>NC_133396.1:69509489-69871989 GCF_047511655.1 Castor canadensis | reverse complement strand
AAGAAAACAAATCCTCTTTTCCTACATTAAATTTAGTAATCCACTAAAGTGATTCTTGCATATATACTTAACATGTAGTAGTTAAACAGCTCATTCTCTGGAAGTGGGCTTATGTCAGCTTACTAAAGCTTACTGGATAGCAGACAATGATCAAAAGAAACATGTTGAATGTGGAACTGTTAGGATGTAATGCTTTTTAACTTTTCGGGAAAAATGGATTTTCTTCAGTCCTCTTTTATTTTTGTTAGAAAAGTCCCCTTATTAAACATCTTGATTTTAAAATTTTTATTTAACCTATTCAGGGAATAACTATTTTATTTTCCTTGCTTAGCATACTACCTAAGATTACCCTCCATTTCCATCATTAAGTGATAAAATGTTGGATTGTTGTGCATTTTTACAAACACTAAAAATATACCAAAAATTTTGGAAGGAGGGGCACTCAGATTCTGAATCCTGGTTTCCTTCTTCAGTTCTGCCAACCATTCAGCATGGACAGCAGATACTAAGCACAATCGAAGGCCTTCCAATAACTTTACCATGCAAAGCAAGTGGAATTCCCAAACCATCTATCTTCTAGTCCAAGGTAAATGGTCCATCTAGTGGCATTCCCTGAGAGCAGAGAGGGAGTTACTAGGAAAGTGATCCCCAGAAGCTAGAGAGTCAGAGTGGGGGAATGAGCTAAGAATGAGCTTTGGCTGAGTGGATCAGCTTCAGTGTGCTGGGGTCTTATATAACACACATGTCCACAGATGAACTAACACCCTGCTTTTCTGGATACATGTGCACTGGCTGCAGAGATTTCTGGGCCTTTGGACAAAGACTTGAGGCCAAAAAACAGACTTAACTTCAAGAAGTATGACCCTGGCAGAGTATACAGAGCTGTCCTCTAGAGCTGTGCTCAAATTGAGAGGGCTGAGAGGATGTGGAAAGGGGGAAAATAGGGTCTGTGACAACATGTAAAGTGCTTAGAATAGTTCCCGGCACACAGGCTTTCCCACAGATGTATTTATTGTTGTTTTGCTGACATAATCCAGTTCTCAGGTAGATAACTGCACTGGGAATCTTTTAAGGTCACCTCCAAGAGTGGGATAGCCGTGTGGGTTTTCCTTTGTTTACCATGTATGACTAAATTTTGTGACACATACTTACAAACTCATTTGTTCTGTCTGTCCATGTCATGTAGTTATACAACTTTCTCTTGTTATTGTTGAAATAAGAAAAAAACTCATTTCATGAGGAAGTTCTTCCTGTCTTTCAATAACCACACAAAGGTGGCATATTTTCTGTAAATTAAAGCCTGGTAGATATAAAATCATACAAAATCATGAAATAATAGAAGGTGGCAGTTGTATAATGAGCTTTACAAACAAAATGCTTCACCATACCATCTAATTATCCATGTAAAATTGTCTGCAATTTGGTGAAGTTGGTGTTAACATCTGAAAACAACTGAAAAGGTTGACATTTTTATATTCAAAGTGTGCAGCATTTGGCACTCAGTGGAAATTTAATTCACTTTAAGGAAAATGCAAATATGAAATCTTCCTAGGCTGCCTTAGTGCTATGGGCAAATACTGATTCCAGGAGTTCCAATCCTAGTTTTACACACTGTCTGGCTTTGTTACCTTGGCTCAGTTCCTCTGCCATCCTCTCCTTGTGCTCTAGGCCTCTGAACTGTAAGGTGGGAGTTGTAGTGGCTGCTACTCATAAGGTAGTTGAGACCATTAAACAGTTAATTAATATGGGACACTCAGCACACCGACCAGCATAGCTAGAGTTCATGGTTTGCCCCTCACTATGATCCTTTCTCTCTTCCTTTTTAAGTAGCCATGGGAGAAATGGAGCATGGTTTGGTATGGCAAAGTACCACCTTGAGTACTCTTATTTATTTAATTTTACTTATTAATAACTCCCTACTAATTAGTCTTCTTAAATCTAGTTTTTCATCCCTTGGTGATGTTTTTCTTTCTCTTTTCCTCTTCCAGACACGAAGTCACCCACTCCTTTACTATCATATAAAAACCCCTTCTCTTCATTGTGTTTATAGAAAGGAGAGCTGATTTCTACTGGAAGTCCCAAGTTTTCTGCAGGGGCTGATGGAAGTCTGTATGTGGTGTCACCTGAAGGCAAGGAGAGTAGGGGGTACATCTGCACTGCCACCAACGTGGCTGGCTATGGCAAGAGGAACGTGCAGCTCACAGTCTATGGTGAGAGCCCTGGGAGAAAACCTTTCCTATGGCCTTGCCCACTTGTGGCAGAACTCACAGTTAGTTCCCAAGTATAATTACCTGTTATCAGTAGTGCCAAAATGAATCCCTCCCCCAAGTTTATTTATTTGCTTTTTACAAAACAAAACAAGCATTTCAAGTACCAGCCCAAATCACCACTACATACATTCGGATTTCTTTTCTTTTTCTTTTTTTTTAGGTTTTTTTCTCTTTATTCATATATTCATGTACACATACATTGTTTGGGTCATTTTCCCCCCTGCCCCTGCCCCCACCCTCTCCCCGGCCACCCCCTCACTTCCAGGCAGAGCCTGTTCTGTCCTTTTCTCCAATTTTGTGGAAGAGAGTACATAAGCAATAATGAGAAACACAAAAGTGTTTTTGCTAGTTGAGATAAGGATAACTACACAGAGAGATTCCTAGAATTGCTTCCATGCACAAGTGTATTACAACCCGAATTGATTCATCTCTACCTGACCTCTTCACTAGTTCCCAGTTACCTTCCCATATTGACCACTGTTGCTTTAAGGTTACTGTATTAGTTCATCTGCAATGGGGACATCAAACACTTTCAAGTTTTGGGTTTCCCACCTATCCCCATTCTTTGCACATGTGTTCTCCTCTTAGTGTGTGACCCAAATCCAACAACATTACTGCCTTTGCCCTAAATCTAAAGTATGCATATCCAGAAGAACATACAATTTTTGGTCTTCTGAGCCTGGCTAACCTCACTGAGAATGATGTTCTCCAGTTCCACCCACTTACTTTTGAATGATAAGATTTCATTTTTCTTCACGGCTGAGTAAAATTCTGTTGTGTATAAATACCACATTTTCTTAATCCATTTGTTAATAGTGGGGTATCTTGGCTGTTTGCATAACTTGGCTGTTGTGGATATCACTGCACAGAACATGAGTGTGCAGGTGCCTCTGGAGTTACCTGTGTTACATTCCTTTGGGTATATATCCAAGAGTTGGATTTCTGGATCATATGGCAGATCTATGTTTAGATTTTTAAGAAGCCTCCATATTGTTTTCCAGAGTGGTTGCAATAGCTTGCATTCCCACCAGCAGTGTATGAAGGTTCCTTTTCCCCCACGTCCTCACAAACACCTGTTGCTGGTAGTGTTTTTGATGATGGTTATTTTAACAGAGGTGAAGTGGAATCTTAGTGTGGTTTTGATTTTCATTTCCTTTATGGCCAGAGATGGTGAGCATGTCTACATGGTTATTTTGGCCATTAAATTTTCTTCTTTTGAAGAAATTAAAGTCTCCCACTACCACTGTGTTGGAGTCCATATATGCTTTTTGGGCCTTCAGAGTATGTTTGATGAAATTGGGTGCACTGATGTTGGGTGCATACAGGTTGATAATTGCTATTTCCTTTTGGTATATTTCTCCTTTTATTAGTATGAAGTGTCCTTCTTTATCTCATTTGGTCAATGTAAGTTTGATGTCTATTTTGTCTGAGATAAGTATTGCTACTCCTGCCTGTTTTCTGGGACCACTGGCTTGGCAAATCTTCTTCCAACCTTTCACCCTAAAGCAGTACTTGTTTCTGTTAATGAGATGGGTCTCCTGTAAATGACAGATTTTTGGATCTTCCTTTTTAATCCAGTTTGCCAGACTGTCTTTTGATGGGGGAGTTAAGTCCATTAGCATTCAGTGTTAGTATTGATAAGTATGTGGTGATTCTTGTCATTTAGTTGTTTTTGTTGTTTGAGGGTTTGATTGTGTGCAGCTGAATTAATGTTACTCTCTGATTCCTTGTCTTTTCTTCTCCTGTGGTTTGATGTTTCCCTTCCTCTTGTGGTTTTGTTTGCTTTCATTTTCTGTGTGCAGAATTCCTTGAAGAATCTTTTGTAGTGGTGGCTTGGTGGTCATACATTGTTTTAGTTTTGGCTCATCATGGAAGACTTTTATTGCTCCATCTATTTTGAATGATAGTCTTGCTGGGTAGAATATCCTAGAGTTGAAGTCATTTTCATTTAGTGCCCGGAATACCTCACTCCGTTCCTTTCTTGATTTTAAGGTTTCTGTTGAGAAATCTGCTGTGACTTTGATGGGTTTACCTTTGTATGTTTTTTGTTTTTTCTCCTGAACAGCCTTCAGTATTATTTCTCTATTCTCTGTGCTTGTTGCTTGTTGTTTTAATGATAATATGTCATGGGGTAGTTCTATTTTGGTCAGGTCTGTTTGGTGTCCTGGAGACTTCCTGTATCTGAATGGCCATAGTTTTCTCTAGGTTTGGAAAATATTCTGTTATCATTTTGTTGAATGTATTATGAATCCCCTTTGTTTCCACCTCTTCTCTTTCTTCAATGCCCATGATTCTCAAGTTTGGTCTTGTGATGGAGTCGGTGAGTTCTTGCATATTCCTTTTGCAGGTTTTGAGTTGTTTGACTAATAGCTCTTCAGTTTTTCCTTTAACTTCCATTTTATCTTCAAGTTCTAAGATTCTGTCTTCTGCTTGTTCTAGTCTGCTGGAGTGGCCTTCCATTGTGTTTTGTGTTTCTGTTTCATTCTTTTTTCTGAGGTTTTCCATATCATGCGTCCCTTCCTCTGTAATATCGCCTATTTTTGTCTTTAATTCATATAGTTCTCTATTCATAGTGTTCTCTGTTTCACTTTGGAGTTTATTTAGGTTTCCTATGAGTTCAATTACTTGTTTCTGTGTCTTCTCATGTTCTTTATTTTTGGTGTCTTGAAATTTCTTGAGTGCCTCTTGTATGTTTTGGTTGACCTTGTCTGGTAACATCTCTATGAAATTCTTAGTGATTACTTGCAGAATTTCTTCTTTGAAGGTGTTCTTGTAGTCATTGTTGTGTTCCTTGGTGTTGTTTATCTTTGTTTTGTTGGAGTGTGGAACTGGGTATCTGTTTTCTTCATTTGAATCCTATATTGAATTATTTTTGGGGGGAGAATGGTTTCCATTCCTTTTTCATCGTACCATCGCTCCACTTGGTACTGTGCCATATGTTGTTGATAGGCTAGTTGGTTGTTTCAGTCACCTGTTTTCTTTCCCTTGGTTTAATTTTGTTTTTTGTCTATATTGGGTTTGTAGCTAAGTATGTGTATACTATTTCTGTCCCTGGTTTGGGTGTAATTTAGTATTTGCTAATTCACAATAAAACTAACAATGACAACAAAGACCCCAAAGCAATCAACATGGAGAGATGAACAAACAAACACAAAAAACTAGAAACAGAACTAACAACAACTAACCAACTAACTAGAAACAGACGAACAAACAAACTAAAAATTCCAGGTTCAAGAACAATAAGATTTAAGTCTTAGTTTAAGTTCTGGTGTTTCTCCTTCAACATCCAATCCTCGTGTTGCTGTTTAAGCAGAAGCTCTGTTGTAGTCTTGCCAGGTTATTGGGTAGTGCTTTTTTCTTCTTTCAGAGGCAGTTGATTGGTCAGCTCCTCCCTCAGTGGGGTGTGGCAGTTTAAGTGTGTATGTTGTCCTCAGGTTCTGGAATCAGCTCTGTAGTCCACCAGCTATCCTGCTTTGGACTTGGGTTTTCACTATGTTGGTTGACTGGGGGCTTGTTTCTTTGCCTCACCCCCTTTCTCTGGGGCACTATCCATGATCCTTCAGCTGTCCCCCTCTGTCAGCGTGTTGTGATGGTTTGCTGATTATTTTTCAATTTTGCAGTGTCCTTTGACCTTGGATGTTGCTCACTGGCTCAGGAGATGTGCTTTGTGGACAACTACCTGCCCTAATTCAAACAGCAGCTTATCACCAGCCCACTGTCGGCCCTTCTGCCTCTCCAGCCTGTGTTAACTGAAAGTTCACATGGAGTTCAGCTCCTTGCTCATCCCTCCTTCTCCAGTGCACTTTCAGCAACTCTGTCTCTCTGCTGTGTGTTAGTTTTCAGTTCCTTATTTATTGTTCGGGTTTTTTTTGTGTGTGTGGGAGGTGGGCTGTCTGCTCACGGGGCTATGCTAGTTTATCCTAGGAGTGCCTGGGGTAAACAACATAACACTTGGTGTTCACTTGTTTGGCCTGCCAAATGTCTCCCAAACAGCTTTGGAGCTGGTGTCTGGTTGCACGGGACCCCTCTTTTTTCCTCAGTGTAATGTGGTTTGGAGAAGCTTTCCATGGGCTAGATGTTCAGAATATCAAAGTTTTGATTATCCTTGCTGCTTTATTTCTGCCAATTGTGGCTCCAGCATCTCAGCAACATTTTTCAGTCTTGGAGCTCATGCTGTCTGCTTCTGCACCCTAGTTGCCATCTTGGATCTCCATATTCTGATTTCTTTAATCAATCAATTGATTGATCAATTAATTTGTAGTACTGGGGTTTAAACCCAGGTCCTACACTTTGAGCCACTCCAACCCTTTTTTGTGAAGGGTTTTTTCAAGATAGGGTCTGCAAACTATTTGCCTAGGCTGCTATTGAACTGTGATCCTTCTGATCCCTGTCTCTTGAGCAGCTAGGATTATAGGCATGAGCCACCAGATTTCGATTTTAATGAAAGTAATTGTATAGTGTTTTGGGAAAAAATTATGGTGTTTTCCTAAGAAGTACTTCTTACCTCCAACTCTATTCAGTAACAGCAGTTATTTAAAATGCCCAGCAGAGTCAGGCCTCAGCCATGTCTTGGGTAGCCCTCTGGTCACAGGGATTTCTATG
The DNA here is from genome assembly GCF_047511655.1 of Castor canadensis. Taxonomy (NCBI): domain Eukaryota; kingdom Metazoa; phylum Chordata; class Mammalia; order Rodentia; family Castoridae; genus Castor; species Castor canadensis. The sequence goes on along the minus strand of NC_133396.1, from coordinate 69,865,117 downwards.
ATAATTCAGACTGTCTAGCATTTCAGCTGACCTGGTGTGCTCACAGTTATTGCTGAGAAGGGAAACTCTTTTAGCTCTCACCATAAAAGTATTAATGGAAAATTCTATATATATAAAATTCTGTATATGTCCTGAAACTTGGGGATAAACAACATCTGCTTATAAACTACTTAAGAACCTTCTAGTCACATTTTAATGTAAATTAAACTCTGCCTTTCTTCCCATGTACTATTTCCCTCCCAAATTATGTGTTTATTTTAGTAAGGCACAGAGTGTTTAGAGACCAATGAGGACTGTCCCAGGATAAACCTGTTGAGATCTCCATCCAGGCATGGGAAGAGGTGACACTTCCATGTGAAGTGAGGAGCTTACCCCCACCTATCATTACTTGGGCCAAAGAAACCCAGCTCATCTCACCATTCTCTCCAAGGTAGGAGATCTGGGATGAATGGCAACACAGGGATGTGACCTGTTGGGATAAATTGCTATGCCCATATAGATTTTCAGATGTCTCAAAAAATAACTTTTAAATTTGAGATAATTCACATATACATCTAAGCCTTCTGGAACAAAATAATATATATGTATACCTTCCAAATCATTTTTAATGCCACAAATGCTGAGACCATATCCTTTGGCATAATTTCTGACTGGTGTATTGTGTAAGTCAGTTGTGGAAATGAGCAGAGTTGTGTGTAGATTCCTGTTAGCCAGGTGTAGCATGCAGAATTCTGTAAATCCCAGAGAAGCAATAAATCACAATAAGCACTATAATGTCTAGGACTTGATTTTCATTAGGTGATTTTGTAAGTCTCCTTTATTAAATCCTTATACAAATGAAGGCCTCTGTGTTGATGTAATTCATAGGCTAGGTGACATGGTGAGAATGCCACAGCTTTAAGAACACAACCTTTGTTGCCATCCATGTATGAGTTTAAACTTCTTTCCAACCCTTGAAGCAACCATGAAACTTTGTTCAATTTGTTCAAGGGGTCTCTCCTGCTTGCACATGGGAATGGTATTATCTGAGAGGATTATATAAGGTAGTGCACATTTTATACCCTTTCTCTCTAGTTCTCAGTGTCTTCTTTAATTCAGCATCATGTCAAAAGCTTCTGGTGCAACATGAATTAGGATGTAGCTACCATTTGTTGGAGTTCTTGATATGTAATTAATGAAGGTGTGAGTTCATGTTAGCATAGTTTCTCTACCACTGGTGAGGAAAACAAACTAAAATATCTATGATTTTGTTATTTCTTTGAAAAAAGCTTTTTGAAAATTTTCAATTTAAAGTACAACATTAGTAATAAATTGTTATTATTTCATTCCTCGATAAGAATTTCTTTTCTCTGTTCCTGGGGACAAACACTACCACAAACATGCTCTACATCCTTATATCCTTTAGTAGCACAGAAAGCTTGTTTTTGTGTTTTTAATTTGCTGTTGTAACATTTAGTATATTGATATTACTACTTAATTATGTCAACATTTATTCATTATTTTACATATAGATTCAGTTTATTCATATTAACTAGTATATATATATTATATATGTGTTATGGTTTATTAATTCTTTCACTATTGTCGGTTTTTGAACAATGCTTTTACATTTTTAGATCTCTGTATGTACATGCATGGATTTCTTTAGGACCTATACCTGGAACTAAAATTTCTGGTGAGAGCAAATTCCTTTTAGCAGCCTGGTAGACATGGCTAAATCTCTCTCCAAAGGGCAGCACTGATTTACCTTCTACCAGAAGAAATCTCTACCAGTTTCCACTTTCTAATGCACCCATGGCATTGACTAACTTAAACATTTTTGACAGTGGATGGGTATGAAGTGGTACCATGTGACTGCTTTCATTTTCATGGGACTGACTCAGGTGAGTTTGGAACACTCCTACCTGTTTCTTAGTCTTTTATGTAATCCATAAATCATTTCTTTCAATTGAATATTCATTTTCCTAGTAACTTATCTTTTTCTTAGTAAATGTAGAAATATGGTATTTGTTCATGATAACACTTTTGTCTGTTGAATGTGTTGAAAATAGTTTCCCTTAGTCTGTTGTTAGGGTTTTAAGATTTATTTAGGCACAGTGTTTGGTTGTACAGAAGCTTTAAAGTTTGAAGGAGCTCAATATAGTAATTTATTCTTTTGTAGATTTGGACTTTTCATCTTCTTTAGGAAAATTATAATTATAACCTCTCATGTATTATTCCCATTTTTTGAAGTTTTGGGGTTCTTTTTTCTTTTCTTTTTTTTTTTTTTTTTTACATTTTGCACTTTCATTTACCTGAATTTTTATGCTATGTATAATGTGACAGTGTTACTTTCATTTATTTGTTTTTCCCATTTGTAGAGCCAGTTGTCTAATATCATTTTGAATAGTTAATCCTTACATTTTGAAATCTTACCTCTAATACTCTTGAGTTCTTATATGTAAGTAGGTGTTTTTGTAGTTCTCTCCTTAAATATTAATCCACTTGTGTGTTTCTGAACCACTAGCACATTTCGTTTGACCTAACTTTATAAGGAAACTTGATATTAGGTAGGTCTACTGAGCCTCTGCATTCCCCGTGCAAAGAATTTTTTTTACCAAATATGGTGTAATAACATTTTTATATTTAGTTCTGTTACCCAATAGGTTATTATCTTATAAGAGGAATATATTCAAAATATATTTGAAAACATATGTTCTTTTGTTTGCCTTTATTGAAACACAGTAAATCTTTTATTAGGCATTGCAAAAAATATAAAAGTCTTCCAAGTAAGTTCAAAATTTACTAAGATGTACACTTGTCTTTTATAGCTACATCTTATTGAAGCAGAGTATTATTTGTGATTTTGAACAATCAGGTTAGATTTAAGGGTAAAAGAAAACTGATTTTGTGTTTGCAAGAACATCATCCAGAATTCAGAAGATAATTATGAAACCTTCTGATTTTTACAGCATATGTATTACAGATGGGAGGATGGTATCAAAACTCACTTGCAGAGTAGTAATTTCACATGGAAATGCAGCTGCATGGAGGGTTTGAAGTCTCATGTTCTGTAGTCTGATATCTGTTTTTTCTTTTAGACATACGTTCCTCCCTTCTGGTTCAATGAAGATCACCAAGACCCTCATTTCAGATAGTGGGATGTATTTTTGGGTTGCCACAAATATTGCTGGAAAGGTAACCCAGTGTGTTAAATTAAGTGTCTGTGATGAGTTTTGAAATGAGGACTTTTGCTAGCTTTGTGCACTGGCTACAAGGAAACCCATAATCACCGTTTGTTTTTTAGCTAGCCTCCAAGCTGTATTAAGTGACTATAGAAAAGGTTCCTAAAAGCAACTTGTGCTTTCCTTTCATTTTCTCTGAAAACTTTATCTGCCCCTTTTCCCTTTTGCAAATGGGCTTCTTAAAGTTTTGGATTTCAATTTTTCTGCATGTCCAGTTACTCTTCACTATGGCTGATGATATTAGGTAGAAAAGAAATATAAATTCTTAGAAACTACCTGGATTCTGAGGGAAGAACCTAATCATTTTTAAATGGTAATTTTCAATTTTAAAGAACTGAGGAACTGAAAAAAATCTGCTTCCTGGGGTTCTTTGGCAACCTAACCATTCTCAGTTAAGTATGCAGTATTCTACCAGCTGTTCCTTCATTTAATACATTGAGTACATATTTCTACACCAGGCATTATGAAGATGACAGATGTCCAAATATCAGAAGGCATTGTCTCAGGGAATATTGACCTAGTTTCAAACTCAGATCAGTTACTATAGTAGTGTCTTGTTGTCCCTGGGTTTGTCATCTACCAGCTGAAGGGCATTAAGCATATTACCTGATTTCACCTATCTTTAATTTTCTCTTCTGTAAAATGATGATAGTAACACTATCAACTCATGCAGCTATTGTTACAACCTTTAGAAAGTAGTCATCAGATATTAAGTTAGTGAAAAAGGACAGAATAACAGAGCAAGAGGGCTACAATGCATAAATTATAATTGGGCCCTTGTGACTCACTCAACTCTACAGTGCATGATGCATGGATGGGGAAACCAAGAATCTTATTGCAGTGTTTTGATAAACTATGTCATTTAAATTTCTAAAGGAAGGTAGATAAGGGGAAATGATAAAGGCTTCATGTGATTTTTCCTCTCTGAGATTAGCAAAATGATTTATGAGAACTCTTCTTATCGTCTGTCTAGTTCTGCCATTAAAAGAACAAACACTGAACACATGGAAAGAAGTGCTTTTTGTTTCACTCTCTTATGCTTCAAAAATTATCTGGATTGCCTTTTAAGTGGGTCTTAAAACCTTGTATTATTTGTAAGTTAAAGGAAACCTAACAAATTTAAATGCTGTCTATTCCTCCAGCTTGAAACTGGGAGTTATCTATTTCTTTTTTCCTCCAATTCTTGCAGCAAATTGATGCTTTGACTGCAGAGTTTTCTTTGCCTGAATTATTAAGGAAACAGGTCTCAGGAATTTTATTGACCTACCCCTTATCACACAGTTAGGAAGTGATCCAAAACCAGAGATTGCTCTACTGTCCCATGGAGCTCCACAGTAAGGAGCTCTCATTTAGAGTGAGAAAATGAAAGAACTTCTAAAAATTGAATTGTTAATACACTATTGTTTCAGTTTCTCCAAAGATACAGTGTGGCCCTAAATATATGAAAATCCAAGTCGGTCAAAGAGTGGCTATTCCATGTAATGCCCAAGGGTCACCTCCACCTGTGGTCACCTGGCTGAAAAGTGGAAGGACCGTGCTGATTGACGGAGTGCAGCATATTAGCAGCTCAGATGGAACTTTAAGCATCAACAAAGCTGCACTGTCAGATGCTGTCATATATACCTGTGTTGCCAGTAACATAGCAGGCAGTGACGAAACTAAGATAATGCTGCATGTCTAAAGTGATTTTATGATGACGAAAATATGTATATGGTAGAGTCAGGAGTGGAGGAGAATGCCTGGAGTCTGTGTAGGATGTATAGTCCTGAATAGTCTTTGGATCACTTTAGAAAAATTTCTCTATGAAATTTTGTGATTCTAGCTTCAAAAGGAGAAACATACTAGAAGGAAATGAAACCACTTTATTGCTAAACCTGCATCAATTGGTGCATGTGTACTTTTGAAAATGAAATTGTTGTGCATGATATGTGAAATGAAAGCAATTCTACATAATGTTTTTTTGGTTTAGGAGAAATTGGGGCAGTATTGGCTGGATAGGATTTCACCTAACACCTCATGTCAATTGATCTCTAGGAAATTTAGGTCCACTGCTCCTCTACTGACATTGGCATTATTTTGAGATTTGAAAGATAAAAAATTATTTCCTTAAGCAACAAATATTTATTGAGTTTCTGCCAGGTGACCATCATGTTGTAGGCAGTGGTAAGGAAGTAGTGATAATGGCAAAGCCCATGCTTTCATGAGATGTTCTAGTGTGAACAGACAGAAAACAAGGGAAAAAATATAGAGAAGGAAGAGCAAAGTGTCGAAAATTTAAGTGGGGTATAGTATCAACTTCCAGGACTTGACTGCTTTTGTTGGAATTGCTAAGTAGGACTTTTCTGAGGAAATGATATTTAGATTGAGATCCTGTTAACTGGAGGGAACCACCCATGTGGAAATCAGGAGGAACATTTCTGTTAGAAGGAATATCAGTACCAAGGTAAGAAGGAGAGATAAGCAGGTATTTAGTACCTGGTATGCTGGAATGTTTTGGGGTAAACGGCTAGAATATTAATGGAGAGTTTGCCCAATTTATGCATTTACTAATGAAACCTTATTGTGTGCTTATGTTTATAGTTAAAGGGGAAAGATAGACATTTATATAACAATCTCTCATTAACTTGATACATATGTAATCACAAACATGATTTGTGTTTCAGAGAGAATATTCTGGGAGCCATGTAGAGCATCAATCCAAAGGGGAATGTAGTTGATAATAGGATCTCAATAAGAAACCTAGTGAAATAGTTATGGTAAGGGAAAGTTAGGGTTTGAAATAAGCAGAGACATGGAGGATAGAAAGAAAGATACAGACACATGAATATCCATGCTACTATGTGCTTAAATAAATGTTCAGGTTAGGATAAGGGAAAGACTGAAAAATGATGGGGTGGACCATGATACCTTAACTGAGGGAGAAAGGGAATCAGAATGGGATCATGAGAAACAAAATATAAATTTTCCTGGGAGTATTTTGAGTTTTAGGCCTTTGGGTCACATATAAGTAAAGAGCTCAGACAGTTGGAAATATGACATATTTGAAAAAAGAATCAGGAGAAATAGCAACCATGAAGGCAGGTGATTGATGAAGTCTTCAATAGAGTTTGAAATTCTCTAAGGAAAGCCTGTGATAAAGCATTTATTTTTGACAGAACCACCTATGGTGGAAGAACTAGAACCTCCTTTTAGTACTCCATTCCAAGAATACTTGGCCAATCAATGCATCGCATTTCCATGTCCTGCAAAAGGTGTGTGATACTCAGAAAGGTAGTCATTGGTGTGATATTGTTCTAGAATTCCATATTGCACCCAAAGAACCATCTTCATAAAATGCACTTGCCAGTCCTTCCTATAACATTGGAGCACAATAGAAATGCTCCCTCTTTCAAACAACGCTCTTTGAATAGGTATTTTTCCCTTTCATCCCTTTCTTTCATTCGATGGAAAGATCACACATGTTTTCAAACTTGCCTATTCTAGTATGACTTCTGCATTCTTCAGGTCCTCCTATTACTTCTTATTTTATTCTTTTTTGGCAAGATTTCTTTAACTGTGACAGAGCTATTCAAAATATTTAAAATTTGTCTTAATTTGTCAGAGGTAAAAAAAATTAGGCTTATTCTCTTGTTCGTCCTAGGCATTTTTTTAAAGACTCTTTTTTCCAGGTCTACTTTCAACTGGTCTTAATGCTGAGACCAGGATGTATCTTTTCTCTTAAAGACTTATCCAGTCCCTCCCTATCTTTAAGTTTCTGGACTTCCTGTCCCACCATGTTTCCTGGCAGGAGATTACTAGTGTTTCTCCTCAGGGGGAAGTGGAGGAGGCACTGTATTTGTTATCCTTACACACGTGCCAAATACATGGTTAAGTACATCTCTTTCACACATACGTTTATGAGCAGTAACTCAAATTGAGTTTGTAGCAGTTCTGGCAAAGTACAAGTAACATTCTTTACCTTACTTCTGGAGGGCTCCAGTGGTCTGGTCTCCTAACTGCTCCCACACTTGCTTCCTCCTGCCACTTGTGCCTGCAGGCAGCAGCAATCAAGGACCCTCATGCTGGCTTTCTTTCTGTAATGAGGCTTTGCACCTCTCAACAGTAGCTATCTCCAATAATTACTCCATTTCCTGCCAATATTAAAAGAAAGGTAAGTGAACAAGCATTTCAGATATCTAAAGAGTCATCAGTAACTTGTCAGAGCCAGTGAGAATTAGGGAGGTATAAATTCAGGTAGGTACTGTGGATGCTCACTACCCTTAGATCCTGCCAAATACACTGTTTCTCCCTGTTCTCCCCTGGATCCTTCATTCTCAATCTGCCTCCTTGTTTTGACTTCCCTTTTCCACTTTATTTTTTAATTTTTTATTCATATGTGCATTCCATGTTTGGGTCATTTCTCCCCCTTCCAAACCCCCTCCCTTACCCCCCAACCTCCTCTTTCTCCCTCCCACCCCCTAACTACCTGGCAGAAACTATTTTGCCTTATCTCTAATTTTGTTGAAGAGAGAGTATAAGCAATAATAGGAAGGAGCAAGGGTTTTTGCTAGTTGAAATAAGGATAACTATACTTAAAAACTATCTCTGCCTAGTTCTTCACTTTCACCTGGAATAAAATTCTTAAGTTCATTTAAAGTAGCTAGATAACTTTTTGTCTTTTGCTGTGAATTTCATGTTAATCATGGTTTCCCTACCATTTGTAGGTTAAATATAATACTATTTCTTTCTTTCATTTGTTCATTTACTTTTTCTTGTATTAAATCAACAAATATTAATTTAGAAGTCCAAAGTCCATAAAGAAATGAGCTAAGTGAAAAGAAAGGATTTTAGCCCCATTTTTCCTCAAGAACATGAACAGATGACTGGTGTTCATCATTTCGACCTTCTTTTCTCATCTATCTGCATTTTACAATGAGAACACATAAATTGGCCAATCTTTTGCTTTGTTTCCCTCATACTTACAACTTTCATAGTCACTTTTATAAGATGTTAATCCAGTTTCAGTTTAGATTCAATGATACATGCGTTACTCCTTTTATACTTCCCCTGGATTTTATGTCCACCTTTTTATGTTTATTAATTTTTAATGTAAGATTGATAACAATATCTTAAAGAATCAAATTTGTTTTAACTAATATGCTTTGTTTTTAATCATACAGAAATTAAGCATGTGATTTAAGTGGTTAGAATAGTGCCTGGCACATTGTTTGCTTAATAAATACATTCTTAGTATATATTATTACCTAGTTCTAATATTCCTTTTGTCTATATTATATACTTTAATATAGTTTTATCATTTTTGCCCATGAGCACATCACCTCCATTCACTATGTCATAAATAAGTCCAGGAAAGCAGTTCTGCTCATTGCATTCTCAATTTCTTTTTCAAGAGTAGAGCTGGTGTCCTTCATTTGACAGATGAGATCTCCAGAAAACTGGTGTGGAGAGTAGAGGCTTCTCATATTTCCTCTGCCAGACCTTTTAAGGAAGTGAATTGTGGAAGAAAGTTTTGAACATCCTTTATGTGCTCTGTTTGGTTGGGCAGTGTTTATGGCATCTTCCTCTGACACTATCATGTTTTCCTCTATTTCACTCCCAAACCTTTGCTGCCATATTGAATCAATTTGACTCTCACAGTTCTTTCCAACTAGTCAATTATGAACTCACCAAGAAAATGCTTTTCTTGTTAACATCTGAGTGTTTTTCTAAGAACAACTTTGATCAAGGTTTACATTGAACCCATAGAACTCAAGACTGGAAAGGAATTGCAGGTATTTACTACCATAATGTCCTCACATTTCCATGCCAGAAGAAACATCTTGAAGGTAGTATAGTATCTAAGGGTTCAAATCATAGACATAACGAAAAGTATACTTGTCCATGATCTATTTGATATTTAATGAATTCTAATTTTGTTGTTTAAAAAGCCTTTACATTTTTATTTAGGTACTCCTAAACCAACTCTCAAATAGTTATGCAATGGTAGAGAGTTGACAGGCAAAGAGCCTGTTTTTCCATCTTGGAAAATAGGACATTGTTGGTTATTACTTCTGTTATACCACATGACAATGGGGAGTGCATCTGTGTTGTAGTCAATGAAGCAGGAAATACAGAAAAAAATACAACCTCAAAGTGCATGGTAAATATGGACAAAACTGCTAAAATCATTAAACTATATGGCACTTTCTAATTCTTGTATATTTAAATTCCCTAATGTAGTATTTCTCAATATAAATATAAATAGATACATTACCAAACAAAAAATCCTGGTAGTCTGATTGTACTTGTTCATCTGATTTAAAATTTCATATGATTTTTGATTTTGACTTTTCATCATTCAAAATCCAAATGGGAGAAAGAGACACATAACCAAAAATCTCCTGACCCTGAGCTTGGCCATTTATTTAGGTTCTCAGAGGCAAGGAAAGTAATTGGTTTTGTGCACACAAGTACATGTGTGTGAGTGTGTGTGTGTGTAAGAGAGAGAGAGAAGAGAGAGACTTCTCAGTACTGTAGGTATATATAAGGAAATGTGAATGTGTACTATTTTATCCTCTTTTTACTTATGAAAAAGCACATATGGTAGAATCTTATACCAGTTACTCTGCACCTATTCTATTCCTATTTTTGTAATTGTTCAATATCCCTAATTTTTTTCTGTTTCCTGACTTTGTTTTTAAAATTTTTTCTCAATATTTTTTTATTTTTATTTCTTATAGTTGGAGATTATATTTTTTATTGTTGTGCTGGGGGTGTATTGTGGCATTTACACACGTTCTTCAAATATATCAAATGTATCATACTTGAATTAATCCCCTCTATCAATATCTTTATCCACCCATTCCAGAAATAGTTTCAACAGGTCTCATTTTTCCATTTACATACATGTATATGCAATATTTGCACCATATTCACCCCCTTACACCCTTTCCCCACATTCTCCCTCCTCCTACTTGTACCATCACTCCCAGATAGGAACTGTTCTGCCCTCCTCCAATTTTGTAAAAGAAAAAAATGACATGCTTGTTGGTTTAAGATAGCTACACAGGGAGTTTCCTTGTGACATTTCCATGTATATATGTATTATAACTCGAACTGGTTCATCTCTATTTTTCTCCTTTCTACCTAAGTCTCCATCTTGTTGTGATTTCAACAGGTTTGAAAATTCTATACTCATTCTTTTATAGGAAGTTTGCCAACCATACTCACCTTCTTAACTTCCTTCTTTTACCCTCTCTCTCTTGTATGTGACCTCCCCTTAGCGTGACCTGTTTTTCATAATATTGCTTGTGTTTGCATTAAGTTTAGAGTCCACATATGAGAGAAAACAGCCTTTGGTCTGAACCTGGCTAACTTTACTTAAGGTGATGTCTTCCAGTTTCATCATTTACTTGCAAATGACAAAATTTCATTCTTCTTTTTGGCTGAGTAAAATTCCATTGCATATAAATACCAAATTTTCTTAATTCATTCATCAGTAATGGGCCATCTTGGCTGTTTCCATAGCTTAGTTATTGTGAGTAATGATGCAGTAAACACATGGATGTACAGGCATACACCCTGATTTACATTCCTTCAGGTATATCCTTCAGGAGTGGTATCAGTGGATCATATGGCAGTTCTGTTATTAGGGTTTTTTTTTTTTTTGCAGTACTGGGGCTTGAACTCAGAGCCTATACCTTGAGCCACTTCACCAACCCTTTTTTATAATTTTTTTTTCAAAATAGGGTCTTGTGAACTGTTTTCCTGGTCTGGTTTTGAACCAAGAGTCTCCTGATCTCTGCCCCCTGAGTAGCTAGGTTTATAGGTGTGAGCCACCAGCACCTGGTCTATCTTTAGTTTTTCAAGGAGCCTCCATATTGTTTTCCACAGTGGTTGTACTAATTTACATTCCCACCAACAGTGAATGAGGGATCCTATTTCCCCACATCCTCACCAACATTTGTTGCTGTTTGTATTCTTGATGGTAGCCATTCTAATAGGAGTGAGGCAGAAACTTAATGTGGTTTTGATTTGCATTTCCTTCATGGCCAGGGATCATCATCCCTAATTCTTACCTATCACATCCCATTGTGTGGTATACAGTGCTTTATTTAACCTTCCTCTATAACAATGAGCATTGAGGTTGTTACCATCTCTTTGCTATTAGAAGTACCTCATCAACAAAAATCTTGTACATGTGTCATTTTACATAAATATAAGGGCATGTACATTTTAAAATTTATTGAATATTAACTTCCATAGACATCAGGCAATACTTATTCCCATAAGTAAAGTCCCATGTGTCTTAAATTAAGACCTTGTAGCTTGTTTTTTGAATAGTATGTGATATAAATAAGTTCTCCCTTAAAGTCATACAGAATTTCATCGTGAATTCAAACACTGAAATAATAAAGTGAAAAAACAAACCAGCAAGGGTGTAATTTTACTAATAAATATATTGACCAAGACCTTTCATTTTATAAGAAGGCATATGTTTAAATATGACTAACCTTTGTAGCCATCATGTATCTCACAATTTTCTTTCTAAAGGAATTTAAAAGGAAACTTGATAAATTACATTTAAAATAAAACTATCCAGCCATGATTGCTCTCTCTTTACAGTTCCTCCAGAAATTAAAGATAAAAAACATGTCACAACTGTGTCAGTGTTGGTAAACCAGCCTGCCAATCTTCTTTGTGAAGTGGAAGGTACACCATCACCTACCATTATGTGGTATAAAGATGACATCCAGGTAAATGGAGACATTCACATGTGTATAATCCCTTGCTTGTGTACTTGAATAATATGTCCAAATGTGAATTTCCTCTTAATAAATATAATCTTCATATTTAATTTAATTTGTAACTGGATTTTAAGATTGCAGATAACACTGACCTTCATTACCTTAAAAGGTGACTGAAAGCAGCACTATTCAGATTGTGAACAATGGGAAGATACTGAAGCTCTTCAAAGCCACTGCAGAGGATGCAGGAAGATATTCCTGCAAAGCAACCAATATTGCAGGCACTTCTCAGAAGTACTTTAGTATCGATGTGCTAGAGAAGGAAAACATTCCTTAAAATACTGCAGATCAGATGCATTTGTGACATGACATTGTATAGCACTGACTATATGACAAAGTAGAATAAATTGATAGAAGAAATACCATTTGTTTCACTAACTCTGTTCTTACTTTTTTTTTAATCTTGATTACCCAATAACTGATGATACAGAATCTTTTATTTATGATACAAAGTCCTGTACCCCAAAATATCATCTACCCAGAATTGGTACTATATTATGTAAAATGGGAAATTATATTCTTGCCAATTTCTCCAGTTAGGTGGGCAGGAAATACTTCTCTGGGAAATAGCTGTAGATAGATAAGTAGCTCTGTGATGCAGAGTGTAACTTGCTCATGCTGTGGACATCTGCTGATGCTGGTCAGCTGCACTTGAACTAGAGAGGCTAACAAATCCATTTTCCCTTATTTCTAGTTATTGTAGTTTAATCAGTTCAAATGGTAATTGTGGGAAGAGAAATCAGAGTAGGGAGAAAATTCTGAGAGTAGGAAGAGAATTAGAGTGGGCAGCCAGTATAAAAAATTAGGACAGAAAACATTTTAATGGTGAGAGTATGTTTTAAAACTTAAAATTCACCTTGTGATAAAATGACTTTCTCTCTTCAAACTTTTGTTCATCAAAATAGACATACAATTTGTAAATCTCTAGTGAAAGTGAGGCCTGTAATGATACTGCATTAACATTCGCATTCATGACCATGAAAATAATCTCTCTCCTCAGTCTCCTCAATGCCTGACGTACTTTGCATTTGTTTCCCCTCCAAATTACCACCATTATATTTAAACATAGTCTATGTGAACAAATTAGGTAATCTTTCTTATCTCTGGTCTCACTGGCGTTGCTTCTTGTGGTGCTCATTCCCTTCCATGATTTTACTTCCATCTGCATGCTGAAGACTGCCAAATTTTTATCTCCAGCTCAGACTTCTTGTCTTACTTCTAGGAATAGATACCAAATACTCTCCTTAGTATCTTTTAAAATGTATTATTTATTTGTTTATTTTGGGCTTTTTTGTTTGTTTGTTTGTTTGTTTGGAGATAGGGACTCACTATGTGGCCCTGGCTAGCCTTAAACTAGTGATCCTCCTGTCTCAGCCTCCTAAATGCTGGGATTACAGATAAGCTCCATCATGCCCAGCTCTTCTTAGTATCTTGACTTGAGTATCTCAGTCATGTGTCCTTGAAGTCCTTCTTGGCATATCAAACAGAATGAACATGTGTTCTGCATGGCCTCAGGATCACCACCAAGTGACCTGCACCTCCATCCATTTATTTGCTTCTTCCAGAACTTGCCTTTCATTCTTCTTACCGCTTTGTTTCTAATTCCTGAAACGTACCTATATCCTGTCAAGTTTATTTGCTAATTTTGGGTTACATTATCTGCTTCTTTCCATTCCTCTGAGAAAGTATATTTGTAAGATGAATGAAGGTAACAAATAACCCCCTGTTTGCCTGCATCCAACCTTTGCCACTCTAATCCATCCTTCACTTAGCAGCCATGTGGTCTTAAAGTAAAAATCTGATCACACAACCATCCATTATGTACCGAAACCCTTCCACAGCTGGTCATTTCTTGAAGTTGGAGACTAAGTACCTTAACATGGTTAGATGGTGAGGGACGTGTGCAGAATCTCTTAATATGTTTGATCATTCCAAGAATGATTAAAAAAAGCTATCATCAATTTCTTTTTCATGTTGTGTATTAAACCACTTTTAGCATATGATAACGTAGAATTTTAACATAATAAGATTGATGTTAATTATGTTGCCAATTATTTAAAATATATAGCAATTTTTGCATTGCTTATGTGAGCTTCACTGACATCTTACATTCTAAGCTTTTCTGGTATGTCTTGAAATGATCTTGTGCTATCATGAGTCTTGTCAGTTGTCATCCTGCAAATCTTCCACGAATGTATTCCTATGTTTAAATTTAATATTGGGTACATAGATGAGAAATGAAAACAGATTATTTTGTGATATTGTATTTTTAACATTAAGATCTTGAAATGCTGTTAAAATTATTGACCATCTGCTTTCCTTCCCCCAGCTGTTTGTGCTAAGTCACAGGTTTTCATGATAAAATGTCTTTGTTCAAGTTCCACCCTCCATAATAGGTGCCAGCTCCCCAAATGAAGTCTCAGTTGTCCTCACTCACAATGGCATCCCCAAATGCCATGTCAAAAGCTCTCCCTTTCCTGTTATTCACTGGTTCAAGGATGGCAAGTGAGTATCTTTTCTGCATATGTTTCAAGGGTCTAATTGATAGGAAATAGATGTGTACACATCTCCCACTTAATCACATGTAATATTATTAAATAAATATGAAGTTAAAACAACATTGCTAAAAAAGTCTTAAAGTAATATCTTTTATTATTATGAATAACAAAGCTTTTTATAAATGTTAGAAAATTATTTCATAAACGTAGAGGAACTCAAGTTTATTGTACACTAAAATTCTCTGTTCAAAAACTACTAGTGGAAAATTCAAGACTTAAATTCCTTATTAAAAAGGAAAATGTGCTTATGACCACAAGAGGAATACTCAAGTTACTTCGTTGCCAAATAGCAATCACAGAAGAGCAAATTCACATCACGACTTTAGAAAATTAAATGTCTTTTATATTTTATTGTGTAGACTATCCAGCAACTTATTAATATAGTGATGCCTTTATTATGCCAACAATTCACTACAACTTTTTAAAAACTAGTTATGGGTCTTCCTGAAAGAAACAATGGATTTCAATGATAAAATTCTTAAGATACCATAGACTTTGATCACCATGATTTTTCAAGTATTAATGTAAATCTGTTGCCCAATTACATGAAGTGAGCATTTTATAGTTGATTCTGTATAGTAGAAACGGACTTCCTCAACAGCTGTATGTGAGCCAGGTTTTGCATAAACTTCTTTTAATATTTATAATTATAAAGGCACTCATATTTATTGCAATATCTACTTCTTAGAGAAGTTGGCATTGTCATCACCTTCAGTAAATGATAAACATGCATTCTACCATGAATACTTTTCCAGATATCCTGATGATACTGGCTTAACAATACTGCTTGGCCTGAAGGTCCTAAACTATAATATCAAACTATTAGTTTTTCTTTTCCAGCTGATGTTAGAGATTTAGGCTCTGAAAATCCAAAAAATACAAAAAAATGAAAAGAATAAGAATGAATAAATAAAAATAACCCTGTGGGATTTCTGTTAATATTATTAAGCAATTTAAGACTGAAGTGGGAGTACTTGTCACCTCTAAGTGATAATTCTGTAACTTTCCTTATAAAATGGGTAGATGATTTCATTCTTCTGAGTGGGACTAATAATCTCATTGTATTTTTCTTAATCGACTTTGATTCATATTTTAATTAAGAGAGACTAAATGGGGAGAGTAAAAAATGGACCTATGGAATAATTTTTTTCTAGGCCTTTCTTTTGGGAGATCCTATTATTCAACTTATAGACAGAGGACAAATTTTACAAGGGGCACTACCACTATACTGTGTCTAATGCAGCCAGCAAGCAAGCCAAGGACATAAAACTGACTGCCCATAGTAAGTGTGATTTCCTCATGCTTTTATTATCAGGAACTCTCATTATGAAGGGAAAAACAGAGTTTGGTGTAATGTTCACTGCTCTTTTCTTCCACATTTAATCCTTTGAATGCCTCTTACTTCAAAAGAAAAAGCCTCTCTTCATGTGTTTTAGACTAGAACAGTGCATTCAATTTTAATATATTCTGCATTAAGTATGGATTTAATTAAGTAAATTGGTGATTTTTATATGGTTTCACTTATGAAGTCAAGAATTTCCAAAATTGGAAAATATACACATATATCAACTATCTACATCCTTGAAGGTGTAGGAAAATAGAAATTTATAAAGGTGTATGAAATACAGTGAAGCCAATACTATGCAAAGAGTTCAGTTTTTTTCATTCCATCAGTCTCAGCCTTTATACTTAACACGTGGTGATATTTTAAATACCAGATGTTTGGGCTTCTGTTTTATCTCACATATATCTCTACCAGAAATTATGTTGCTCTTGTTTTCACTAAAATATTTAACATCCTCTGAGGATGGTGACTGGCAAAGCAATTCCTTTATGAGTGGAACCATAAGGAAACACACAAACACTGTGTTGCACAATAGAAAAATAGTGAAACTCTTTGGACCAGTAATGCTGGTCAGGGCTCTCCATGCTACCTTATATGCTCCCTTCAATTGTGTAGGACACTTAAGGGAAGTTAGACATGTCAGGGTTGCATCCTCACAGGATCTTACTCTTCAAAGCTGTCACTTAGTCACTCTCTATTACAGTCTTCTCATTTGTTTTCTTCATAGCACTTATTACTGTCTGAGACTGGTTTAACTGTGAAATATTTGCTAAACAAATGAATGTTCTAGTACATATCTACCCAGTAGAGTAGTTACTGACTGGTGAATGACCAATTAAAATTTTGAGATGACCTGTAAGTGTAAAATGCAAACCATATGTTGAATTCTTAGTATGAAAAACAATATATCTAATTAATACTTTTTCACTGACTACATGCTGAAATATATTTAAGGCTTATTGGGCTGAGTAAAATTTTTAAAATTACTTTTTTCTGTTCCTTTTCAAATTTTTAGTATGACTCTAGAAAATTTAAAATTTACTTGTGATTTGCCTTACATTTCTATTGGAGAGTAATAACTGACTGAGTAATTAGGAAGAACTTAGGTATTCTGCACAGACAGACCTGTGTTTGGCTCCAACCTCTGGACATTGAACAAATGCCTTCATTCCTCTGAGCTTCTGTTTTCTCAGTCATAAAGTGGGGATAATATTCTGTCAACTTGAGGAGAAAATGCTAAACACGTTATATGTGGATTACTTGGTGTTTAGTAATGTACGTTATTCATTTATCATTGTCTATTTGGTTATTGAATTGTCTTAACATATACACAGAATCTAGCTTGATTTCTATGTAACTTAACTGCATTTAAAATCTCCCTTGTAAATGTTAATTATCTTTTTATAAAGTTTGAATAGCCATCTTGCATCAAAGAAATCATATTTAATGCAGGTTTTTAAATTATCTTTGTCTATAAATAGAAACCTATGCATGAAATCAGTCAAGAGAAGACTTGTCCTCTTAAAAATAAAGGGATAATATTACTGAAAGATTAGCTATGCCAATTACAACTTAAACAGAAATGTTATTGCTACCACTGTCCTACCAAAGCCAGACATTTAAACAATAAGTACAATATTTTCCCCAAACTATTGAACAGTTTTCTCTACACTGTTGTTTGTTGCCAGGTTCTGTGTTGAATACATTGTGATGGCTCAGCAATGCTCCTATTTCTATGGGACTTGCCTTCAGACACCCAGGAGAGAAGGATTCTGGGATTGTCTGAGATGAAAGTCATTATAATATTGTGAAGTTCTGACTATCATAATTAAGGAAATAATGTCATTTTCTCTGTAGCAAGCTCTTCTGCACCTCCAAATGGATAATCTTAAGCTTACTTCATTTGTGAAAATGTTTCATTCCAAAAATGAATAAAAAATTGCAACAGATGCCATACTTCGTATAATTCTGATTTGTTCTTTTTCCTTATTTATACACTGACATGAAAATGAAACAGGAAGGTCAGTACACCTATAAGGTAAAAATGACATATCTGAATAAGGAAAAATTGGAGACAAAATAAGAGGGAAAAGTAAAAGAGATGGAGGGGGAAATGGAAAAGAAAAACTGGATATTAGAGAAGGAAGAAGCTGAAAAGAACTTTTAATATCCTATGGGAAAGTTGTACAGATTAATAACTAGTAGTCCCAAATCAAAGGTCTTTAACCTGAAATCTGTGGCTGGGTTTCAGAGATTTGAGAGCATCCCTAAATTGTATAAAAGTCTGAGTATTAATGGGAATGTTTTAATGTGCAGTGAATTCCTAACCTTTGTGTGTACAACCTTCCCCCAAACAGAAGTAGTACAGTTCACTGGCAAATGTGCATGAGTTCAAATGAAACAGGCTGTGAAATATTTATTTGGCACATCTAAGCAGTGGATAGTATGTTGTTCTAGTAGCCATTGAAAATGTTGTTTGAAGCATGGTACTGGCACAAAAACAGACATGAAGACCAGTGGAACAGAATAGAGGATCCAGATATGAAGCCACACAACTATGAGCAACTTATCTTTGACAAAGGAGCTAAAAATATACGATGGAGAAATAGCAGCCTCTTCAACAAAAACTGCTGGGAAAACTGGTTAGCAGTCTGCAAAAAACTGAAACTAGATCCATATATATCACCCTATACCAAGATTAACTCAAAATGGATCAAGGATCTTAATATCAGACCCCAAACTCTTAAGTTGATACAAGAAAGAGTAGTAAATACTCTGGAGTTAGTAGGTATAGGTAAGAACTTTCTCAATGAAACCCCAGCAGCACAGCAACTAAGAGATAGCATAGATAAGTGGGACCTCATAAAACTAAAAAGCTTCTGTTCATCAAAAGAAATGGTCTCTAAACTGAAGAAAACACCCACAGAGTGGGAGAAAATATTTGCCAATTATACATCAGACAAAGGACTGATAACCAGAATATACAGGGAACTTAAAAAACTAAATTCTCCCAAAACTAATGAACCAATAAAGAAATGGGCATGTGAACTAAACAGAACTTTCTCAAAAGAAGAAATTCAAATGGCCAGAAAACACATGAAAAAATGCTCACCATCTCTAGCAATAAAGGAAATGCAAATTAAAACCATGCTAAGATTCCACCTCACCCCTGTTAGAACAGCCATCATCAGCAACACCACCAACAACAGGTGTTGGCGAGGATGCGGGGAAAAAGGAACCCTCTTACACTGTTGGTGGGAATGTAGACTAGTACAACCACTCTGGCAAAAAAATTTGGAGGCTACTTAAAAAGCTGGACATCGATCTACCATTTGATCCAGCAATACCACTCTTGGGGATATACCCAAAAGACTGTTACTCCAGAGGCACCTGCACATCCATGTTTATTGCAGCACTATTCACAATAGCCAAGTTATAGAAACAGCCAAGATGCCCCAGCACTGACGAATGGATTAAGAAAATGTGGTATCTATACACAATGGAATTTTATGCAGCCATGAAGAAGAACGAAATGTTATCATTCGCTGGTAAATGGATGGAATTGGAGAACATCATTCTGAGTGAGGTTAGCCTGGCTCAAAAGACCAAAAATCACATGTTCTCCCTCATATGTGGACATTAGATCAAGGGCAAACACAACAAGGGGATTGGACTATGAGCACATGATAAAAGCGAGAGCACACAAGGGAGGGGTGAGGATAGGTAAGACACCTAAAAAACTAGCTAGCATTTGTTGCCCTTAATGCAGAGAAACTAAAGCAGATACCTTAAAGCAACTGAGGCCAATAGGAAAAGGGGACCAGGAACTAGAGAAAAGGTTAGATCAAAAAGAATTAACCTAGAAGGTAACACCCACGCACAGGAAATCAATGTGAGTCAACTCCCTGTATAGCTATCCTTATCTCAACCAGCAAAAACCCTTGTTCCTTCCTATTATTGCTGATACTCTCTCTACAACAAAATTAGAGATAAGGGCAAAATAGTTTCTGCTGGGTATTGAGGGGGGGGAGAGGGAGGGGGCGGAGTGGGTGGTAAGGGAGGGGGTGGGGGCAGGGGGGAGAAATGAACCAAGCCTTGTATGCACATATGAATAATAAAAGAAAAAGAAAAAAAAAAGGAAAAAAAAAAAGAAAATGTTGTTTGAGTAAATTTTCTCAAATTCACAAATATAAACTATTAAAGTAGACCCTTTTCAGTAAAGATAATATTTCTCTGAAAGACATTGATGGAGGGTATAAATTTGTTTGAACCTATGTTCTTGGCTTTATTCATTTATCATACAACTACTTAGGCAGGTTAACTGGTTTTGACCTAAACAGTCTCAAATCTAAAAAAAATCTAAGACTTGAATAAAATGCACTTTCTTAAGATTTCAAAGTGGTGACTTGAATTTGTATTAATTATCTGTAGCACAACTTGGCAAACTTTTTTTATAAAGGACGTTAGAATAAACATTGTAGGTTTTACAGACCATGAAGCTAAATCAAGGATATTATATAAACAATTACATAACAAGATAGAATCACATTTCTGCAGAATTATTTATGACATTCTTTTCCTGGGTAAACTTAAAGTTGTAATTTTTAGTTTTTATGTTTTATCTATTTTTTGAATATACTGGTGTTTGAACTTAGGTTCTTGTGCTTGTTAGGCAAGAGCTTTGCCACTTTTGCCACTCCACTTGTCCTTTTTTGTATTGGGTATTTTCAAGATAGGCTTTCTTGAGCTATTTTCCTGAGCTGGCTTCAAACCATCATCCTCCTGATTTCTGCCTCTTGAGTAGCTAAGATTATAAGCATGAGCTTCCAGCACCCAGCTTAAAATTGTAGTTTTTAAACTTTAGTCTATTAATGGAAGGATAGAATCGTAGGGTAAGGGATATCATATCACTTAACTGGAGTTGGAAGTTAGTATTTTCCCAATCATCCATATCAATTGCAAATGTTCATCAGTTAATGGTGATTTGTAACAAGATTATTTCATCTTTGAAAATAACTTTTTACACAGACAGGTACTGCCTAATACTGGTTTTAATTCACAGGCTATGATTTTAACTGAGCATACTCATATGAATTTATAGAATTCTGTTATAGCTTTCTCTTGATGTTTGACTTTCAAAATGCTGTCACATGGCCAATTGACCCAATTCCAGTTAAAGTCTAGATGAAGATCCACAGTTTCAATGATAAATGGATTTTGCATAAGGAAACTTTTCTTGCTTTTCTATCAGACCTTGCTAAAACTGTAGTTTGAGCTCAGAAGAATGCAGCTCAAATTTGTGGGATGATTATTATCTCACTTCTTGCTTGAACTTTTGACAGCATGTGAATGCATAAAGCAGTTTGACATTATTTATAATTAAAACAACTGAATGACTACCATTGTCTCAATTTTGCATATAGGCACTGTTTCTGCCTGTACATTTTAGGTTAAATTCAACTATTAGTATCAAGGTTGCATGAACTGACTCATTTTGCATGTTTTGGACAGTGGTTATCACCTTTTCATTCCATTCTTCCATTTCCTTTACTCATTGTTTTAGTTTAGCATGTTCCTGTAGCAGCTCCTCAAACTGATTATTAGTAACACCTCCAACCTCATTACTGGGGCTGGAAGCCTTGTAACACTGCCAACAAAGTTTGACTTTTCTGACTTAGTGCATCTATCTCAATGTCTTTTTCTCGAATGATAAGTGATAAATTCTGAAGACTTTCTCTAAACATAACTTGACCATCACTTTCAAATCTAGTGGACAATGTTTTGTTCTCATCTTGCAGCTTAATGAGTGCTGCTTCTTTGGCAGCCACTATATCCATTATTTTGTGATATTCTGTTTTCAAATTGCTATTTTCCCTTGCCTTCTCCAAAACAGCAAGTACTTGCTCTCTTTCTCTAGCATGGGTCTGCAGTTGCTGTTGGAGGCGAATGACATCTTGGGTGTAGGAAGCAGAAGATATTCTTGCATGAAGAGTTTGTATCTCCATATCTTTCTGCTGGATAATCTCAGTTAGTTTACTGACCTCATCATTGGCCAGAGTATCAGTTTGTTTAATTAGAGATACGTTCTTTTCATTTAGAAGTTTAATCTCTAACTCTTGTTCTCTTAGTCCTTTCACTAGCCTTTCAATTTCAGCTTCAGGTACACCAAGTCTTTCACTTCCATTTTCTATATTAGTGCTTTGAATTTTGTTTTTTGAAAAATATCAGAATTTTCTGTTGGAATGTCCTGTTTTTCTTCATTCAACTGGGTTTTTATTTGTTCAATTGTTTTTTGTAAACTCTGAATTTCCTAATCTTTCTCTAAAAAGAGCTGGGTATGTATAATGTTCATTTGTTCCTGCTGCTATTTAAATTCATCCATTTCCTTCTTCTGCTCCTGTAAAGACTGAAGCAGTTGCATCCAACTCTGATTTTGGTCTTCAGTTATCTTTTGATGATGTTTAATTTCCTTCTCCAGGTGATCCTTGATTATATTCAGTTGAGACACCTCAGATTCTACTCCTGTGGTTTTGTTGAGGGTTTTAGGCTCAGCCCCAGGTCCTTTTTGACTCTGCTGTTCCCGGAGTTGTTCCAGTTCTTTTTGTAGAAGATTGCTTCCTTCTTTCACAGATCCAAGGCTTCTGTTCTTTTCCAGTATGGTCTTCCTTAAAGTTTCCTTTTTTTTTCTTAAAGCCTGAGAATATTTATCTAATTCTTCTTTCAGTTTTGAACTTTTTTCTTTAAGCTTTTCAATAAAGATTTCTTTTTCATTTATAAGCTGTGTAAATTGTTTCTGCTCTTCTAAAGTAGATGACAGAATATCCTTACTTTTTTTTATGATAGGTATCCATTTGCTCAATATTCTTTTTGAGTCCCACTATTTTGAAGTCTTTCTCTTGAATGAGTTTAATTAAATGCTCATTTTCCAGGGGTAAGGCAGAGGTATTCAGATTACATGCATTTGATAGTTCCTCAACAGTCTGCTTACACTTGTTTGTTTCTTCCAAAAGCCTCTTTTCAGCCAAACACAATTCTGCTTCAATTTGTTCTTTTTCCTTTTTCAGAGTCTCTGCAATAGTGCTTTTTTCCAGAGAAATCTGTTTGTTATCAGCAATAGATTCTCCCAACTGTTGTTTTATATCCTCACCTGCTAAAACTAATTTCTCATTTTCCATTTTGAGATCAAAAGCAACTTTCTTTAAATTTTCATTTAGCTGTTCTATTTCTGAAAGATTTTGCTTTAAGGTTCTAACTTCATCTTCCCTTTCTTGAAATAAGTCACCCTTAAAATTAATGTTGGAGTCTTGATTAAGAAACTTAGTTAGCTCATTTCTGACTCTGGATAGCTCCTCTTCATTTTGTCTAATGTGTTCCTTAATTTCAAGGTTCTCCCTCTGGATGTTTAAGTTATTTTTCTGTGATTTACTCAGCTGATCTTCTAAATCTTCTACTTTACCTTCAAGTTTTTTCTTGGCTAAATGCAAATCAATTAGGGCCAGTTCACTGTGCATTAACTTTTCTTTTTGCACATCTAACTCATTTTATCATCCCCAAGTTCACAAACTTTCTTTTTTTCATCATATAGGTCTTGCCTCAGTTTCCTGATAACACTATTCTCTTCATTTTGCCATTTTGATAGCTGATCTTTTAATGAAATCACATGCTTTGTAGCTTCCTGGTTTTGCATGTGCAGGTCTTCCAACTCAGCTCTCAGTATTTACTTATCATTAATACTCTGATTCAGTTCTTGTTCCTTTGCCTACAGGTTAAATCTTAAGTTATGCAATTCAAAATCCAAATTCAGGTTTCTTGTAGCTGTGCTTTGACTTAGTTTATATTCACTTCTCAGTTTTGAGAATGATATCTGAAGTTCTTCCTTTTCTTGACTCAACATTGACTTCTCTTTTTTCTAAAAGTTGAACAAGTGTTTTAAGTTTCAATTTTTCTTCAGCAAGACTATTATCTTGGCTTAAATAACGTAGTCTCATGATTTCATTTTCAGCATCAGACAGAGCTTGTTGTAGTCTGAATACTTCTTTCTCTGAAGAATTCTGTAGAATTCTCTCTTTTTCTGCCACAGCATCTCTCTGCTCCACAGCAGAAGGCTGTCGTTTACTACATTCCTGTTTCAAGCTTTCACACTGTTCAATTGTTTGTCTCTTTTCCTCCTTTAACTGTTCCTGTTCTCTCTTCAATGTATCTAGTTCATTTTCTGCAGAAGTTAATTTTTTATGTATGCTTTTTATTGTACTCTCCAGTTCTTCAGGTTTTTTTTTTTTTTGTAGATTCTACTTTTTATGTTCGTAGAACATGAATAGTTTTTTGCATCTCATTGATTTCAGAGTGATCAGTCATGGTAAGTCCTGAGTCACCTTGCTGCAAAAGATTTTCAAGTTCTTCAATTCGTTCTTCATAGTCACATAAGTCCTCTTCATGTTTATGACTTATCTCTATCAATTTATATTGATGAGCATTCTGCAATACTGACATTCCACGTTGATGGTCATCAATTTCCTGACTCTGTTTTAGTTTAAGGTGTGTAATAACGGCTTGCAGTCTTTAGATTTCCTTTTGCTCAGAGCTGTGTGCTCTTTGTTTCTGAGCAATATGCCTCCAATGGCCAACTTCAAATTCTAGTCTTAAAACTTCATTTGACAATCTCTTTATTTTTTGTTGTGATGAAATTATGTCACCAAAGTCCATGTTATCTTCATGGAAGGATAAAGTCTGATGACAGCATTCATAACCTGACGAAGATAACACAGTGGTTTCTGTCACACTGCCAGTTCCTGAATGTACCTGATAAGGAAACCCATAAAAAGATCAAAGTTGGGAACAAAATCAAAGATGGGTAAAGCCCTTCCCCTTAGCTAGGGTCCCTGCATCCAGCTATCTCATTAGAAACTGTGGATGGCCTTTGTCCTATGCTGACATGATATATTGTAACCTTGAACAGCTAACTGCCAGGACTGATTCTGCACTCCCTGCTTGCTTGCTGCTGCTTTTCTCAGTATAAAAACCTCAATCACCCTGAGTTTGAAAGTGCACCATTTTGGAGATATCCAGGTGCTGGTCGGCTAGCGTAATAAATCTTCCTTTCCTCCAACCACCTGGATTTGAGTCTTATTCCCACTGGTCAGTCATACTTTCTGTACTGTTTCTGCAACACTTTGGAGGGCCCAGCGAGATTAGACTGCCATGCCTTGCTGGGCAGCAGGTCCCTGCTCCCCAGCCCTGTAGCCTGCAGAGCTTCTGGGGTCTCCCTCCAGATGACTGAAGGAGGCTGCAGAGCCAAGGACCAGGCCCTCTAACTGGTGGAGTGAAACAGAGACCTGCACCAGACATCTGGACCAGGTAGGAGCCCCAGGGTAGTCAGTACAGGAGCTGGCATGGATTGATCCCTACAGGGTACCAGTTGAGCCCTGATGTAATTGCAGGGTGATATGTCCCCTTCCTCTGGGAATAATGTGATTCCAGTCATCTGGGGCCAATATGATTCTGGCCAACTTGTTTAGAGGCTGATGTGATTCTGGCTTCCAGCCAACTGGGTTTAAGGCTAGCCAGGATTTTAGGGGAAATGAAGAGGAACTCATTGTTTTAAACTCTGAGTAAATGATGTATGAGTGAGGAGCTTGACTCTGTGGCATTTCAAGCTCAAATTTGTGGCTCCATGGCTGGACACCCTTAAGGTCCCCTGAAGGCTATGGAGTCCAACTGGGCTCTATCTGAGTCACTGTGATTGACATATGGTCTATGGTGCAATTGGACTAGCATCCAATCATAAGTCATCCTGTTGGGCTGATCCCACTCTGGCTAGTCACACCTGACCTCATGGTCTGGGGTTATGATCAGGCAAGCATCTGTGTGGTCTGATTGAGAGGCACATGCCTCCTTTGTCTGTCTTACAATATCAGCAGTTGCCAGACATATATAAAATGAACATCCTAAAGGAAGACTAAAGCTCAACAGCAACTAAGCTCTTACAAAAATTAACACATAAAGAATGGACTTACAGTGATACATAAGATCTGGTCTGACTTTAAAAAAAGTACTACTACAAAAGGGTTATAAATATAAAAGAGAGGTTAAAAGTAACAAAAAGAAACCTGACTGTTGCTGATAAAAACTTGTTGTAAAAAGTTGATACAGTAAAGTTGGTATGTTATTGAGACAGAGGACCTAAAGCCAATGGACTTCAAAGCCATCCTGCAGCTGACATTGCTGCCCCTGGGTCAATTCAGGCTTCTGGCAGTGAGTACCATGAGTCAAGAAAAGGCCAAGAATGCCCTGGTAGAGTTTGAGTAGGACATGGATCTGGCTGCCATCTCCTGGGAGATCCCAGACAAAGATGGGGTATGAAGGGTTCTATGTAAGACTGGAACACAGGACACACAGGTCCTAAAACAGCTGAGAAACTGCTGCTAGGTAAAAAGCCCAGCCAGTACTCTAAAGATACAAAAAGCCAAGCCCAGGGTCCAGGACAGGAGGCCGGGAAGACTGACATCCCTGGTAAAGCTCCCTGGGGCCATCAGGAAAACAGATGCAGAGCCAGAGGCCATGGGGTTATTCAAAAATACAAAAATAGAGGCCGAGGAGGGCAGCCTATAATGAGTGAGTCTGGGGACTGTTCGGATACTGGCTTGGGTATTGTGATAGAGGAGATCCATGCAGAAGACCTGACTGTGGATGAAGACCAGCCATCTCTGCCATGCTCTAAGCTTCCATCAAGGAGTTCCTTAGGAAGTGGGCCACCCAGGAGAATCCAAATAAAGGAGGCAGTCCCTGAAAGTTCTTGACCCTGGTCACCATGACAGATAAAACCACAAAGTGGTGGTACAAAAGAGAGCCCCTAATCTGGAAATCAAAACAACAGGCTTTTCATGCCATCATGGAAACATTAGTTAGTGCCCCTGCTCTGAGACTCCCAAATGTAAAAAGCCTTTCTTCCTCTATGTACATGAGAAAAACAACATAACAATTGGAGTCCTGACCCAATTCCTAGGCTCATGCAATCAGCTGATGGCTTCTCTCTCCAAACAGTTAGATTCAGTGGCAAAGGGATGGCCTCCCTGCTTGCGAGCTCTTGCAGCCACAGCCTTCCTGATATCAGAGAAAAAAATTAGCACTGCAAAAAGAAATGTTAGAGTCCCACATTCTTTAATGACTCTAACAAAATACAAGAGACAATATTGGCTAACAAATGCCAGGGTAGTCAGATACCAAAATATGCTCTATAAAAATCCACAAGTAAAACTAAAATTTGTCTAGACTTTAAACACAAGGACCCTTCTCCTGTCAGCTGCATGGCCTCAAGACCATAAAAACTGTGTTGAGGCGATTAATAAGGCCTTCTTAAGCTGCCCTGATCTGGGTAACCAGGTGCCTCACCAGCCTAGTCAATAATATATATAAACAATGTAAAACATGTGCAAAAAATAACCTCAAACAGGGGCTCCTCCCCAAACCAGAATTCCAGCATCCACTCAAACTGATCCTGAGGAGACTGCCTTCAGCCTTGCCCTAGTCACAAACCAGAAGCTGACTAGTCTACACACAGCAGAAGCTTGAGGAGTCAACTGGACAGACAGTTAATGCACTGTTGTTTCTAGTGGGCAGTGTCTATGGTGATGTTTGAGTTCTGCCACCCTTGCCTATCTCTGTTTTGGAATTATGACCTTATTTTGGTCATTAACAATAACAATAACTGTCCCAACATGGCAGAGGCTAAATCAAGAGGCTCTTTTTGACAATCTTTCTCTCCTACTAACAGGATGTGATACTGTGTTTGGTTGTTTCTATTCTGAGCTCCCATTTCAAATGGTAATGCCTCATGCCAACTTTCTCAAAGTAACTTGGGTGATACATATTTGCCAGAAGAGGAGGGTGAACCCCTCCACTCCTGTGAGGAGATTCTAGACAAAGTCTTTTACAGAGTAATACTGGGCCCATGGGTAGCCCCTTTGGCAGGCCCACTCACTATGTTACTCTTACCACTGCTCCTAGGGCCTTGCATGAGAAACCTACTCACTAGGTTCATTCAAAACCAGATAAATGCTGTTAAATTACAGTTAGTAAGACAGTACCAATGAGTGCCCCTAAATAACATCCCCAAAACAGTCATAAGGGATTATGATGGAGAAGAGGAGGGAATGATAAGGAAACCCAGATAAAGATCAAAGCTGGAAAAAGAACCAGAGACAAGTAAAGCCATTCCCCTTAGCCAGGGTCCCTGCATCCAGCTATCTCATTAGAAACTCTGCATGGCCTTCGTCCACAGCTGAGCTGACGTGATCTATTGTAACCTTGAACAGCTAACTGCCAAGTCTGCGTCTGCACTCCCTGCTTGCTTGCTGCTGCTTTTCTCAGTATAAAACCTCAACCACCCTATGCTCAGGAGATGAGCCATTTTGGAGACATCCAGGTGCTGGTCCACTAATAAACCTCCCTTTCCTCCAACCACCTGGGTTTGAGTCTTATTCTCCTGGTCAGTCATAATTTCTGTACCATTCCTGCAACATACTGACTTCAGTTTCAGCATCTGATTCTGGAGCAGTCTGGCTGGCTGTCAGATGGCTGATTTCTGCCTCCCTCTGTTGTAGTTGAGTTCGGTAATTTGCAGATTGCTGCTTCATTTGAAGCTCTGCTGCTTCATGCTTTTCTTCTAGATCATTGAAAAGGATGTTCAGCCTCTCTTGCTCAGATCTTAAGAGGGCATGAGAGGACTGCAATTCCTTTCTCCCACTGTTGGGAAAATCTCCCATTGCCTCCTTCCCGCTCAGCATCTCCCTGACCACATTGGAAAAGTGACCAGTAACTGAAACCAGGGTGCCCGGGACTTGACCCAGAGACTAGCCCTAGCCGGAACCCAGGCCCCAAATCTATGACAACATCACTGTGGGTTGAGATATGACCTAGTCCTATTGAACTATTTAATGAAATCAAGATAGTTAGATCCCCAGACAAGGTGACTTTCTGAAGCATATCACAGCCTTAGGTACAGCTTTGGGGGCACTTTGGCATCCCCACTGTAAGTTAGCAACAGCAGGAAGAAAAATTCTCAACCACATGACTCCAATTACTTATTCATGGGTGCTTTCGATGACTTTGGGAAGAGGTCTGTCCTGAGGCCCTGAAATATCTTCCAAAACCTACCCACAATCACTGAAGAGGCCCAGGCCCCAGCTAACTGTAGTCTTTTGTTTTCTTCTGCTCCTCCATGCTAGCCTGCACTCCCAATACACAGCTACCAGGGAGGGGAAAGGCCACTCTAGAAAGTCGATATCCAGGGTGCCCTGCACTGACTCTGGTTTCTGCTTTCTGGGTCTACAAAAATCTCCAAGAGCAGCTACCCACCCTGTCTGGATCAGAAGAAGTGGATCTGCTCAGAGATGTTCTGGCTCACCCCAAACTCCTGCATCAACAAGATGGTGCTGTGTTCTGAAAGTGCTATCTTTGGTTAATCAGATCACTCACTCTGTAGTCCTTAACACACTGAGTATGCATGAGGCCTCAGAAAGGGCAGCCTGTGCAGGGTACACTTCATTTCTTGTAGCAGAAAGAGACAACTTAGGAACAAGCAGTTATTGCTGCTGCCCAGTGGCCTTGTACTTCCCGCCTCCTGGCCCTCACATGCTTCTGTCCACACACTGTTTGTGGCAGCACTGCTAGACAGAATAAAAACATATACTTCTGCCCAATTCTTGTCTGTTCTCATAGCCCCTGGACATGAAATTATTTCTTTCCTGTTTTATCTTGCTAAGATTCTCACCACTCTATTACTGTTTTTTTTTTCTACATTGACTATGAGAAAAAAAGAATTACTGAACAACTATGCCACCACAACTGTTTTCATAGTGAATTACTACCCCCATTTTACAGATGAAGAGCATTACCACAATCATATTCATCCATTGTCACTCATCTATCACCTAGCTGTCCAACCAAGAAATGGTCACTGAAAGTCCACTGTGATGCAGACAGGGCTCATAGCCCTTGGCTATGCTCTTTCTACTTCACCATGGACTTTCACCAGCAAGTGTTTTTTGACTCTTTCCAATGTACTGACCTATTCTGAATGCACATGGCAAAACCAAAACAAACCAAAGCAGAAATCCACTCCTTCCTGGGGCTTATGCTCTAATAGGGGGAGATTGTCAGAAAGAAAAAAGGGAAGGATGAAGACTAAGTCAGAGAATGTGAGTGGGATACTTAACAAATAGTATGCAAATTAATTATTACATGAAATTATAGACTATCCAACAGGGAGCTCATTTTAGCCCACAGAAAAAAATATTTGTTTGTTCCTTTAATATCTTAGGGGACCTGCCAAGGTGTTCTATCTCTTCTCACTTGGGGTTGATCACATCCCATGATGTCCCAGTGATTTGTTATTTTCCTTTTTTTGATACATAGGTCTTTTATTTATTTTATTATTTTTTTCTTTTTATTATTATTCATTTATTCACATGTGCATACATTATTTGGGTCATTTCTCTCCCCTGTCCCCTCCCCCACTCTCTGCCCCCTTCCCCCTTCAGTTCCAGGCAGGTCTTGTTCTGCCCTTATCATTAGTTTTGTACAAGAAAAGAGACAAGCATAATAAGGAAGACAGTTGAGTTAAGGATAGCTATCCAGAAATATTCCTAGCATTGCTTTCATGTACATGTGTTATGACCTATGTTGATTCATCTGTAACTGATCTTTACAGTTTTTCTGATCACCTTCTCATGATAACCTTTGTTGCTTTAAGGTTTTTGTATTAGCTCCTCTGGAGAGCTGACATCAAATGCTTTCATGTTTTGGGTTTTCTACCTATTTCTGTATCACTGATATTTTCCTTTTGAGAGAAGATAGAACTTCTGCTTGGATCCTCCACCTGCAGCAAAGGAACTAGGACAGAAGTAACAACTGTATGTTCATACAGGTACATTCAGTGGAGTTGTATATTTCTCCAACTTCTTCTCCTCTGCCTACTTTTTTCCTGTTCTCCTTCTTCCAAATGTACTATAAACAGCTTAGCTTTCTGAAATTGATAATGCTTTAGAGGGGCTTTGATCCAAGATTGCCTTGAGGAATGGCATAGGCAAAAAAATTAAGAATAAAAATAAAGCCAAGTGTGGTGTTTTTGCCTGTAATCCCAGCTAATTGGGAGGTGGAGATCAGAAGAGTCAAGGTTCCAGTCCAGCCCAAGAAAAAGTTAGTGAGATCCCAACTCAATAAGCCAGGCATGGTGGTGTTTACCTATGGTAGCCATAGTTTTTGCCAAGGGCCAGCCTCAGAAAATGAGACTATACCTGAGAAATAATCCAGTGTTAAAGAACTGGAGGTGTGGGCCAAGAGCGGCCACCCAGAAAGTGCAAGGGAACAAGGTTAAACTTCAGTCCCTCCAACCACCCAAAAAATAAAAGTAACATTGAGAAAAATTGTATTACTTAAGGAAGTAAATTTCATTTAAATTATCTGAAATAAGTTGTTTAAATCACATCAGAAGGGCCAAATCATGCTTGACCAATATGCTCATTATAAAATCATTCTGTCCTATTTCTAAAATCAGGAGTATACTGTTGACCTGTCACCTTGGTTTAGACTCACAATATTGTACTTCAAACCCACATGGATTTGAAGGCAATAAAATGACTTTTCTTAAACAAATGTTGTGGAATCCACACTTCACTAAAGCAAGACTCAACTTTTACCACAATCCAGCTAAGTTTAATGCATCTCACACAGCTCCAATCTGGGCTTTTCCTGTAGCCTATTTCAAAAGACATGTTTGCTTGGCCTTTTCAGCAAGGTACTCAATTGCACTTCTTTTGTAGCAGGCATCTCAAAGGCAGGAGATAACACATGTGTTTGGTTTTTAACATCTGGAAATATGTCTACATGAGGTTGACTGTATATACCCAGTGCCAATATCTGAAAGAAGTGTGAAGAATTAAGGTAACCATTGGTGTTTCCAATGGAGTAATGTGTTCAACACATAGAGCATGCTGTCATATTAGTTTTGGGACACTTGGGAGGTTGAGAATGGGATGGGTGGGTGTTTGTGGATATCAGAGAACAGGCAGAAGTGGTCAGCTCAATGAATCTATATGCACAGAGGGACACATAATCTTTGTTCCTGAAAAATAAGTTCCAAAGCTGGTAGTCCAGATCTATTTTATTTAATATTGATTCATTTCTTATCACTTTTAGAAAAAGTAGAAAATGCAGAAACATATGAAAAAGAAAAAAATTAAAGACCACACTATCAGAAATATATGTTAATAATTTTGTGATATTTCTTATGTCTTTTTAAGTTACTTTCTTCATGCAAACACATCTTTTAAAAACAAACATTGGTATTTTATTGTTTATACAATTTTATATGCAATACATACTTACTGAAAACATAAATATCTCACAGTCACATCATAATTTATTCAACCTTTCCCTTGCTGTGAATAGTCAGACTATCTTCACTTTCTCTTCTTTATATAAAACAAACACTATTGAATCTAAATATATGTTAATCTCTCTGACAAATCACATATGTCCTTGTTCTTGGTTGACTTTCTTACCTTGAGAGGAGATTGTAGAGATATAAAATGTGCCTAAGATCCTGATGACAGACAGAATGGTTTATTTGTGGTAAAGGTGTTGGAGGAGTCAGTTGCATTTAATCCACTGATGACTTCATTAGCAATAATAATGATTATTCATTATATAATATATATAATATATAATATATTATTCATTATAATAACAATGAATAATGATTATTCAGCAATAACTTAGTAAAGTCACACTATGTGCTAGGCACTGTGGGAACTGCAGGAAGACATCAGAACTGTAGTCTTGTTAGAAAGACACCTAGACAACATTCAAGAAAACTCTGGTTTTGTTTGATGATAACAACCACTAACACTGGTATGGAATTTCTTTTACATTGTTGTGGATGTTGTATTTTTATTTGCTCCATCCTCACAATAGCTGTCAGTATTATCATGGTTTTTACAGTGAGAAAACCAAACCATAGAGAGGTTAAGTCATTTGCCCTAGATCACGCAGCAAATGAGTGCTAGAAGTGTGGCTTGAATCCTAGTAGTGAGGCTCCAGCGACCACATTCTTTACATCCTTCATTTATTTTGAATATAATAATGTGGAGAAAAAGTATAATAGAAGGTGTATTCTGAGGTCAACTTTTATGGAGGTGATTATTGTTGTTGAATTATTTTTGTAAACTTTCAATAATAAAGCAGTATGGAGTTTTGTGTCAGCCTTACAAAGCTATTCTGATGGCATTTTCCCCATGGATTAATTTGTTAATGAGAAGTGCTAAGCCAAGAGGAGCACTTGTCCTGTCTCATTTTGGTAAGGCCTTTTTTTGAAAGTAAAAAAGCCACCATTCCACCAATCTTGCTCCAAGGAACATCTAGGGAAGTTACAAAAAACATTATTTGATAATAAAACCAGAAGGGTTCTTCTTTGTAATAAATAACTATCTATTTATTTATTTTTGGTAGTGGTAATTGGGTTTGAACTCAGTGCCTTGTGCTTGCTTGGCAAGCTATCGCTTGCACCAACCTCCCAGTTGTCTTAGCATACCTTTTTCAAAAGAAAAAGTTCATTGAATGAATGAACAAATAAATGGACCCTACTTTAGGCTGCAAGGTTCACAGGTGAGGAATAACTGAATCAGACTCAACAGAGTGCAGGCACCAGCTCCTGGGTCCACATCTCTTTCTAATTTCCTGACCAGAGAGTTTGTATTGGTAACTTGATATAAGTTATTGTGGAAACAAACTACAGAACCCAGGAAAAACTTCAAATTCAATTCCCAAGCATGTTAGGAAATTCACAAATGAGAAGAGATAGTGTGACTCAGTGGAAGAAAGAGGTATGTAACAGGGATTCCAATGGGATCCCTATTCTCATCCTCCATCATTTTCATTTGTTGGGCCATTTTGGAGTTGGCCAATCCGACCAACTGTGGGGATTCTTAAGATGCTGGGAGCTGAGTTTAGTGGAAGAGTCAGGGCTTGGTGGAGCAGGACAGGAAAGTCTGAACAGCCCAGGGGCCCAGCTCTGCTTCCAGTCCAACAGCGCAGCATGGGTGACTCCCAGAATTCAAGTGGCTGTGTTGGGGGGACACCTACCAAGGTAGCCTGGTGGAGGATCCTGTGAGGCAGGGATGAGAGCAGGGATGAGGATGGAGATGGCAAAATTTAACAGACAGAAAAACCACGGTTAGAGTGGTTAAAAGACCTGTGTGGGCTCCCAAAGCAATAAATATCTGAATTCAATTTGACTTATTACAAAGTCCAGGCTTCCAGCACCACCCAATGCAATCCAACAGTTTAACTCATAGATAAATGGAAACACATATTATTTTTCCAGATTTTGTAGGCTGCATCTTATTTTGTGTTTTAAAAGTGTT
This sequence comes from Castor canadensis, assembly GCF_047511655.1. NCBI lineage: Eukaryota > Metazoa > Chordata > Mammalia > Rodentia > Castoridae > Castor > Castor canadensis. The sequence goes on along the minus strand of NC_133396.1, from coordinate 69,830,785 downwards.
TTCAAAAATAATTTTTAAAAATTTAGCAGAGAGCTTCTATTCCTAACAGAATTATTCTTGTACATAACTAGTATCAAACATAGCAAGATTATAAATACATAGGGAAAGGAAGACATCAAAATTGATAAAGCATTTGCTTCTCTTCTTAACTTTACTGCCAGCTCATCAGACTTATTGAATCAATACAGATCCTTAGATTGTAACTCTTTTTTGTTTGTTCTTGGTGGCATTGGAGTTTGAATTTAGGGCCTCATGAATGCTAGATGGATGCTTTTCCACTTGCACCACTCTGCCAGCCCTAGATTGTAACTCCTTATGAGATAAAGTTTCCTAGAGAAAAATTCTGGCTACACTCATGAGCACCAAAATTAATGCTAACTGTAAGAGTCATGGATTCACCAGAAAAGTAAATACAGGGAGAAATTATGCTTTTGATAGAAGATTATTGTAGAGATTTGACCTCACATAATTATGGGAGCATGGAATTCAGGAAGAAAGATGGTCATGGAGTAAAAGAGGTCAACAGCAAGCTCTATCTTCATGGATACCAGTAACCCACAGGAGAGGCAGACACTCTCATTATTGAGCTTAAGATGCATTTGGCCCAGGAGTAGAAGCCAAGGAAGGGACCAATGGGAATTCAAGATGTCCAGCTGTGTCTATTCCAAAATGAACTAGCAGATGTAGGACCATGTGTCTGACCTGCCCAAGGGTCAAAATATAAACACAATGTGACTACTACTTATTTTCCATCTTGCAAATCATATGCAAAATGTCTCTGTCACCCATGCCCACCTGGAACTATGCAGTGAAGAAATTCTGGGAAATGCAACTCCAGCTTAAATAAATGAACACATAAAAAGTTCAATATATACACAGAATTATTTTGCAAGATGAGTAATTTCTTTTTCTAAACCCAAGACAAAGTCAACTTTGACTTATTTAGTTAAATTAACATATCAACTCTAATCTAATAACCAGTTACTATAAAAACAGTCCATCCAGTCATACAAAATAGCAGTATGAGCACCTTCCTCCTCCTCCTCCTCCTAGCAGTATGAACACCCACTTTCTCCCCCACCCCCTCCTTTTCTTAATCTAATGAAGATGTCTGATAGGGGAAAAATGAAATGGAAAATGGACATCAATGCATTATACATTCTTAGAAAACTTAAAAATTCTTCAATAATTTCAATATGCACATGAATTCCATCTGTGCCATCATAACCAAGAAGCAAGTGACATTTTATCTAGAAGTACAGAGGAGTGCTGGTGGCCTAAGCTTTAAAAATACTTCAGCCATTGCCAGGATGAGCTTCAGTAAGAGCATAACTTTATGAAGTTGGATTCTGAGCTCCTTCCTCCAATTACACATAGCACTCTACATGGCAACTATGTGCAGGGCTTCCCACCCATCCTACTTTCACAGTACTACAGTACCAAGCAGAGCAAGCGATCATGAAGGCATCAGAAGTTCTTTAAGGAGATATTCTTCAGCAGGGTTTCTTTTCCAGAGGACCCAAGCAGCACTGGAATGTGGGTCTCACCATTACAATGCATTGCATTACATTCTTTCACACTCAAATGTTTCCAAACTCTCTGCACAGAGTTGGTGGATCAAATAGCAACTTGTAATTGATTGATCAAAAGCAGCTTACTTCATATAAGAATGTTAAACCAAGCACAACTTTAATGCAGTTTTAACACCAAATTAAATGCTAGCTACAGTCTTCTGGTCTCAGAATACATAATTAAAAATCTGAGCTTACCGAATTCTTTCTATTATGTTCCATTTATAAAGTCAACTTTCAGAACATATTGATATGCTGGGATTCTTGGGTAATGAGCATTCTTTTCTCTGCACATAGATAGATTATCAGGGCAGAAACTTGAACAGCTAGAATCAGAGAAGTTTTATTTGCAGAGATGTGAAAGGAAACTTGCATGGGGGGCATGCAGCAGGACCCAGAGACTGGTAGTAACCTGAATTGGGTAGGATGGCAGGTTTTACAGTTTTGAGATTGCCAGTGGGAGGATTGTATTTTCACCCAAACATTTTGGTGCAAACAGGTGTTTCTTGGGAAGGAGACAAGATGTTTCTCCCTGGCTAATAGCCATCTTTGGGGAACATGTGAACCTCCACAGTTCACCCTTCAATATAACAAGACAAATCAAAGAACAGACAGTGAACCATTTGCAAATGTGACATGGTAACTTTATACATATTAGCAACCTGTACTTCAGTTAGTAGGAGGCCTGAGTAGACTAGAAAGAACTGCTAAATCTCATCATATACATTGAATCTTGCCATGTGTTTATGAATTATCTTGACTTAACTAGGTTGGTGGCATAGTTGCCTTGTGTATACTCTGAGATGAAATGGGTTGAATATTCAACCCTATAATCTAATTGTGATTGCTCTGGAATCTGATGAAAGAATTGAATATGTTGCTTGTAGAAGACAAGCATAGTAATTCATGCATAATGCATGACACTAAATAAACCAATGGTTTTGTTCCACATTGATATCACAATGGTGAAAAAAAATTCATTGTGTAATATAAGAAGATTCATATGGCTGGGTTACTAAGCACCAGAATGTTAACCATAAAAAAATAGAAAGCATTGCTATATTTTGGACAATGCAAGTTCCTGCTCAGAAAAGCCATGCTTGAATGATGAACAAACACAGAAACCTTCTAGTCAAAATCATAATAAGAAAATATATTGTATGAAAAATGTTAAAGAATTGATGAAAATTCATGCCTAAATATGTAAAAGGCATTAAAATTTGGGGACTCTGACAATAATAAAAGCTGAACCAAATAGGCACCCAAGCCCAAAGATGTGATCTGAAGGAAAACTCCAGAAAAAAAAGGTATTATGGAAGATTCTGCATCAGGAAGAGCCATATGTGTTCTTATGTATGTATGCCATATGTGTTCTTATAGATTCATTTAGATGGCAGGTGCCTTAGTTACCCCTTGGGAAGCTCAATATAAAATCACACACAAATAGTACAGATCTAAGTAAAGCCGTATTGCTTATCTCTGCTGAGAAAGATTGTACCAACAGGACTTTTTTAACATAGTCAGGGGGACACAGACATATTTACATTTATTGAAACCATAGCTTGCATTATTTTATTTTCTTTTTCATTTTATTGGTGGTAGTGGAGTTTCAATTCAGACCCTCACACTTGCTAGGCAAGTGCTATACTGCTTGAGTCACTCCATGAACCTTACAACTTGTATTATTGACTGAAGAGGTAAAACTTTTATTTATTTAGTGTCTGGTCAAGGCCAAGTTCCAAGTTGCATATTTTTCACATACCTTTCTTATAACATGTTCTTTTTTTTTTAAATTACTATCTCTACTTACAAAGAATGGAAGCTCAAAGAAGTGAAGTAATAATTTTAGTGCTGATAAATGGAAAAGTCGGCTTGGATTTCTTACTCTAGACCTACATACTCTTTGCAGGGCACCATTTTTCTCTTGACACCAACACTGGCCTTGACTTTGCTCAGGTGCTAGTTTGTACCAAGCCCTTTGATACCAACTCACTGTGTAGAGTCCAGCTCAAGTGCTTTGGGGATATTGGAATCCTCAGAAACCTGTCACCTCTCTCAGACAGGTTTATTTAGTTTATTTTATAGTAGTTTATTTTACCCAGGGGAAACATTTGTCAGCTTCCCTCATTAGAACTCCCTTTGTCCTCAGAGCTGCCAGAATACCTCACAGAATCCCTTCTCTGAGACGTTTGGAAAAATCAAAACAAAAATACAGGGAGCCATGCCACAAACCACCCCCAAAGCAAGGAAGACCAGAGCCAGCTCTCTGTTCAAATGGAGAAAATGAAAGGTAAAAATACCTAGATTAAAAAGTCTAAGCTGTTTTCGCAAAATAGTGGACATACTACTGTGACCTGCTCAGATTTGCTTTTTAGGACCTTTACTGTAGTGACAGCATGGGAACTAGGCTAGAGCAAAAATAAGCATGGGAAGGTCAGTGAGCATGTCACAACAGTAATCCAGGCAGGAGCAGAGAAATGGCAGCACATTAGAATGGACAGTGGCAGTGGAGATGGAGAAAGAGGAAACTTACTTGAAAGGTAAAATTAAAAATTAGCCATGCCCCATGCCCTCCCCCAGTATAGTTATCAATATTTTTGTTCTTTGCTAAATAAAACAAATCCTGGCATAGTTAGGAGAGGGATTATTTGAAAAGGATAATGGCAGGGGGGAAAGGACAAGGGCCCATTGCAATAGGAGGGTGAGAACACTTGCAGTAAGAAGAGTATGTGATGCTAAGATCTTCAAATTTGTCAAGAGTTGAACAAAGGGGGTTTTATTTTATACAGAGTCATAAACAAGACTAGAAAGTACAAGATGTGGGGAAGTGGGATGATAGGGTGGTAGCTTCAGACAGTAGAGTAGAGAATGATTCAACGTAAGGTTAACTAATTTTTGGGAGGAGCTGGATGCTGGCTAAGTGAAGCAAAGTCCATGGAGCTGAGAGGAGAGAAAGTATAAACCAAAGCACAGTGTGCTTAGTGAGCATTTTTGTCCTATTGATCAGTGAGGACAAAAAGTTCAGCTAATTATTTATGAAGAAAAGAATGGGAATTTGGAGACAATATGTCTGCCCTTGCCACAGGTAAACAAAATTTACTTTAAGCTGAGTATTCATTCACTCATTCACATAAACATATTTACTGGCTCATTATTACATGCTAAGTGCTCTCTTACCTGAGAATTTAGTCATGAAAACAAACTAACTAAAAACTCTATCATTTTGGTGCCTTTACCTTGATAGGAGAGCATGTCAAGCAAGTATGTAAGTACATAAACTGCATAATTTCGGTGAGGGCTATAAAGAATGAAATTAGGACAAAAAGATAGTGAAAAATAAATGACTAACTCCTATGGAAACCCAAGACAGCCACTCTGAGGAGAAATTTTAACAGAGACTGGACTCGTGAGTAAAAGGGAGCCATAAAAAGATCTTGGGAAGAGTACTGCAACCAAAGTTAATAGGCATGGGAAAAGACCCTGAGGCTGAGAAACTTAAGGAAGTTGGGCTTGGAGCAGAACAATATAGGGAATGAAGAGAGGATGTAGAAGTAGAACAAGAACCAAGTTCCTTCCTCCCGCTCTCCCAGCTTTCTTCCTTCATTCCTCCCTCCCTTCATCCATCCCTCCTTCCTTTCTCTCCCTTTCTTTTTCTGTATTTTCACCTTATTTCTTTTAACCAAACAATTACCCACTTTATCTGGAGTTTAATGCATTTCTCAGGGTCACACAAACTCCAAGGGCACAACTGCAATCTGATTGCAGGTCAGTTTGGTCATTGGTCACCAATAAGAAGGGACATCCAGAAGAAAAGCACCCTTGAGAGCAATTCAACTCACTTTGCTTCTTTGCCCAAAGCTGGCTGCTCCATCTTCTAATTCTTGAGTAACTAATATGCATTGCAATATGATTGTAACTTGGGCCCTTGAGTTCCATTTTTCAGACTCTAAGTTACTTTTTAGGAGCAAGCCTTAACAATAAAACTTGATCCCAAATGCTGAGTCTATCTACTCTGCAGGACTATCTTAAAACACACCAGTAAGGTGATTACACACTCCTTTCTTTGAGATCCATCTTGTCTAGATTTCCAAATTTCCAATCAGAAAATGTCAGTTCTGAAATGCAATTATGGAAGGGTTTTGAGGGTCAATGGAAGTGTTAGTTAATTTGTGTGTTTGTGGGTGAATGGAAGTGTCAGTTAAGTTAGTTAAGAATACCAAAACGTACTTATCTTCTAAAAGAGAACTTACAAAGACTGAAAATCCTAACTGGGGTTTCACTAGCTTCTCTCTAAATTAAAATCCTTTGGGAATTACTGATTGCAATTCAATCAACTTCTTTGTATGAAGATCTAGATATGATATTTTGTTGCTGGTAATCATTGTTCCAATCTTGTTTCCTACTATTCACTCCATTATTTTATGTCAATCTGAGTTCTCTCTCTCTCTCTCTCTCTCTCTCTCTCTCTCTCTCTCTCTCTCATTCTCTATCTTGTGTTTGTTGGATTTGAACTAAGGACTTTGCACTTGCAAAGCAGGTGTTCTCCTGCTTGAGTTATACCTCCAGTGCATTTTGCCCTGTTTATTTTGAAGATGGAGTCTCTTGAACTATTTGCCTGGGCTGATTTTCAACTGTGATCCTCCTGATATCAGTCTCCCATGTAGCTAGGATTACAGGAGTGAGCCACTAGTGCCCAAGCCCCCCTCCCCCAAAAATACATTTTTACTTTGGAATACTTTTTAAATTTTCTTTTTCTTTTTTTATTTTTTGGTGGGATTCACATTTAAATTCAGGAATTTATGCTTTCAAAGCGGGTACTGTACTGCTTGAGCCACACTTCCATTCCTCTCCTCACTCTCTTGCTTACTTGCCTTCCTATGCACTCCTCTCATGTACTCTTCTCTTTCCGCTTCTCTGCAGGCAGGAAGCCCTTGCTAGGATGGCAACACCATAAATTTTGGGTCTTCCAGCCAGTAGAATCATGAACCAAATAAGCCTCTTAACTTACAAAGTACTTAGCCTTGGGTATTTTGTTCTAACAACACAAAATAGAAGAAGACACTGCTCTCAATATTCTGCTGTAAGTGGGGACATTGCCCCCCGTGGGAGTCTTGCTGGAAGTATAGACTGGGTTTGTTCTGCAACCTCTTGTTATTTGACAAAGAGGATGCTGGGGAGCCCGACAAGATGAAGATCTTTGAGATTTGTGTGTGTTCAGGAAAAACATATTTGAAGCAGAGTGTGGTAAAGAAACCAAATCTGGCAGAGCGAGATTGTCTCAGTTTATGTCATTGGGTTGTGTCTGACCATGGGCCAACACCTCTCATTAGCTTGGCAGAACTTTGGGGTTATGATCCCTGAATGCCACAAGGCAGTGAAATCCTGGTGGAAAAAAGAAAAAGAAAACCCCCTGGGAGCTTCACTGTACAAAGAACAAAAGAAGAACCTTGAGGAGAGGCAGAAATTCATGGCTTCTGCAGAGAAAGCCAAAATATGGCTCAATATACAGAACATGACCTCAGTATCATCTTTTGACAGCAACATTAATATTGGCTAAGACATGGAAGAAGGAGGAGATGGTGGACAAAGGCAATGGGAACCAAGGTAGCTGTGCTCTAAAGAGAGACATGATTGCCATTGCAAAGAAGCTACCTGGTTTGTTTTCATGCAGCTAAAGGAAATGTAGATGTGACCAATAGGACTTTACCCCATGGAGCTACAATGAGCAATTAAAACTCTGGCATTTCCATCCTACTTATTTTTTTTAAATACAGGGCTTCACTACAGAGTTCAGGTTGGTCTCTTATGGTCCTCCTGCATCAGTTTCTGGAGTGCTGGAATTATGGGCATGCACCATCATTCCCTGATTGACCCTATTTTTTATACCCTTTAAACAATATCTGGCAATAACCTAGAAATGTGATGCAGGGTGAAAGTATCTTGGGGCTAGATCTATGCAGCATCCTCATTCTGACTCTGACAGTGAGTGATTGCACCTGGGGCAGGAAGGCTGATCTTTCTTTTCCTCTGGTTCTGCAGGGGTAAAGAAGTGAATACAACACCTAGCTTGAAGGACTGTTAGGAGGAGTAAAGAAAATAGCAGGCAAAATCATCTAGTATAGTACCTAGGACACAAAGGCATAATCAATTTAAAAGTAAAAGTATTTTTCTTTTTCTAACATAGTAAATTTGATATATTTTCAATAGCACATGCTTGTAATCCCAGCACTTGGGAGGCTGAGGTAGTAGGACCACAAGTTTAAGGACAGCTTGGGTCTCATAGCAAGATCCTGTCAAAAAAAATGTGGGGGAAGGAAGAAAGGAAGGAAGGAAGGAAAGTTAAGTAAAAGTAACACTTACTCTTCAGAATTTGTTATGGGCACCCTTGCCCTACCTTCTAAGGTCCATATTTGGCTGCATCCTAGATGTAGCACCAGGGCATCATTAAGATAGTATGCTCTCCATCAGCCTCATCCTTCAACACTCTTCTTCCAGCCCTAATAAAGATCATCTTGCATCTAGTGTAGTTGAATTTCCTCACAACTTGCCCAGAGGGATTTCAAGTATGTTACTTCCTGGCTAGCACACCAGTTGTTTTACAGAATCCTGTTCTCAGGTTTGCAGACAAAACTGATGAAAAATCTCAGAAAACTGAAGGCAACATATTACACAGGACAGCAAAAGTAAGCCTGTTGTAAACTGGACAATAACAAGTCTAATATTTTTGGAGAGTTCCTTCCCTACTCACCTTCTGTTTGAATTATGCCAAGAGGAGAACATACTGCTGGCCCAAGAAGGATGAGAGACACTTCAACCAGACCTGTATTCAACCTATGACCTACAGCCAAGCCTAGTCTAGATCAGAACCTAGTCTGCCTACCCACTTGTAAACAGAGAAAAGTTAGTTGTGAAAAGACCCTGACATTTTGTGCTTGCTATGAAGCAAGAGCTAAAATGCCCTTTAAATAAGACTTAAGCTTCTTTTTTCCAAGTGGAGAAAATAACTCATTCCTAATGACTCATTCCTAATGCTAGCTTTGCAAAGATCCTGAGCATGAGGGAGGCCCTCTTGTTACCATTCCTCAGGAGTCATAGCTGGTAACTCATTGTCCATGGAAGCATGATCTCCCAAAGCAGATGACTTCATGGCTCCAGTGCCCAAACTGTGCATGAGGATTTTTATTAAGGTGGAAACTTGGTTCCTAAGTTCTAGCTTTCCTTAATATGGCAGATCTTGGGTAGCTTTTTTCTTAACCCATTCCTCTTCCTCCTGGACACAAAGACTATTTTCTTCAGCCTCTTTAGAGTTACCTGTAGACATGTGTGTTATTGAGAGAGAGAGAGAGAGAGAGAGAGAGAGAGAGAACAATAGGATATTATATACAAAGAGATTTAATATTTTAACAATCATGGAGAATGGCAGATTCAAAGTCTTTACATCCCATATCCTAGTTAGAGCGGAAGACTAGTCAGTTGATGCAGAACCAGTTCTAAGGTCATGAGGCAGGAAGAGCCAAGGTTTCAGTTCAAAGACCCCTAGGCAGGTGGATTTTCTCACTTGAAGAAAGGTCACACTTTTCACCTATTCAGTTCAACTGATTGAACGAGAACCAACCACATTGTTGAGGACAATCTGCTTTGCTTAGTCTATCCACTTCAATGTTAATCTCATCCAAAAATAACCTTGTAGAAACACTCAGTAATGTTTGATCAGATATCTGGGCACTCTGTGGCTCAGTCAAGTAAGCATATATCATACCCTGTACCTGAATTCTAGCCAATGACACACAAGTGAAAGTGAAACACCAATTTCAGGTCTGCCTCATGAAACTCTCCCCACATGATCTTCCATGGTCTTAACCCACCCCAGGAGAACTGTGGAGCATTGGATTTAATTTTGCTATCTTTTCGTATTCAACTACCAATAGTTTCTACAACACCTAAATTCTAAAGGCTTAATTCCACCCTCTTTCTAGAATTATTCTGTGGTGATTTTTGTCCTGCTCTACTCTAATGGGGACCTCTCAGGGTCCAGCAGTTGCTACTAGCCAAGCAGAAGCAGAACCATGTACACAGACACAAAAGCATATGCTAAGCATGGCTAACACATGATGATCATCAGAAAGGGCATTGTTTCTTGTGTATATGGGTTGCTGGTTTGTATGAAGCACAAATAAAATTCAAGGCAGTAAAGTAGTTCTATTGGGACAAGCTTTGTACCCACTTTTGAGAAAGCTGAAAGAACAAGAAGGCTGAATCACAGTAACTGGAGAAGCAGGGCTATCCATACCCAGGCAGAAGCAGAACACAGAAGCTTGGCAGAGGGTATGTGGCTCTTTGAGGGGGCACTGAGTTTCAGACCCTGACAACCTCTCAAGTTTTGGTTAGGGAAGGCCATTCTTAATAAGGAGACACAAAAGCCACTCCTAGAAGGAGGCCCCATGAAATGACTCCTCTGGCCACACATGCACTCAAGAGCAGCAGAACACATGTGGGGTTAAGTCCAAAAAACAGCAGTACCTCCATTGATAATCTGCAAGTGACCTTGAGGATTCCTTTATAAGGACAGATAGAAAACAAGGCAAAACCAGCATTTTCAACCAGCTTGCATACAACAGCAGTACATTTTGATAGGAAAATACTTGTTATTTGAGCTAAGTACCTGTAAGTGAGAGTCAAGTAGAGGTAACCGTTTAGAAGAAATGGCTCCAGAACCACACAAGCTGGGCAAGAACCATGTGACTGATCTTAAATTCTAGTTGTGCCACTCACCTCCTGTGTAGTGCTGGACAAGTTACTTGAACTGCACATTTCTTAACTAATTCATCGGTAAAATGGGAAAAATAATAGTCCCTGAATTCCTAAGACCAGAGGTGAAGCTTAAAAATTATTACTTCTAAGTAACTTAGCACATTACCTGACATACAGTAAACCCTCATTAGCTCTTAGCTATTATATTATTATACTTATCACCATCTCCATCATTGCCATTGTCATAATTGTCATCATTAGCCAAGAATGTGCAATAATATCTATTTCCCAAGTTTCTGGGTCAGGGAGTCAACAGGGCTTAAAAGGAGACAGGTTCCTATCTGCACATCAACTACTTTGCTGTTAGACCTCTCCCCAATACAGGCTGTCAACAACTCTACCCATTCTTTGTGCAGTATATGTATTTAAATAAGGAATCTATTGAAGGAACATACATCCTTCACATCCCACTTTCTCTAGCCTCCCATCAGTTTCACTTCATTCCTCAGGTTCCATAGAAGTCTTACTGTTTGGAAAAAAACTCCACTGTTTACAACTCATATGAAATTTTAAAAATCATTTTCCTCTTCTGCAATGAAGTTCAAGATGTTCCTCAGTGTGCCAAAAACATCTACATGATTACAGAGCTTGGGGAGGAGGGAGCTTGAATTTTCATAAACTATTCATGTTGTTAAATTAAGAAGTCATACACAAACAAAGAAAGTCCTCTTTTTCTTTAATTTTTATTTCTTCATTATTCATATGTGCATACAATGCTTGGGTCATTTCTCCCCCCTGCACCCACCCTATCATTTACCACCCACTCCACCCCCTCCTTCTCCTCCCCACCGCCTCACTACCCAGCAGAAACTATTTTGTTCTGATCTCTAATTTTGTTAAGAGAGAGTATAAGCAATAATAGGAAGTAGCAAGGGTTTTTGCTGGTTGAGATAAGGATAGCTGTACAGGGAGTTGACTCACATTCATTTCCTGTCCATGTGTGTTACCTTCTAGGTTAATTCTTTTTGATTTAACCTTTTCTCTAGTTCCTGGTCCCCTTATCCTATTGGCCTCAGTTGCTTTTAAGGTATCTGCTTTAGTTTCTCTGCATTGAGGGCAACAAATGCTAGCTAATTTTTTAGGTGTCTTACCTATCTTCATATCTCCCTTGTGTGCACTTGCTTTTATCTTGTGATCAAAGTTCAATCCCCTTGTTGTGTTTGCCCTTGATCTAATGTCCACATATGAGGGAGAACATATGATTTTTGGTCTTTTGGGACAGGATAACCTCACGCAGAATGATGGTCTCCAATTCCATCCATTTACCAGTGAATGATAGCATTTCATTCTTCTTCATGGCTGCATAAAATTCCATTGTGTACAGATACCACATTTTCTTGATCCACTTGTCAGTAGTGGGCATCCTGGCTGTTTCCATAATTTGGCTATTGTGAATAGTGCTGCAATAAGCATGGGTGTGCAGGTCCCTCTGGAGTAACCTGTGTCACAGTCTGTTGGGTATAACCCCAGGAGTGGTATTGCTGGATCAAATGGTAGATCAATGTTTAGCTTTTTAAGTAGCCTCCAAATTTTTTTCCTGAGTGGTTGTACTAGTTTACATTCCCACCACCAGTGTAAGAGGGTTCATTTTTCACCTCATCCTTGCCAACACCTATTGGTGGTGGTGTTGCTAATGATGACTATTCAAACATGGGTGAGGTGGAATCTTAATGTGGTTGTATTAAAATTTATATGTGCATACAAGGCTTGGGTCATTTCTCCCCCCTGCACCCACCCCCTCCCTTACCACCCACTCTGCACCCTCCATCTCCTCCCCACCTCCTCAAAACCCAGCAGAAACTATTTTGCCCTTATTTCTAATTTTGTCGTAGAGAGAGTATAAGCCATAATAGGAAGGAACAAGGGTTTTTACTGGTTGAGATAAGGATAGCTATACAGGGAGTTGACTCACATTAATTTCCTGTGCATATGTGTTACATTCTAGGTTAATTCTTTTTGATCTCACCTTTTCTCTAGTTCCTGGTCTCCTTCTCTATTGGCCTGTTTCTTTTAAGGTATCTGCATTAGTTCCTCTGCGTTAAGGGCAACAAATGCTAGCTAGTTTTTTAGGTTTCTTACCTATCCTCACCCCTCCCTTGTGTGCTAAAGCTTTTATCATGTGCTCAAAGTCCAATCCCCTTGTTGCATTTTCCCTTGTACTAATGTCCACATATGAGGGAGAACATACGATTTTTGGTCTTTTGGGCCAGGCTAACCTCACTCAGAATGATGTTCTAAAATTCCATCCATTTACCAGTGAATGATAACATTTCGTTCTTCTTCATGGCTGCATAAAATTCCATTGTGTACAGATACCACATTTTCTTAATCCATTCATCAGTGGTGGGGCATCTTGGCTGTTTCCATAACTTGGCTACTGTGAATAGTGCCTCAATAAACATGGGTGTGCAGGTGCCTCTGGAGTAAGCTGTGTCACATTCTTTTGGGTATATTCCCAAGAGTGGTATTGCTGGAAAAAATGGTAGATCAATGTCTAGCTTTTTAAGTAGCCTCCAAATTTTTTTTCCAGAGTGGTTGTACTAGTCTATGTTCCCACCAACAGTGTAAGAGGGTTCCTTTTTCCCTGCATCCTCACCAACACCTATTGGTGGTGGTGTTGCTAATGATGGCTATACTAACAGGGGTGAGATGGAATCTTAGCATGGTTTTAATTTGCATTTCCTTTATTGCTAGAGATGGTGAGCATTTTTTCATGTGTTTTTTGGCCATTCGAATTTCTTCTTTTGAGAAAGTTCTGTTTAGTTCACTTGCAAATATTTTCTCCCACTCTGTGGGTGTTCTCTTCAGTATAGAGACTGTTTTGATGAACTGTTTTGATGAACAGAAGCTTTTTAGCTTTATGAGGTCCCATTTATCTATGCTACCTCTTAGTTGCTGTGCTGCTGGGGTTTCATTGAGAAAGTTCTTACCTATACCTACTAACTCCAGAGTATTTCCTACTCTTTCCTGTATCAACTTCAGAGTTTGTGGTCTGATATTAAGATCCTTGATCCATTTTGAGTTAATCTTGGTATAGGGTGATATACATGGATCTTGTTTCAGTTTTTTGCAGACTGCTAACCAGTTTTCCCAGCAGTTTTTGTTGAAGAGGCTGCTATTTCTCCATCGTATCTTTTTAGCTCCTTTGTCAAAGACAAGTTGGTTATAGTTGTGTGGCTTCATACCTGGGTCCTCTATTCTGTTCCACTGGTCTTCATGTCTGTTTTTGTGCCAGTACCATGCTGTTCTTATCGTTATTGCTTTGTAATATAGTTTGAAGTCAGGTATTGTGATACCTCCTGCATTGTTCTTTTGACTGAGTATTGCCTTGGCTATTCATGGCCTCTTGTGTTTCCATATAATTTTAACAGTAGATTTTTCTATCTCTTTAATGCATGTCATTGGAATTTGATGGGAATTGCATTAAACATGTAGATTACTTTTGGGAGTATAGACATTTTTACTATGTTGATTCTACCAATCCATGAGCATGGGAGATCTCTCCACTTTCTATAGTCTTCCTCAATCTCTTTCTTCAGAAGTGTATAGTTTTCCTTGTAGAGGTCTTTCACATCTTTTGTTAGGTTTACACCTAGGTATTTGATTTTTTTTTGAGGCTATTGTAAATGGAATTGTTTTCATACATTCTTTTTCAGTTTGCTCACTGTTAGTGTATAGAAATGCTATCATTTTTCTATGTTGATTTTATATCCTGCTACCTTGCTACAGCTATTGATGATGTCTAGAAGCTTCTGAGTAGAGATTTTTGGGTCTTTAAGGTATAGGATCATGTCATCTGCAAATAGGGATATTTTGACAGTTTTCTTACCTATTTGTAATTCCTTTAATTCCTTCTTCTTTCCTAATTGCTCTAGCTAGGAATTCCAGTACTATGTTGAATAGGAGTGGACATAGTGGGCATCCTTGTCTGGTATCTGATTTTAGAAGGAATGGTTTCAGTTTTTCTCCATTAAGTATAATGCTGGCTGTAGGTTTGTCATATATAGCTTTTATAATGTTGAGGTACTTTCCTTCTATCCCTAGTTTTCTTAGAGCTTTTATCATGAAATGATGTTGGATCTTATCAAAGGCTTTTTCTGCATCTATTGAGATGATCAAGTGGATTTTGTCTTTGCTTCTGTTAATGTGGTTTATTACATTTATTGATTTTCGTATGTTGAACCACCCCTGCATCCCTGCAATGAAGCCTACTTGGTCATGGTGAATAATCTTTTGATGTGTGTTGTAGAATTTGGTTTGCCATTATTTTGTTGAGGATTTTTGCGTCAATGTTTATTAAGGAGATTGGCCTATAGTTCTCCTTTTTGGAGGTGTCTTTGCCTGGTTTTGGGATAAGTGTAATAGTGGCTTCATAAAATGTGTTTGTCAGTTTTCCTTCCCATTCTATTTCGTGGAACAGTTTAAGGAGGGTTGGTATCAGTTCTTCTTTAAAGGTCTGATAGAATTCAGCTTAGAATCCATCAGGTCCTGGACTTTTCTTTTTGGGGAGACTCTTGATTGCTGCTTCAATTTCATTTTGTGTCATAAGTCTATTCAGGTGATTAATTTCCTCTTGGTTCAGTTTTGGATGAACATATGTATCTAGAAATCTGTCCATTTCTTTAAGATTTTCAAATTTATTTGAATATAGGTTTTCAAAGTAGTCTCTGATGATTTCCTGGACTTCCATGGTGTTTGTTGTTATCTTCCCTTTTGCATTCCTGATTCTACTAATTTGGGTTTTTTCTCTCCTCAATTTAGTCAGGTTTGCCAGGGGTCTATCGATCTTGTTTATTTTTTCAAAGAGCCAACTTTTTGTTCCATTAATTCTTTGTATGGTTTTTTTGGTTTCTATTTCATTGATTTCAGCGCTTATTTTTATTATTTCTCTTCTTCGATTTCTTTTGGGATTTGCTTGTTCTTGTTTTTCTAGGAGTTTGAGATGTATCATTAGGTCATTGATTTGGGATCTTTCATTCTTTTTAATATATGCACTCACGGCTATAAACTTTCCTCTCAGGACTGCCTTAGCTGTGTCCCATAGGTTCAGGTAGGTTGTGTTTTCATTTTTGTTGACTTCCAGGAACTTTTAAATTTCCTCTTTTATTTCATCGATGATCCATTCTTCATTAAGGAATGAGTTATTTAGTTTCCAGCTGTTTGCATATTTTTTGTCTTTACTTATGTTGTTGAGTTCTACTTTTACTGCATTGTGATCAGATAGTATGCATGGTATAATTTCTATTGTCTTATATTTGCTGAGACTTGCTTTGTGCCCTAGGATATGATCTATATTGGAGAAGGTTCCATGGGCTGCTGAGAAGAATGTATATTGTGTAGAGGTTGGATGAAATGTTCTGTAGACATCAACTAGGTCCATTTGATCTATTGCATATTTTAGATCTTGGATTTCTTTATTGATTTTTTGTTTGGATGACCTATCTATTGTTGATAATGGGGTGTTAAAGTCTCCCACAACCACTATGTTAGCTTTTATATATGCTTTTAGGTCTTTCAGGGTATGTTTGATGAAATTGGGTGTGTTGATATTGGGTACATAAGGTTGATAATTATTATTTCCTTTTGGTCTATTTCCCCTTTTATTAGTATGGAATGTCCTTCTTTATCTCATTTGATCAATGTAGGTTTGAAGTCTACTTTGTCAGAGATAAGTATTGCTACTCCTCCCTGTTTTCGGGGTCCACTGGCTTGGTAAATCTTCTTCCAGCTTTTCATCCTAAGCCTATGCTAATTTCTGTCTGTGAGATGGGTCTCTTGTAAGCAACAAATTATTGGATCTGCCTTTTTAATCCATTTCATCAAGCAGTGCCTTTTGATGAGTGAATTAAGTCCATTAACATTAAGCGTTAGTACTGATAGGTGTGTGGTGATTCCTGTCATTTAGTTGTGTTAGTTGTTTGAAGGTTTGATTGTGTGTACCTAAGTTGAGGTTACTCTCTACTGTCTTGGTTTTTGTTTTCCTGTGGTTTGGTGCTGCCTGTCTTTTCATGGTTAAGTTGGGTGTCACTATCTGTGTGCAGAATCCTTGCAAAATCTTTTGTAGTGGTGGCTTTGTGGTCACATATTGTTTTA
Source organism: Castor canadensis (assembly GCF_047511655.1). Classification (NCBI taxonomy): domain Eukaryota; kingdom Metazoa; phylum Chordata; class Mammalia; order Rodentia; family Castoridae; genus Castor; species Castor canadensis. Next base: position 69,814,310 of record NC_133396.1, on the reverse strand, counting down.
GTTTCTGCTTATCATGGAAGACTTATTGCTCCATCTATTTTGAATGATAGTTTTGCTAGGTAGAGTATCTTGGGGTGGAAGTTATTTTCATTCAGTGCCCAGAAGATCTCACCCCATGCTCCTCTTCCTTTTAATGTTTCTGTTGAGAAGTCTGTTGTGATTTTGATGGGTTTACCTTTGTATGTTACTTGTTTTTTCTCTCTTACAGACTTCAATATTCTTTCCTTCATTTCTGAACTTGTTGTTTTAATGATGATATGTCGTGGGGTAGTACTATTTTGATCTGGTCTGTTTGGTGTCCTGGAGGCCTCTTGTGTCTGTATGGGAATATCTTTCTCTAGATTGGGGAAATTTTCCGTTATTATTTTTTTGAATATATTATGCATTCCCTTCGCTTGCACCTCTACTCCTTCTTCGATGCCCATTATTCTCATGTTTGGTCTTTTGATGGAGTCGGTGAGTTTTTGCATTTTCTTTTCACAGGTCTTGTGTTGTTTAATTAATAGTTTTTCAGTTTTTCCTTTAATTACCATTTCATCTTCAAGTTCTGAGATTCTGTCTTCTGTTTGTTCTATTCTGCTGGATTGGCCTTCCGTTTTGTTTTGCAGTTCTGTTTCATTCTTTTTTCTGAGGTTTTCCATATCCTGGCTGGTTTCCTCTTTAATGTTGTCTATTTTTGTCCTGAATTCACTTATCCATTTATTCATCGTGTTCTCTGTTTCACTTTGGTGTTTATACAGTGCTTCTATGGTTTCCTTTATTTCTTCTTTTGCTTTTTCAAATTCTCTATTTTTGTTGTCTTGGAATTTCTTGAGTGTCTCCTGTACATTTTGGCTGACCCTATCCAGTATCATCTCTATAAAATTCTCATTGAGTACCTGTAGTATGTCTTCTTTTAAATTATTCTTTTTGCTTTTTGGGTCCTTTGGAATAGTTTATCTTCATTTTGTTGGAGTCTGGATCTGAGTTTCTGTTTTCTTCATTCCCCACTGGTTCCTGTACTAATTTTCTGCTGTGGGGAAACTGGTTTCCCTGTTTTTTCTGTCTTCCCTTCATTCTCTCTGGTGTTGTTACTATCCATGTACTGTGTGCAATTAAGTATTTTCTAGCTTGTAATAATAACAATGGTAATATTTAGAATGGAAGGGTGAGCTGAGATGGAAAGCAAGAAGTTAAAGAAAAGGGGAAAACAAATATACAGACAAGAGGGAGAAAACAGAACAAGGTTTCAGACAAGAAAGTTTCAAAGGTATAAACAGGGAGAGTTAGTGTGCTAATTGACAGTAAGCTCAACAGACATTAGAGAGACAGAGACAGGATTGAAAATGAAAAATACAAAAATAAAGATAAGAATAAAAATAAAAATAAGTTAATGAAAGAAATACTTATATATAAAAATGAATTAAAATAAAATGGAAAATAGAAAATTAACAAAAAAAAACAAAAAACAAAAAAAACCTCCAAGTTTAAATGCAGTGAAGTTTCAGTCTTAATAATTTGGGTGTCCATCTCAGTCTCCAATCCTGGAGATGGTGCCTCAGATGTTGTTCTGTAGTTGTCTCATCAAAGGGGATGCATAAAGTAGAACAAATCTACACACACACACACACACCAAAACCCCACCAAGTGTGCCAAGTTCAAATGCAAAACAGTTTTAGTAAGGTTTTCAGCATGCAGGTGTAATTCAGTGTTCGCTCATCAAAGGTAGGGAGAAAAAGAAAAAAAAGAGTCTGGAGACAGTTCTGAAAATGGTATCTGCAGCTGTGGCTTGCCTGCCCACTTCTGTCAGCCTGCTGTTGCTGGAGGTGTTATTTATGCAGATCTCTGGGGTGAGCTTAAGACTCACCTGGCCCCGCAGGCTTTGTTTGTTCAGAGTTCTCCTGTGCGGGAGCCTCTGCTACAAGATTTACCCTTTCCAAGCACACTGGGAAAGGTGACACTGCACCCGCATTGTCAGGCCTGCATGTTTATTTACATTTCATGGAGGAGGTGGGCCTTCCCCCCTCTCCTGTGCAGTTTTCCTCCCACCACCACTTTCACAAGCTGTCTTGCTTCTGATTACTGGGCAGTGCTGCTGCTCCTGCCAGCCACCATGTTTGTTTACAGTTCACATGGGAAGTGGGTCTTCCCTCCTTTCCTGTGGAGTTTTCCTCCCTCTGACAATCTCAAAAGTTTTCCCATTCCTGGTTGCTGGGTGCGTGCCCCCGCTCCCACCAGAGCCTCTCCGGCCTGCCCGGGTTGTTTATTTACAGTCCCAGGAAGGATTCCCTTCCCCCAATCTTCATTGCTCAGCATGCCCCACCCTCTCTCACATGTGTCTTTATTGTTCTTATTGCTTATTACTCAGTTTCTCTTTTTTCCCTGGGTGGAGGTCAGTCTGTCCAGGGGGTATGATGCTCTGGCCCAGGCTTGTCTGTGGGAGTACCATGGTACCGTGAAGCTCACCTGGTCTGCGTCTTCCCAAGATGTCTGAGCGCTGGCAACTGGTGGCCCGGGGGCCCTCCTTGTTTCTCCATTTAACGTGAAGTGGAGATTCTCTGCACTGGCTGGAGGTGTGGAGGGGTCAAAGTTATGCCTCTTCTCAGTGATTATGCCTGCAAAGTGTGTCTCCAGCGTCTCTCCAAGATTTCACTATAGGAGGCTCGCTTTCTGCTTCCTCCCTCTAGCCACCATCTTGGAATCTTTCTTAATGTGGTTTTAATTTGCATTTCCTTTATTGCTAGAGATGGTGAGCATTTTTTCATGTGTTTTTTGGCCATTTGAATTTCTTCTTTTGAGAACGTTCTGTTTAGCTCACTTGCCCATTTCTTTACTGGTTCATTAGTTTTGGGAGAATTTAGTTTTTTAAGTTCCCTATATATTCTGGTTATCAGTCCTTTGTCTGATGTATAGCTGTCAAATATTTTCTCCCACTCTGTGGGTGTTCTCTTCAGTTTAGAGACCATTTCTTTTGATGAACAGAAGCTTTTTAGTTTTATGAAGTCCCATTTATCTATGCTATCTCTTAGTTGTTGTGCTGCTGGGGTTCCATTGAGAAAGTTCTTACATATACTTACTAACTCCAGGGTATTTCCTACTCTTTCCTGTATCAACTTCAGAGTTTATGGTCTGATATTAAGATCCTTGATCCATTTTGAGTTAATGTTGGTATAGGGTAATATACATGGATTTAGTTTCAGTTTTTTGCAGACTGCTAACCAGTTTTCTCAGAAGTTTTTATTGATGAGGCTGCTTTTCCTCCATCATATATTTTGAGCTCCTTTGTCAAAGACAAGTTGGTTATAGTTGTGTGGCTTCATATCTAGGTCCTCTATTCAGTTCCACTGGTCTTCATGTCTGTTTTTGTGCCAGTACCATGCTGTTTTTATTGTTGTTGCTTTGTAATATAGTTTGAAGTCAGGTATTGTGATACCTCCAGCATTGTTTTTTTGACTGAGTATTGCCTTGGCTATTCATGGCCTCTTGAGTTTCCATATAAATTTAATGGTAAATTTTTCAATCTCTTTAATGAATGTCATTGGAATTTGGATGGGAATTGCATTAAACATGTAGATTACTTTTGGGAGTATAGACATTTTTACTATGTTGATTCTACCAATCCATGATCATGGGAGATCTTTTCACCTTCTGTAGTCTTCCTCCATCTCTTTCTTCAGGCTCTTGTAGTTCTCCTTGTAGAGGTCATTCACATCCTTTGTGAAGTTTACTCCTAGGTGCTTGATTTTTTTGAGGCTATTATAAATGGAATTGATTCCATACATTCTTTTTCAGTTTGTTCCTTATTAGTGTATAGAAATGCTAATGATTTTTCTATGTTGATTTTATATCCTGCTACCTTGCTGTAGCTATTGATGGTGTCTAGGAGCTTCTGAGTAGAGTTTTTTGGGTCTTTAAGGTATAGGATCATGTCATCTGCAAATAGGGATATTTTGACAGTTTCTTTACCTATTTGTATTCCTTTTGTTCCTTCTTCTTGCATAATTGCTCTGGCTAGGAGTTCCAGTACTATGTTGAATAGGAGTGGAGATAGTGGGCATCCTTGTTTAGTTCCTGATTTTAGAGGGAATGATTTCAGTTTTTCTCCATTAAGTATAATGCTGGCTGTAGGTTTGTCATATGTAGCTTTTATAATGTTGAGGTACTTTCCTTCTATTCCTATTTTTCTTAGAGCTTTTATCATGAAATGGTGTTGGATCTTATCAAAGGCTTTTTCTGCATCTATTGAGATGATCAAGTGGTTTTTGTCTTTGCTTCTGTTAATGTGGTTATTGATTTTCATATGTTGAACCACCCCTGCATTCAAAGGAAATCTTGTTAATCAAAGTCTCTGTTCCAAATACTCAGTGAAATTTGGATTTTACCTTCCTTATGCTTCATGAAATTAAAAAAAAATTAAAAGAAAAAAATAGGGGAGCAGCAAATAAAGTATCCAAGTGTGGACAAGAAGATGACCTTCTTACAATCATCTCCATGAATAGGTGCTGCATTTTTTTATGATTGTCTGTAATGAAGTTAAATACTTAAATATATTCATATATATATATATATACCTATAAATGTATACATACATATATATATGCATTTATACATACACTTGTGAATAATTATACATAAGATAGCATATCTTACATATAAAATATTTACTTTGATCATATACATATATATGTATATATGTATATATTTATACATGACATGTTACCCTAAAAGGAAAGCATCCTGTCATTTTTTGTCACCATCACCAACCTAGCCACTGATTTGTTTAATATAATGTAGGCCTCAATTACCCAGTTAGAACATTTACTCTTTTCTAAAATGCCTCTTCCATGACCCTGAAGGGGTTTAGAGGCCCCCCAATAATAAGTTTTTTCTTCATTTCAATGTTTTGCTATGTGTATTTGTTATGCTTGGCTAAACATGAAGTGACCACTATTTAGTTAGGGCAAGCTTTAACCTCTTAAAAAATGTGTCTCATGTTTTCAAGAGCTAGCCCTCTGAGAATGCCCTTCCTAATATAAATCAGGGTGGTCATGATTCTTTCACCGAAACAGATTTCCAGTCATGTAATCAGGGGGCAATTTTAATATTCTCAAGTGGTATCCTGGCACAAATAAGGAATGTCAACATTTATGATATCTGTTGTAGAAAATTAGGAAAAATGTCTCTTTATTATATTTGTGTGTTTCCAGCTGACAAAATTTCATCATGGATATATTTAGTGTGGTTTCTAATTCAAACATTTGATTAAAATATGTCTAATTAAATTACCCATCATAATTTTCAATCTAATGTGAATTCCCTCCAGAAGCATTTTTATAATTGTCTTCATTCATTTCATTTTTTCCTCAGAATTATTTTCTTTGCTTTCATATTATCCTTATGATTCTTCATATATAAGGGAGGTATATGTCCTCTCTCATACTTTTTCTGTTGTGTAGCAGAATTAATATGCTCAATATTATTGCTAGTTGAACTAAATTAATAATCACAATGGTGCTAAGTATTTTACATTTATTAACTTAATGCTCAAAAAACTTGTGAAAATGCACTATAATGAGATTCACCTTATAGTTGATGACACAGAGAAGGCAAGTTATCTTCTCTGGTCACAAAGTAGAGCAAGTTTTTAAATGATTAGCATTTGAGGATCCTTTCTGTAAATCACCAAGTTGAGATGCCTCTCTTAACTTATATAACTTTATACTGTTGCCACAAAGAAACTTATATAACTTTATACTGTTGCCACAAAGATATTTCAAATACACCCAGGTTAACTTGCCTTTTCTTTGTTGATAAACCTCTGACATCCTCCAATGAATCAACTGTCCATACCTTATACATTCTTCATATACACCTCATTGGATGGTATCAGTTAAAATGTCTTTAATACTTACATTCTTTTTTATTAGCATATGTAATTATACAGAAGTCTTGGTCTAAAGTTTGAGCAAGGTAATTTAAAACAATTTTTTTGGGGGTACTGGGATTTGAACTCAGGGCCTACATCTTGAGCCACCCCACCAGCCCTGTTTTGTGATGGGTTTTTTTAAGATAGGGTCTTGTGAACTATTTGCCCATGCTGGCTTTGAACTGTGACCCTCCTGATCTCTGCCTCCTGAATAGGTAGGAGTACAGAGGTGAGCCCATTTTTGAGTATTCAACTATGAACTAGTACTGTGTTAGAATCTATTCCCCACCAAAACTGCAGGATATTAATTGTTTTCCTTCTACTTGCTAATGAAACCGAAGTTCGACCTTCCACTGAGACTGTTTTCATGAAATGATATTCACAAGGACCTTACCTCTGCTGCATAGGTAACTCTCCACACCTCCCCATCTGCCATTCTGCCTTCTCCAGCTCTGCTATTTCCTGGTGGACATTTAGATGCCGGCGCAGAGAATCTCCACTTCACGTTAAACGGAGAAACGAGGAGGGCCCCCGGGGCTGCCAGTGGCCGGCGCCCATACGGCTTGGGAAGACGCGGACAAGGTGAGCTTCGCGGTACCGCGGTAGCCCCACAGACAAGCCTGGGCCAGAGCAGCATAGCCCCCTGGACAGACTGACCTCCACCCGGGAAAAAAAAGAGAAACTGAGTACTAAGCAATAAGAACAGTTAAGACACGCTGGAAAGAGGGTGGGGCGCCCTGAGCGCTGAAGATTGGGGGAAGGGAACCCTTCCCAGGACTGTAAATAAACGAGCCGGGCGGGCCGGAGAGGCTCTGGCGGGAGCGGGGCGCGCCCAGCAACCAGGAGCGGGGACGCTTGTGAGAGGAGGGAAGACCCACTTCCCACGTGAACTGTAAATAAACACGCAGGCCTGACAACGCGGGGCAGTGGCACCTTTCCCAGTGCTTGGAAAGGGGAAAGCCTGTAGCAGAGGCCCCCGCACAGGAGAGCTCTGAGCAAACAAAGCCTGTGGGACCAGGTGAGCGCTAGCTCACCCCAGAGATCTGCATAAATAACGCTGCCAGCTACAGGCGGAGAGCAGCAGGCAGGCAAGCCACAGTTGCAGATACCACTCTCAGAACTGCCTCCAGACGCTTTTTTTTCTTTTTCTCCCTACCTTTGATGAGAGAACAACCGAATTACACCTGCAAGCCGAAAAACTTACTGAAACTATATTGCATTTGAACTGGGGACACTTGGTGGGGTTTTTTTTTTTTTTTTAATCCTCTGTGTGTGTGTGAGTGTGTAGTTTTGTTCTACTTTATGCATCCCCTTTGATGAGACAACTACAGAACAACATCTGAGGCACCAACTCCAGGACTGGAGATTGAGACGGACATCCAAATTATTAAGACTGAAACTGCATTGCATATAAACTTGGAAGTTTTTGGTTTTTTTTTTTTTAATTTTCTATTTTCCATTTTATTTTAATTCATTTTTATAAATAGATATTACTTTCATATACTTATTTTTTATTTTTTTTATCTTTGATTTTCAATCCTCTCTGTCTCTCTATTGTCTGTTCAGCTTACTGTCGATTAGTACACTAACACTCCCTGTTTATACCTTTGAAACTCTCTTCTCTGATACCTTGTTCTGCTTTCTCCCTCTTGTCTGTATATTTGTTTTCCCCTTTTCTTTAACTTCTTGCTTTCCATCTCAGCTCACTCTTCCATTCTCAATATTACCATTGTTATTATTACAAGCTAGAAAACACTTAATTACACACAGTACAGGGACAGTAACAACACCAAGGACAATGACAGGAAGACAGAAAAAACAAGGAAACCAGTTTCCCCACAGCAAAAAATTAGTACAGGAACCAGAGGGGAATGAAGAGAACAGAAACTCAGATCCAGACTCCAACAAAATGAAGATAAACTATGCCAAAGGACCCAATGAAGCCCACAAGAATAATTTAAAAGAAGACATACTACAAGTACTCAATGAGAATTTTATAGAGATGATACTGGATAGGGTCAACCAAAATGTACAGGAGACACTCAAGAAATTCCAAGACAATAAAAATAGAGAATTTGAAAAAGCAAAAGAAGAAATAAAGGAAACCATAGAAGCACTGTATAAACACCAAAGTGAAAGAGAGAACACAATGAATAAATGGATAAATGAACTCAGGACAAAAATAGACAACAATAAAGAAGAAAACAGCCAGGATATGGAAAACCTCAGAAAAAAGAATGAAACAGAACTGCAAAAGAAAACGGAAGGCCAATCCAGCAGAATAGAACAAACAGAAGACAGAATCTCAGAACTTGAAGATGAAATGGTAATTAAAGGAAAAATTGAAGAACTATTAATTAAACAACTCAAGACCTGTGAAAAGAAAATGCAAGAACTCACTGACTCCATCAAAAGACCAAACTTGAGAATCATGGGCATCGAAGAAGGAGTAGAGGTGCAAGCGAAGGGAATGCGTAATATATTCAACAAAATAATAACGGAAAATTTCCCAAATCTAGAGAAAGATATTCCCATACAAATGCAAGAGGCCTCCAGGACACCAAACAGACCAGATCAAAATAGAACTACTCCACGACATATCATCATTAAAACAACAAGTTCAGAAACTAAGGAAAGAATATTGAAGGCTGTAAGAGAGAAAAAACAAGTAACATACAAAGGTAAACCCATCAAAATCACAGCAGACTTCTCAACAGAAACATTAAAAGCAAGAAGAGCGTGGGGTGAGATCTTCCGGGCACTGAATGAAAATAACTTCAACCCCAGGATACTCTACCCAGCAAAGCTATCATTCAAAATAGATGGAGCAATAAAAGTCTTCCATGATAAGCAGAAACTAAAACAATATGTGACCACAAAGCCACCATTACAAAAGATTCTGCAAGGGATCCTGCACACAGAAAGTGACACCCAACTTAACCATGAAAAGGCAGGCAGCACCAAACCACAGGATAAGAAAAAGCAAGACAGTAGAGAGTAACATCAAGTTAGGTACACACAATCAAACCTTCAAACAACTAAGATAACTAAATGGCAGGAATCACCACATACCTATCAGTACTAACACTTAATGTTAATGGACTTAATTCACCCATCAAAAGACACCGTTTGACAAAATGGATTAAAAAAGAAGATCCAACAATTTGTTGCTTACAGGAGACTCATCTCACCGACAGAAATAAGCATATGCTTAGGATGAAAGGCTGGAAGAAGATTTACCAAGCCAATGGCCCCTGAAAACAAGCAGGAGTAGCAATACTTATCTCTGACAAAGTAGACTTCAAACCTACATTGATCAAACGAGATAAAGAAGGACATTCCATACTAATAAAAGGGGAAATAGACCAAAAGGAAATAATAATCATCAATCTGTATGCACCCAATGTCAATGCACCCAATTTCATCAAACATACCCTGAAAGACCTAAAAGCATATATAAACGCCAACACAGTGGTTGTGGGAGACTTTAACACTCCATTAGCATCAATAGATAGGTCATCCAAACAAAAACTCAATAAAGAAATCCAAGATCTAAAATATGCAATAGATCAAGTGGACCTAGTAGATGTCTACAGAACATTTCATCCAACCTCTACACAATATACATTCTTCTCAGAAGCCCATGGAACCTTCTCCAAAATAGATCATATCCTAGGGCACAAAGCAAGCCTCAGCAAATATAAGAAAATAGAAATAATACCATGCATACTATCTGACCACAATGCAGTAAAAGTAGAACTCAACAACAAAAGTAAAGACAAAAAACATGCAAACAGCTGGAAACTAAATAACTCATTACTTAATGAAGAATGGATCATCGATGCAATAAAAGAGGAAATTAAAAAGTCAATGAAAATGAAAACACAACCTACCAGAACCTATGGGACACAGCTAAGGCAGTCTTGAGAGGAAAGTTTATAGCCATGAGTGCATATATTAAAAAGATTGAAAGATCCCAAATCAATGACCTAATGATACATCTCAAAATCCTAGAAAAACAAGAACAAGCAAATCCCAAAACAAATAGAAGGAGAGAAATAATAAAAATAAGAGCTGAAATCAACGAAATAGAAACCAAAAAAACCATACAAAGAATTAATGAAACAAAAAGTTGGTTCTTTGAAAAAATAAACAAGATCGATAGACCCCAGGCAAACCTGACTAAATTGAGGAGAGAAAAAACCCAAATTAGTAGAATCAGGAATGCAAAAGGGGAGATAACAACAAACACCATGGAAGTCCAGGAAATCATCAGAGACTACTTTGAGAACCTATATTCAAATAAATTTGAAAATCTAAAAGAAATGGACAGATTTCTAGATACATATGATCATCCAAAACTGAACCAAGAGGAAATTAATCACCTGAATAGACCTATAACACAAAATGAAATTGAAGCAGCAATCAAGAGTCTCCCCAAAAAGAAAAGTCCAGGACCTGATGGATTCTCTGCTGAATTCTATCAGACCTTTAAAGAAGAACTGATACCAACCCTCCTTAAACTGTTCCATGAAATAGAAAGGGAAGGAAAACTGACAAACACATTTTATGAAGCCAGTATTACACTTATCCCAAAACCAGGCAAAGACACCTCCAAAAAGGAGAACTATAGGCCAATCTCCTTAATGAACATTGATGCAAAAATCCTCAACAAAATAATGGCAAATCGAATTCAGCAACACATCAAAAAGATTATTCACCACGACCAGGTAGGCTTCATCCCAGGGATGCAGGGGTGGTTCAACATACGAAAATCAATAAACGTAATAAACCACATTAACAGAAGCAAAGACAAAAACCACTTGAGCATCTCAATAGATGCAGAAAAAGCCTTGATAAGATCCAACATCATTTCATGATAAAAGCTCTAAGAAAACTAGGAATAGAAGGAAAGTTCCTCAACATTATAAAAGCCATATATGACAAACCTACAGCCAGCATTATACTTAACGGAGAAAAATTAAAACCATTCCCTCTAAAATCAGGAACCAGACAAGGATGCCCACTATCTCCACTCCTATTCAACATAGTACTGGAATTCCTAGCCAGAGCAATTAGGCAAGAAGAAGGAATAAAAGGAATACAAATAGGTAAAGAAAATGTCAAAATATCCCTATTTGCAGACGACATGATCCTATACCTTAAAGACCCAAAAAACTCTACTCAGAAGCTTCTAGACATCATCAATAGCTATAGCAAGGTAGCAGGATATAAAATCAACATAGAAAAATCATTAGCATTTCTATACACTAACAATGAGCAAACGGAAAAAGAATGTATGAAAACAATTCCATTTACAATAGCCTCAAAAAAAATCAAATACCTAGGTGTAAACCTAACAAAAGTTGTGAAAGACCTCTACAAGGAAAACTATACACTTCTGAAGAAAGAGATTGAGGAAGACTATAGAAAGTGGAGAGATCTCCCATGCTCATGGATTGGTAGAATCAACATAGTAAAAATGTCTATACTCCCAAAAGTAATCTACATGTTTAATGCAATTCCCATCCAAATTCCAATGACATTCATCAAAGAGAGTGAAAAATCTACTGTTAAATTTATATGGAAACACAAGAGGCCACGAATAGCCAAGGCAATACTCAGTCAAAAGAACAATGCAGGAGGTATCACAATACCTGACTTCAAACTATATTACAAAGCAATAATAATAAAAACAGCATGGTACTGGCACAAAAACAGACATGAAGACCAGTGGAACAGAATAGAGGATCCAGATATGAAGCCACACAATTATAAGCAACTTTTCTTTGACAAAGGAGCTAAAAAGATACGATGGAGAAATAGCAGCCTCTTCAACAAAAACTGCTGGGAAAACTGGTTAGCAGTCTGCAAAAAACTGAAACAAGATCCATGTATATCACCCTATACCAAGATTAACTCAAAATGGATCAAGGATCTTAATATCAGACCCCAAACTCTTAAGTTGATACAAGAAAGAGTAGGAAATACTCTGGAGTTAGTAGGTATAGGTAAGAACTTTCTCAATGAAACCCCAGCAGCACAGCAACTAAGAGATAGCATAGATAAATGGGACCTCATAAAACTAAAAAGCTTCTGTTCATCAAAAGAAATGGTCTCTAAACTGAAGAGAACACCCACAGAGTGGGAGAAAATATTTGCCAACTATACATCAGACAAAGGACTGATAACCAGAATATACAGGGAACTTAAAAAACTAAATTCTCCCAAAACTAATGAACCAATAAAGAAATGGGCACATGAACTAAACAGAACTTTCTCAAAAGAAGAAATTCAAATGGCCAGAAAACACATGAAAAAATGCTCACCATCTCTAGCAATAAAGGAAATGCAAATTAAAACCACACTAAGATTCCACCTCACCCCTGTTAGAATAGCCATCATCAGAAACACCACCAACAACAGGTGTTGGCGAGGATGCGGGGAAAAAGGAACCCTCTTACACTGTTGGTGGGAATGTAGACTAGTACAACCACTCTGGCAAAAAAATTTGGAGGCTACTTAAAAAGCTGGACATCGATCTACCATTTGATCCAGCAATACCACTCTTGGGGATATACCCAAAAGACTGTTACTCCAGAGGCACCTGCACATCCATGTTTATTGCGGCACTATTCACAATAGCCAAGTTATGGAAACAGCCAAGATGCCCCAGCACTGACGAATGGATCAAGAAAATGTGGTATCTATACACAATGGAATTTTATGCAGCCATGAAGAAGAACGAAATGTTATCATTCGCTGGTAAATGGATGGAATTGGAGAACATCATTCTGAGTGAGGTTAGCCTGGCTCAAAAGACCAAAAATCGTATGTTCTCCCTCATATGTGGACATTAGATCAAGGGCAAACACAACAAGGGGATTGGACTATGAGCACATGATGAAAGCGAGAGCACACAACGGAGGGGTGAGGATAGGTAAGACACCTAAAAAACTAGCTAGCATTTGTTGCCCTAATGCAGAGAAACTAAAGCAGATACCTTAAAGCAACTGAGGCCAATAGGAAAAGGGGACCAGGAACTAGAGAAAAGGTTAGATTAAAAAGAATTAACCTAGAAGGTAACACCCACGCACAGGAAATCAATGTGAGTCAATGCCCTGTATAGCTATCCTTATCTCAACCAGCAAAACCCCTTGTTCCTTCCTATTATTGCTTATACTCTCTCTACAACAAAATTAGAGATAAGGGCAAAATAGTTTCTGCTGGGTATTGAGGGGGGGAGCGGGAGGGGGTGGAGTGGGTGGTAAGGGAGGGGTGGGGGCAGGGGGGAGAAATAAACCAAGCCTTGTATGCACATATGAATAATAAAAGAAAAATGAAAAAAAAAAAAAAAAGAAACCAAAGTTCAAGGAGGTTAATTAAATTTATCCAAAGGCTACAAAACTAGCAAGGAAGTACCATTATAATTTAAGCCTAGATTTGACTCCCAACTCTAGGAAATTGTCCTAACATAAAAAGAAGCATAAAATTAAAATTCATAGGAAGTCAAATCAGAATTTCATATTAGTAGATGCTCCTACATTAAGAGTTGACATCCTAGGCTGGCAGTGGCTCAAGTGGTAGAGTGCCTGCTTAGCAAGTGTGTGATTCCCTGACTCCAAATGCTAGTGCACTGTGGTATTTATGAGGGAGGACTGCAGTTTAATCTCTTGTCTTGGGCTTATTACAAAAGTAGTATACATTCTCTATTCAAAATGCTAGAGAGCTTTCTAGAAAACTGGCTATCTGCCTACCGAAAACTGAAAGCAAATCCATGTTTCTCACCCTGCACAAATATCAACTCCAAGGAATTAACACCTTAATGTGAGACCTGACACTTTGAAGCTAGTGCAGGAAACAGCAAGGAATATAATGGAATATAAGCACAGGCAATGTATTCCTAAATAGAACTCAAGAGGCTCGGCAACTAAGAGAAAGGATTGACAAATGGGACTACATGAAATTAAAAACCTTCTATACAACAAAAGAAATGGTGTCTAAATTAAAGAGGCTGCTCACAGGATAGGAGAAAATCTGTGCCAGCTATACATTTGACAAGGGATTCAAAACCAGAATATACAGGGAGCTCAAAAAAGTAAATTCTCAAAAAATTAATGACCCAATTTATTCATTAGAAATGGGCAAATGAACTGAGCAGAGGTTTTTCAAAGGAAGCAGTCTAAATGGCTAAAAAACACAAGAAGAAATGCTCAACATCCCTGGCCATAAGGGAAATGCAAATCAAAATCTCACTAAGATTCCACCTTACTTCTATTAGAGTAGTTTCCATCAAGAACTCAAAGAACAACAAATATTGGCAAGGATGAGGGGTAAAAGGAATCCTCATATGCTGCTGGTGGGAATATAAGCTAGTACAACTGTGGAAAACAGTATGAAGTCTCCTCAAAAAACTAAAAATAGAACTACTAAATGATCCAGCTATCCCACTCCTAGGGATATACCTGAAGGAATATAAATCAGGTACAAAAAAGGCACCTGCACACCCATGTATTGCAGATTATAGGTAAGGTATGGAAATAGCCAAGATGCCCCACTACTGATGAATGCATTAAGAAAATGTCATTATTTACATATGATGGAATTTTATTAAGCTACAAAGAAGAATGAAATTTTGTTGTTTGCAGGTAAATGGATGGAATTGGAGAACATCATTGTAAGTGAAGTTGGCAAGGTTCAGAAGGCCAAAATCCACATTTCTCTCACATGGGGAATACAGATCTAATACAAATACAGTAATATTATGAAAACAGATCATGCTAAAGGGAAGCAAATATAGTGGGGCAGTGGTGTGTAAAAGAAGGAAGTTAAGAAGATGAACATGAGAGGATCCAAAATGGTGACTAGAGGAAGGAAGCAGACAGCATGAGCTCCATAAAACAAAAATCTTCCGGAGAAACTAGAGCCACACTTGCCAGAAAAACACCACCAAGAGGAAGCAAAACTCTGACACCCCAAGCCCCCAACCCACACAAAGGTGCTGCATTCACATAACACTGAGAAACCAGGGATCCCGTGCTGCCAGATGCCCATCCAAACCTGTTTGGGAGATGCAGACCAACATGTGAGTAAATAAGTGGCCCATCATATTCCCACAGCTACACCTGGGATAAATCAGCATAGTCCCCAGGACAGACTGACCCCCACCCTACAAAAAAAAATGGAATAACAAACAAGGAACTGAAATGGACAGGCAGCAAAGAGAGCAGGGTGCTTTGAGGGCACCAGAGAAGGGGGGAGGGACAAGGAGCTCTCCAAGTGAACTCTCTGTAAACAAAATCTACAAAAGTAGCCTGCTGGCAAACCCCTCCACTGGAGAAGGGAGGAGGGGCAGCTCTCCCTGTGAACTATCAGAAAACAAAGTCTGAAAAAGTAGCCTGCTGACAGTAGGTGGCAGATGAACTGCTGCCTGAAATAGGGCAGATGGGTCACAAAGCTGTGTCCTGACCCAACCACCTGGTAAGACTATGATAGACCTACTGTTTAAATACCAACACCAGGAATGGATGCTGAAGGAGCAACACCAGAACTACTAAGACTGAAACTTCATTGTTCCTGAACCTGAAATTTTTTTTTTCTTTTTCTCTTTCTAAGTGCTTGTCTTGTTCACTGTTGGTTAGTACACAGTCTCTCCCTGTTGATTTCTTTGATTCTCTATTTCTTTTTCTTTCTTTTTGTTTTTCTTGGTTTCATTACTTTTACTATTATAACTTACCTAATACTAAATTACACACAGAACAGGGACAGAAACAGCACCAAGTGGAATGATAGGAAGATGAAAAAGGGATGGAAACAATTCTCCCCCCAAAACACAGGTATATCAAAGGACCGATAACAAGAATATACAGGGAACTCAAAATCAATGAACTAATAAAGAAATGGATAACTGAACTAAACAGAACTTTCTCAAAAAAAGAAATTCAAATGGCCAAAAAACACATGAAAAATGCTATGTCTAGTCATAAAAGAAATGAAAATCAAAACCACACTAAGGTTCCACCTCACCCCTGTTAGAATAGCCATCATTATAAACACAACTAACAACAGGTATTGGCGAGGGTGTGGGGGAAAAGGTGTTAGGAAAATGCCACACATCAAACACAATGGAGGCTCTCTATCTCACGTCCAAAAGTTTAATAAGCATGTTGGCTGGCCGAGAAAAAAATGGCACAGCTGCTTCTCTTGGCAAGTCTGGCCTTAAGTAGCATTTGGGAGAAAGCAAGGGCTAGGGACAGGCAAAGGGAGGTGACAGGAGATAAGGGACAGTGGGCTTTGTTCTTCAAGGGATCAGACCAGCTGAGGCTCAGGCTGCAGAATAGTGGCAAGGAGCAGTTCTTATTATTTCCACATTTTTTGTTTCTTAAAGAGAGAGAGGGAGAGGAAAAGGGTTGAGTACTGGGGCACAGTTTGATCCCCTTGCTGATTCTAGCTGGCGGGAGATGGCACATGTTCTCAGGTGGGGGTCCTTCAGGTTTGGTGTCTTCATAGGGGTTAGTGTGTGGGTCCTCTCAGTGGCCCTGGAGAGGTTGATATCCTTTGAAGGGAGTTGATTGAATCTTTGGTTGGTGGCTGCAGATACACGATCTAGTAAAAAATTCTGTAAAGTTTTCATAATGCAGGGGAGAAAGCTCAGGAGGATAAAGACAACAATAAGGGGTGCTAGGAAGGGCAGTAACCAAGAGAGCAGAGGGAATTGAGTCCAGTCTAGGACAGAGGAGTTTTTAGTTCTGCGAAGTTGGATTTCTTCACTTAAGGAGGACAGGGTATCGATATTTTGTTCCATTAGTCATGACTCACTAATGTAGTAACAACATTCCTCTCAGAGGAAAAGTCAAGTGTCTCCTTTTTCAGCAGTTAAAGAGATCTAGGGCCCTGTGGTTTTGTAAGGCAACCTGAGCTAATGAGGTAAAGCAACCTGAGCTAATGAGGTTAGTTGTCACTGAAGGGAGGCTAGAGAAACTGAGGTTGATTCAAGAGTGACCTGTAGGTAATTCTCGAAATCACTGGCAGAGATGAGGCTGTGGAAAAGCTCCTCTTGCTAGCCCCAATGTAGCAATAGAGGAGGCTAGGTTAATCCCGACCATGATAGGCAAGAAAGCAGCCCTTCTTTGTCATGGTCAGAGTAGCAAGGTGAGCTCAGCCTCTCCATAAAGGGTGAGCTGAGGGACTATTACCACCAAAAGGCAAGGACCCATGGTTGTGCTATTCACACAGGCATATAAAGTACCATTGCACCAGAAGGGTAATCCAGAGGGAGTGAAAATCTGTGATGTCACAGAGATATTAGAGAGGCAGAGGCCATGTAGTTCCACTTTGAGGGTGGAATGTTGAGTAAAGTAACAAGTACAAAAGGGAAGTGGGTATTGGTCTGGCTCAGGTTCTCAGAGAGGTATAAAGAGCAGTGGGGAATAGCATGTTGGGATATTTGGTATAGAGGTGAGAGTAGGTTTGGAGAAGTTGAGGGGGACTGCTGCCAGTAAGGAGCATTGGAGGGAGGCATATAGAAAGCAATAGGTAACATTCATAGGGTTGGTGGAGTTAAGAACCTGTATGGAGGCTTGTATAATTTGGATCCAAGATGAGAGGGTAATGGTTGTGGGGCCTTCTGGAAGTTGATCTTGGAGGGTCTGCTCAGCCTCCAGGATGTTTGAGGAAATTTGTGAATGGGGGGCCATGACTAACTCCCTCGACATCCAGATATGTCCAACAGGAGACTTACTGTATCCACGGGGATAGGCTGTTCCCTTTACCACTATAACCCATCTCGAGTCCCAAGGGTTGCTTATTTTGATATAGAACTTGTTGTCTTGGGCATAAAATGTGCCAATGCTATTGTGGGATAAATTAATGTGGCACAACCAATAGGGACACCCACCATAGAAGGGGTCATCATTTTTACAATAGTCTCTACTTTGGTTGTATTGAAAGCAAAGGGGTTGTAAGTGGGGGATATAGACTGCAGGTCAACAGAAATAGTGATTGAAGAGGAACATCCCTGTATAGGGCAATCAGCAGTTCCTGCAACATGAGACATTGAGGCCTGGTTATGTGTGTAGGTTTCTCAAACCTTGAATCTCCAGGGGTACAATGGAAATGGGGAACTGACCATAAGTATAGTAAAGATCCAGATCATAAGAATGAGGAGAGTACAGGGAATAAGGTGCATAGGGCCAGGTACCTGAGGCAGAGAGCTGTACAATGGGGCCATCTCCACTCAGGGGGAGAAGTCACCCACAGGCCAACACTCAGGAGAATGGAGACAAGGAAAAGAACTACCCACAGGAAGGGATAGAGTGAAAGCATAGGTGGAGTGGTTTACAGTAAGAGTAGGTTGGAAAATGAGTAGATTTCTTCAGGAATAAAGTCTGAGAGAGTACCCTGGAGATGAAGATCAGATATCCAATGCATAAAGCAAGGGTAAGAGGTATGAGAAAGGAGAGAGGTTGATCATGTTGGGAGGTGGGACATCTAAAACCTCAGAGTAGAGTGTATATATGAAAGAGTAAAAGTGTGGGCAGGCATTGACAGGAAAGAATGGGAGAGGAGAAGTATAGTGAGTAGGTGAGATGCCATTTCCCCAGGCACAGGTCTCCTGCTTATGTCTTAGGAGTCTCCGTGGGTGTATCTTCATCTTCTGGGGTCCTGGGGACGCAGGAGAGCTTTATTTTTGTTAGTCCTCTAAGAAAAGATTGATAGGTTTTTGGTGGGGCTGCCAGTTTTAGATTTTGAACATGTTCCTAGGAGGGAAATCCTGCTAGCTTAGCAGCTGTGGGTGTGTTGAGGATGACCTTAAATGGGCCTCTCCACTTTTCCTGCAGGTGGCCAGCTGTGGTTATACTTTTTAGAAAACCAGATATCCCATTTGGAGGGAGGGAGTTATTTTGGTTGTGTCAGAGGGCTGTGGCAACTGATTATGAGCATGAGACCAAAGGAGAGAGCGAAGAAAAAAGTGGGGGGAATGTTAGAGGGTTGTGGCTGAACTGTGATAGGAAGAAGTGGACAGTCAGACAGGTGCTCGAAGGGGATGAGCATGAGTGGTCTTTTTGGGAGGGCCCGGAGGCAGAGAAGTACTGGGGTAAGAGCTTTGTCCAGTCTAGGTGGAGCTCAAGGGAGAGTTTGGTGAGAATATTTTTTAGTGTGTGATTGGCACGCTCAACATTACCTGAAGATTGGGGGTGATAGGGATTGCGAAATATCCAATGAATGTTTAAGACTTGTGCAAATTTTTGGGAAATACAGGAAACAAACTGAGGCCCATTGTCTGGATGGAGGCTGGGAGACCAAACCATGGGATGATGTCTGTGACCAAAATTGTTGTTACTTTGGAGGCCTTTCTAATGGTCATAGGGAAGGCTTCCACACATCCTGTGAAGGTGTCTACTAATACCAGGAGGTACTTAATCCTCTTTACTGGAGGCATGTGTGTGAAGCCCACCTGCCAGTCCATAGCAGGGAGGCATCCCCTGGCTTGGTGGGTAGGAAAGGGATGGGGCCTAATATTGGAGTTGGGGTTTGGATGCTGGCAAATTGAGCAGGATTGGGTAATCTGTTGAAGGTATTGTATGTCTCCTGGAGATAGGGAAAGAGATTGGTGGGGAAAGGTGTAAAGAGCATGAAGATTAGGATGGAAAGTGGAAGAGTTTTAACTTCAGAAAGGGGGAGAGAGAGAGAGAGAGAGAGAATAGTGAGGGGGGTAGAAACTGGGATAAGGGGGTACATGGCCAATTGGGGTGCAGTTTTGAGGGATGCTCACTTGGCCTCTGCAAAATGAACCCTTGTATACTGATGGTGAGAATGCAAGCTAGTGCAACCACTGTGGAAAAATATTTGGAGGCTTCTAAAAAATCTAAACCTAGATCTGCCATATAATCCAGCAATCCCACTCCTGGGGTATACCCAAAGAAATGTGACGCAGGTTACTCCAGAGGCACCTGCACACCCATGTTTATTGCAGCACTATTTACATAGCCAAGTTATGGAAACAGACAAGATGCCCTCACTACTGATGAATGGATTAGGAAAATGTATTTATGCACAATGGAATTTTACTCAGCTATGAAGAAGAATGAATTCTTGTCATTTGCAAGTAAATGGATGGAACTGGAGGACATCATTCTGAGTAGTTAGCCAGGCTCAGAAGACCAAATATCATATATTCTCCCTCATATGTGGCTTTAGATCTAGGGAAAATACAGCAATGTCGTTGGACTTGGGTTACATGCTAAGGGGAGAACACACAAGGGAGGTATGGGGATAAGTAAGAAATCCAAAACGTGATAGTATTTGATGTTCCCACAGCAGAGGAACTAATACACAAACCTTATGACCTTATGATAGAGGTCAATATGAGAAGGAGATTAGGAAGTAATGAAAAGGTCAGTTAAGAGATGAATTAACTTGGGATGTAACATTTTACATGGAAACAATTCTAGGAATCTCTCTGTATAGCTAGCCTTATCTCAACTAGCAAAAACACTTTGTCTTCCTTATTATTGTTTATACTTTCTCCTCAAGAAAATTTGAGATAAGGGCAGAACAGATTCTGCCTGGAAGTGAGGTGGTGGGGTGATGAGAGGGGGGTGTGGGAATGAGGAGGGAGTGAGGGGTAAGAGGGACAAATGGACCAAGCAATGTCTGCACATATGAATAAATGAATAGTTTTTTTAAAAAGTGAACATGGTTTATGTACTCTATACAAGAATGAATGTAGAATTTTTAAATCTGCTGAAGCCACAGTAGAAAGGGGTTAAGGTAGAAAGAAAAAAATGGAGCAGATGAACCAATTCAGGTTACAATAATAATACACACACACACACACACACACAGAGAGAGAGAGAGAGAGAGAGAGAGAGAGAGAGAGAGAGAGAAATGTCACAAGGGGATTCTTTTTCAGTCTTTCTTTTGTTAGATAATCAGATGACACCTCACTGTTTGAAATAAAAAAGGTGAAGCTGAGTTTATTGCTTTTTATACTAAGGGAAACTATACTGTTCAGGTACATTCTCTCCAGCAGGACTGCTTGCTATTGGGATACAAGGTTTATAAGGAACAGATTCAGGGATTGGTAATTTTAGAGGCTTAGGAGCTTAACAGCTGCAGAAACACATTTGTTTGGGTGAAAATGCTATTCAGACATCTGTTTATTGGAATGAGTCTCTTCTTGAGTTTTGATTTTCAGAGGGAGGAGCTGACATTTTTGGTCAGCATGCAAAGGCTAGATTGATTGAAGCAAAATGAAAGCATAGCCTAAAAGAAGATTGGGGGTTGACAGCTTGTCCAAGCATTCCAGAACCTACAATTGGTTCTAATTGCCTCATGTTTCTCTATCTGTAGAAGAATCTCCTTCTCCAAACTTGTGGAAACTTAAAAAATTTTTTACCCTCTCAAGTGCTGGGGATCAAACCCAGGGCCTAGCATACTTGAGGCAGTGCTTTTCCACTCAGCTACATTCCTAGCTTGAAACTTTTTTAGTTCTGATCTTTAAGTATATGTTATTATGCAGGTAACACTTCAGCCACAACTGAACGTAGACTTTCACACAGAAACTCTCCTACTCCTTTAGGAGGAGTGCTGTAGCACAACAGCTAACGTAAGTTTTATAGGCACACTGTCTGGTCCAAAACAAAAACTGCTACTTCCACTTCCGGGTTGTCTTGATTTCTGTGCTTCATTCAGGATGCTTACAAATAGCATCTATCCTCATAATTATGAGGCCTAAATAAATCAACACATGGAAATGCTAAATAAATGTTAGCAATTCTAAGTCTCAATTCAATGTGGTACCTAATTAAGTCTTCTCAGAGTCTTTCCCCAACTGTTGGAATAATCACTTCATTTGAGTTAACAAAACCTATTGCTTATGCCTCTATTTCTTTTTAAACTGTTTAGGGTATAGTTAGTTTCTCTGCTCCTATATTTATCTTTCAAAATATCACAATAATACTATCCCTGTTAATTCCCATCACCTTCACTAATACATACACAGCATTTATTACTTGTAATATTTAAACAAATAAATTAGTTCATTTAATTCCTACAGTTTAGGAATAGGAATTATTGTATTCTTCTTCTCATTTCCGAAATAAGATTACAAGGTGAAAATCAAGATGGAGAACAGAGGGAAGTTGCTGACTGTGTGAGCTCTGTAAATCTGGAATCTTGCTGAGACGCTGGAGCCACACTTGGCAGAAAAAAAGAAACCTACCAAGAATAAGCAAAACATGGACACTTGAACCCCCAGCTCTTACAGGGCTTCTCCATGCCACCTTACACTGAGAAAGCAGGAGGGTTTACACATGGCCAGATGCCACCTGCTCCAAACCTGCTTGGGAGACATGGACCAACAGGTAAGCAGATAAGCATAAGCGGCATCTGGTAGTCCCACAGCCACCACTGGGAAAGGCCAGTATAGCCTGTGGACAGACTGATCCCCGCCCCTTAAAAAGGAAAAAAAAAGTACCTCAACAATAAACTAGAAATTGAAAAGGACACACAGCAGAGAGGGCAGGGTACTTTGAGAGTACTGGGGAAAGGGGGAGGGGCAGCTCCCCAAGTGAACTTTCAGCAAGCAGCCAGCAGGAGAACCCACTGCCCAACTTCTTTATAGGAGAAGGTGGTGGGGAAGCTTTTCCCAGGAACTTTTAGCAATCAGCCTGCAGGAGCACCAGGCTGCCAAGCTTGGAGTAACACCAAAACTACTAAGACTGAAATACCATTTTTCCTGAACCTGGGATTTTTTTTTCTTTCTTCCTCTTTCTCTTTAAGTGTTTTGTCTTGCTCACTTTGTGTTAGTCCACCATCTCTCCCTGTAGATTTCTTTGGTTCTGCATTTTTTTCTTTTTCTTTTTTCTTTTCCTTTTTTCCTCTTTCTAAGTACTTACCTTGTTCACTGTTTGTTAGTCCATCATTTCCCCCATTGATTTACTTATTCTTTTTCTTTTTCCTCTCTTTCTTTTCTCTCTTCCCTTCCTGATTTTAGTAGTTTTAATAATGTAAGCCAGCCAATACTAAATTATACATAGAACAGCATTAGAAATAGCACCAACTGGAACAACTGGAAGATGAAAACAGGATGGAAACTATTCTCCTAATTCAGTACAAGATACAGAGGGAAATGAAAAAAACAGATACCCAGTCCCAGACCCCAATAAAACAAAGACAGACTATTCCCAAGGAATCCAATGAAGCCCACAAGAACTTCTTGAAAGAAGAAATCCTGCAGGAAATCATTGAGAATTTCATGGACATGATACTAGACAAAGTCAACCAAAATGTACAGGAAACACTCAAGAAATTCCATGACAACAAAAACAGAGAATATGAGAAGACACAAAACAAGTAAGTGAACTCATAGGAGCCCTAAATAAATACCAAAGTGAAACAGAGAACACCATAAATACAGAAATAAATGAATTAAGGACAAAAATTGATAATATTAAAGGGGAAGTGGACCCATGATATGGAAAACCTCAGTAAAAAAAAAAGAAACAGAAATACAAAACACAATGGAAGGCTACTCCGCAGAATTGTACAAGCAGAAGACAGAATTTCAGAATCTGAAGATGAAATGGAAATTAAAGGAAAAAGTGGAGAATTTTTAGTCAAACAACTCACCAACTCTATCAAAAGACCAAACCTGAGAATCATGGGCATTGAAGAAGGAGAATAAGTGCAAGAAAAAGGAATTTGTAATATATTCAACAAAATAATAACAGAAAATTTCCCAAATCTAGAGAACACTGTGCCCATTCAGGTACAGGAAGTCTCTAGGAGACCAAACAGACTTGACTAACATAGAACTACCCCACGACATATTATCATTAAAACAAGCAGAGAGAATAAAGAGAGAATATTGAAGGCTGTAAGAGACAAAAAACAAATAACATATAAAGGTAAACCCACCAAAATCACAGCAGATTTCTCAATGGAAACCTTAAAAGCAAGAAGAGCATGGAGTGAGGTTTTCCAGACACTAAATGAAAATAACTTCAACCCTAGGATACTCTACCTAGCAAAACTATTATTCAAAATAGATGGAGCAATTAAAGTCTTTCATGACAAGCAGAAACTTAAACAATATATGACCACCAAGCCACCACTACAAAAGATTCTTCAAGGAATCCTGCATGCATAAAATGAAAGCATACAAAACTATGAAAGGAAAGGCAGTACCAAACCACAGGAGAAGAAAAGGCAAGAAAGTAGAGAGCAACATTGATTTAGCTGCACACAATAAAGCCCTTTAACAACAAAGACAACTAAATGACAGAAATTATTACATACCTATCAATACTAACACTGAATGTTAACAGACTTAATTTCCCCATCAAAAGACACCAATTTGCAAAGTGGATTATAAAAGAAGATCCAACAATCTGTTGCTTACAGGAGACCCATCACATCGACAGAAACAAGCACTGGCTTAGGGTGAAAGGCTAGAAGATTTACCAAGCTAATGGTCCCTGAAAACAGGCAGGATTAGCAATACTTATCTCAGACAAAGTAGACTTCAAACCTACATTGGTCAAACAAGATAAAGGAGGATACTCCACAGTAATAAAAGGTGAAATACACCAAAAGGAAATAATAATTATCAGCCTATATGCACCCAATATCAATGCATCAAATTTTATCAAACATACTCTGAAGGACCTAAAAACATACATAAATTCTAACACAGTGATAGTGAGAGATTTTAGTACCCCCCTGTCACCAATAGATAGGTCATCCAAACAAAAAAATCAATAAAGAAATCCTAGACCTAAATCACACCATAGGTCAATTGGACCTAGCTGATGTCTACAGAATATTTTATCCAACCACTGCACAATATACATTCTTCTCAGTAGCCCACAGATCCTTCTCTAATACTGATCATATCTTACGGCACAAAGGAAGCCACAGCAAATATAAGAAAATAGAAATAATCCCATGCATTCTATCTGACCACAATGCATGAAAATTAGAACTCAACAACAACAACAAAAAAAACCCAGTAAAAAACATTGAAACAGTTGGAAGCTGAACAACACACTGCTCAATGATCAATGAATGGGTCATTGATGAAATAAGAGAGGAAATTAAAAGGTTCCTGGAAATTAATGAAAATGGAAACAAGATCTACCAGAACTTATGGGACACAGCAAAGGCAGTCCTGAGAAGAAAGTTTATAGCCATGACAGCGTATATTAAAAGGTCAGAAAGATCTCAAATAAATGAACTAATGCTACATCTCAAACTCCTAGAAAAATAGGACAAACAAATCCCAAAACAAGCAGAAGGGAGAAATAATAAAAATAAGGGCTGAAATCAGTGAAATAGAAACAAAAAAAAACATACAAAGAATCAATGAAACGAAAAGTTGGTTCTTTGAAAAAATAAATAAAATTGATAGACCCCTGTTAAAGTTGACTAAAATGAGGAGAGAAAGAACCCGAATCAGTAAAATCAGAAATGCAAAGGAGGAGAAAACAACAAACATCACAGAAATACTGGAAATCATCAGAGACTACTTTGAGAGCCTATATTCTAATAAATTTGAAGATCTTGAAGAAATGGACAGATTTCTTCTATGACCATCCTAACCTAAATTGAACCAAGAGGACATTAACTACCTGAATAGATCTATAACACAAAATGAAATTGAAGCAGAAATAGTCTCTGAAAAAAGAAAAGTCCAGGACCTGATGGATTCTCTGAATTCTATCAGACCTTTAAATAAGAACTAATACCAACCCTCCTTAAACTGCCCCACCAAATAGAAACAGAAGGAAAACTGCCTTACTCATTTTATGAAACTAGTATTACACTCATTCCAAAACCAGACAAAGAGATTCCAAAAAGGAGAACTATTGGCCAATAACCTTAATGAACATCGATGCAAAAGTCCTCAATAGAATAATGGCAAGCAGAATCCAATCAGAAAGTTCATTCACCACGACCAAGTTGGCTTCATCCCAAGGATGCAGGGGTCGTTCATCATATGAAAATCTATAAATGCAATACACCATATTAACAGAAGTAACAACAAAAACCACTTGATCATTTCAATAGATGCATAAAAAGCTTTTGACAAGATCCAACACCACATCATGACAAAAGCTCTGATAAATCTAGGAATAGAAGGAAAGTACCTCAACATTGTAAAGGCTATATATGACAAACCTACAGCCAACATCATACTTAATGGTGAAAGACTGAAACCATTTTCCTTAAAATCAGGAATGAGACAAGGGTGCCCACTATCCCCATTCCTATTCAACATAGTACTATTCCCATTCCTATTCAACATAGTACTGGAATTCCCAGCCAGAGCTATCAGGCAAGAAGAAGACATGAAAGGAATACAAATAGATAAAAAACTGTCAAAATATCCCTATTTGCAGATGATATGATCCTATACCTTAAAGACCCAAAAAAACTCTACCTCAAAACTCCTAAACACCATAAAGAGCTACAGCAAGGTTGCAGGATACAAAATCAACTTACAAAAAACTTTAGCTTTTCTATACACCAGTAACGAACAAACTGAGAAAGAATGTATGGAAACAATTCCATTTATAATAACCTCAAAAAATCAAGTATCTAGGAGTAAACTTAACAAAGGATGTGAATGACCTCTACAAGAACTACAAGACCCTGAAGAAAGAGATGGAGGAAAACTACAGAAGGTGAAAAGATCTCCCATGATCATGGATTGGTAGAATCAACATAGTAAAAATGGCTATACTACCAAAAGCTTTCTACATGTTTAATGCAATTCCCATCAAAATCCCAATGACATTCATCACAGAGATTGAAATATCTACCTTAACATTCAACTGGAAACACAAGAGACCAAAAATAGCCAAGGTAATGCTCAGCAAAAAGAGCAATGCTGGCAATATAACAATACCCAACTTCAAACTGTATTACCTACCAATAGCAATAAAAACAGCATGGTACTGGCACAAAAACAGACATGAAGACCAGTGGAACAGAATAGAGAACCCAGATATGAAGCCATACAACTATGCCCAACTTATCTTTGACAAAGGCGCTAAAAATATACAATGGAGAAAAGATAGCCTCTTCAACAAATGTTGGGAAAGTGGTTATCAATCTGCAAGAAACTGAAACTAGGTCCATGTCTATCACCCTGCACTAGTATCAACTCAAAATGGATCAAAGATCTTAATATCAGACCTGAAACTCTGAAGTTGATACAAGAAAGAGTAGGAAACACCATGGAAGTAATAGATATAGACAAGGACTTCATAGAACCCCAGTATCTCAGCAACTAAGAGAAAGTATGGACAAATGGAAGTTCATAAAACTAAAAAGCTTTTGCACAACAAAAGAAATGGTCTCTGAACTGAAGAGACCACCCACAGAGTGGGAGAAAATACTTCCCAGCTATACATCAGACAAAGGACTGATAACCAGAATATACATGGAACTCAAAAAACTAAACTATTCCAAAATCTAATAAAGAAATGGGCAATTGAACTAAACAGAACCTTCTCAAAGGAAGAAATTCAAATAGCCAAAAAACACATGAAAAATGCTCACCATCTCTAGCCACAAATGAAATGCAAATCAAAATCACACTAAGATTCCACCTCACCCCTGTTAGAACAGCCATCATCCAAAACACCACCAACAAGAGGTGTTGGCAAGGATGTGGGGGAAAAGGAACCCTTGTACACTGCTGGTGGTAATGCCAGCAAGTGCAACCACTCTGGAAAATTTGGAGGCTTCTTAAAAATCTAAACATAAATCTGCCATATGATCCAGCAATACGACTCTTGGGGATATACCCAAAGGAATGCGAAACACGTTACTCCAGACGCACCTGCACACCCATGTTTACTGCAGCACTATTCACAATAGCCAAGATTTGGAAACAGCCAGATGCCCTAGTTCTGACAAATGGATTAAGAAAATGTGGTATTTATACACAATGTAATTTTACTCAGCCACGAAAAATGAAATCTGACCATTTGCAAGTAGATGGATGGAACTGGAGAACATCATTCTGAGTGAGGTTAGCCGGCTCAGAAGACTAAAAATCGTATGTTCTCCCTCATATGCGGACTTTAGATCTAGAGCAAGCTCACCAATGTAGTTGGACTTGAGTTAATGATAAGGGGTGAGCACTCATGGGAAGTATGGGGATAGGTAAGAAACCCAAAACATGAAAGTATTTGATGCCCCTACTATAGAGGAACTAACACAGGAACCTTAAAGTGACAAAACTCAATATGAGAATGGGATCAGGAACTAGGGAAAAGGTCAGTAAGAGATGAATTAACTTGGGATGCAACACATTGGTACATGGAATTAAAACTGGGAATCTCTCGTATAGCTATCCTTATTTCAACCAGCAAAAATGCTTTGTCTCTCATTATTGCCTTTGTTTTCTCTCCAACAAAATTAGAGATAAGGACAGAACAGATTCTGCCTGGAAACACAGGGGGTGGGATGTGAGAAAGAGGGAGCAGGATGTAGGGGGGAGCAATGACCCAAACAACGTATGCACATGTGAATAAAAGAATATAGATAAAATAATAAGCAAATTGATAGGGAAACAGAAAGAAATCGATTAGTCATGAAATATGTTTCTCTTTCATTAACTTAGTGAATAGCTTCAGCAAATCCATCAGTCTGATGTGGCACAACAAGAGTTGGAGTACTTGGAACTGTTCTATCTTCATCATCAAAAATATGCTGATGCTGAAGCAAAGACAGAAAACAGAGTCAACAGGCACAACAGCAAGCACATGAGCTATTCACACAGTTTACACGATGGGAAGATACTTACCCATGCCACCTATTCTTGGAGTCAACTGAAGCTCACGTCCTACAGATTGCCTCCTAGTCATCCAAATCCTCTGTATTTAAAAAAAGTAATTGTATTTGTTTGAGAAATTAGGCAAAAAAACACACACAGAACAGCAATAAATACAACTTATCAATCTGGCAATAAAACAGCTTATGTTAGCAGTTTTGTAGTCATTGAGATATTGTCTCAAAAACTGATAAATTCTTCTATTAAAAAAAATCAGTGACTTTTTTGTGATGTTACTGGGGATTGAACTTAGGGCCATGCACTTGGTAAGCAAGTGC
The DNA here is from genome assembly GCF_047511655.1 of Castor canadensis. Taxonomy (NCBI): domain Eukaryota; kingdom Metazoa; phylum Chordata; class Mammalia; order Rodentia; family Castoridae; genus Castor; species Castor canadensis. The sequence continues at coordinate 69,785,278 of NC_133396.1, read as the reverse complement.
TCTATCACTTTAGTCAGTCCCCAATTTTTTTGCTTTTAGTTTGTTTTTCAGATAGGTCTCCTAACTAACTGCCTGGGCTTGCCTCAGATCACAATCCTTCTACCTCAACTCCCCAAGTAGCTGGGACCGCAGGCCTGTGCCACCATTCCTGGTTTGTATTTGAGACAGAGTCTTGCTAACTTTTGCCTAAGCTGGCCTCAAACCATGATCCTCCTGTTTCTATCTCCTGAGTAACTGGGCTGCAAGAATATATCGGCATGCCTGACACACAAGTTTGAAGTTATACTAATGAATAAAAATATTTTATTAACCAAGCCAGGTGCCAGTGGCTCAAGCCTGCAATTCTAGTTACTTGGGAGGCTGAGATTGGGAAGATCACCACTGACCCCATTTCAAATAATCACCTGGTATGGTGGAGCATGCCTGCCACCCAAGCTCTGTGGAAAGCTGAGATCAGGAAGATTATGGTTCCAGGTCAGTCCAATCAAAAACACTTCTGCGATTCCCATCTCAATGGAAAAAAGCCTGGTGGTGAGTAGCTGTTATTCCAGTGCTGACAGGAAATGAGACCCTATCTCCAAAATAACCAGAGCAAAATGGGTTATAGGGCATGGCTCCCGTGGTAAAGCACTTGTCTAGAACCCACAAAGCCCTGAATTCAAGCCTTAGTGCTTGTCCCCCACGCCAAATTTATATGTAAAGTTAACCAACACACAAAATATTACCCAATATTTAAACAAAAGCCAACTTATGTTATTATTTTATTTGTATAATAAATGAATTTCATTCCTAATCTCCTTAACTGAAAATGTTACTTTGGGATTTTAAGGCTTAAGTGGTTTTTGTAGTTCAAGTAGCAATACTGCTTTCTTAGCAATTGTTTCCCAGTTACGATAACTCTAATTTTAAACTGATAGGTTGAATATATCACAGCATCCATACATGATCCTTTAGACTTTGTATTTGAAATAATGAAGTGATTTTCACTATTGTACTTAAACATTCTTGAACATAGTATGTTCCAGGGTAGAACTCACAGTGGATTAACAGAAACTTTATACTTTTCCTATTGTGTTCTGCAAGAGCCTATGGTTAACACATATGCAAATGTACTACTCTATAAACATACAGCCTTTCATCAATTTTAAAAGTAGAAATGTGTGATTACAAGCAAGTTGGAAAAAACTACAACAGAAATTCCTTAGATAAAAAAAAAACATTTAAAAACAATGGTACTGAGCTGCCAAAATACATTTTACTTTAAAATTCAAGGAAATCTTCTTTTGTAACCTGAAGAAAGAGTAACCACAATTTTATCCACTATGACTGCAATCATTTCAGTTTCTCTATGTTTCAATTTATATACAACTTCTAGTAAGCCTTATCTTTCTAATTTTCAATCAATTTATAAAAGTAAACTACTGCTATAATTTAAGGAAAGGACATCAGATTAGTTTTAGTTTTAAAAAAATCTTGTAAAAGTAACCCAAAACATTGAAAAAATTCATTTCTTTCCTGAAAAAAAGAATAATCTCTAATAGAAAGGTAGAAAAAGCCAAGATTTTAAAAGTTCATTTCTCAGAACAGCCAGTTTTTTTTCTCCCTGAACTGGCGGTACCAACACTTGAGGTGGAGTGTGAATGATCAAGCGTGGGGGAAGTGGATGTGGTGGACATCTTGGTGACTGGGGTGCTTGAGGGGTCTTTCAGATGCTGATGATGGCTGGTGTTTTCTAGCAGTCTCCTGGGAAAAAAGATGAGTCTGCTGCACCTGTATTTCCTTCACCTATAGGAAAAGAAGGTTATTTTGAACTAAAATTTTACCACAAAATAACAAAGACAATCCCCAAATACACTAATCTTGCTAGGAGGAATGGTCATTTCACTTCTATATCCAGAAGTAAATTAGTGAGATGGGGTGCTAACAAATGTAAGTTATGGACCCACAGATAACAACCCTTACCAGTTCTGTGGCTTTGGTCAAGTCCCTCAAACCTCTTTCAGTCTGTTTTTGGTTGGTGAATGGAGCAAATTTAATACACAAGTAAAAGTAAGGTTATCCTGAAGACTGTTAATAATGGTCAAAAAGCACTTAGCTTAGCTATCATGGCAACACATGAAATAAAGTGGAAAATTACTTAAAGGTCAGCCCTCAGAGTATCAGTGTAACAAGTAAGATTTGTGGGTGGGGGGAGAAAGCCTTACTTAGTGGCCATTTCATCATCATTATCTTTTTCATTTTAACATTTATACTCTACTATATTGTTAAAGTTACTTATAAGAGATTTTTAGGGTGCATGATTTTGATATATTTCTCCAAAAAATAATTGACATTTTGAGATGCCTGTAGTTTGTGTGGTTAGTATATTAGTGGATAAAGACATGTAATGATATGTGATAATTTTATAGATAGTATAGTCATTTTAGTATGGTTATAATTTGTAGTATTATAGCAAACACTGACAATACTTTTAAAACTAGATATTTTAGGTAAGTGTCCAGAAACTGTGAAATTAGGGGCTCAAATGTATGGATATTTTGGTATACATACGTATACACAATGTAAATGTATATATAAGTATATACTTTTACACGTATTTCCAATATGCTTGAAATTTTCACATGTAATTAGAGTCATATGCATTTTTAACATATTAATTTTTTTCTTTAGTTATATAAGGCTTGCTGAAGAAATGCAATCCTAATGAAACTGTTACCTAGTTATACAACTTCATTAGGAATATATCTACAAGGAAAATACAGTTATCACAACATAGGGATAAATGATATTTTTTCATTGAAGTCATCTTTGGGGTAGAAAATATCTTAACTGTTGTGATGCGTATGACAGTCCTCCAAGAATGTCAAGGAGTCCTGTTTTAGTAAAGTGAGTGATATTTAGAGCTTCTGGGGTTAAAGAAGATAGAAGACAAGCTGAGAAGGTCACAACTCTATCAGCAGAGTTTATTTGAAAACATTAAAATGAAGTCAATGTAAACTTCTATAGCATTTCCCTATTAATTTTGCTAATAGAAGCCTATAATATTTAAAAATAAATATGCCATTATATGAGGAACTGAATTTCCAACCTCAGATTATCCTGCAATGTGATTTGGCCCCCAATATATAACTTCAGTCTTCATGAGAGATGACATGGGAATAAAAAGCATATGATAGCCAGAAACCATTAGAAACAATGTTTTTCACAGAAATCAAATGTCTCCAGGGATCAGTTCGCCAAATTAAAATTAGAAATCTCACCAAATACATGGCAATGGAAAATGTTAGATTTTAGGCAAATAAGAAAAGGTATATGATATCAAAGAAATATTCCTTCTTTGTGTTATTTTTTAAATAGCAATTTTATTAGTATATGCTAGCTTTATAGGAGGTTTCCTTGTGACACTTCCATACACACTCACACACACACACACACACTATCCACATCCTCTTCATTATTCTCCCTCTTCTCCCACTCCCCTTCTTAAGATGACTCTGACAAGTTTCAGTGTTCCATATTCATACATGTATATAAAGTTCCTCAACCACATTCACCCTCTTTTACCTTTTTTCTTTTGCCCTTCCTCTTCTGCTATGGCCTTCTCCTTAATATGTCCAGTTTTATATTCCTGTTTTCCATTGTTGTAGTGTCTGTGATTGTTCAGGAGGAATTTGCCTTAGTATTTTATCTGTAAATATACTTCAAATACTCTCCTTACTCTTTCTCATCTTTTTCCCCCTACCCTGTATTATTCATCAGTTGTCACTGCATTTTGTTGTGTCTTGTTCCTATACAGATGTGATTTGTTATTTCTACCCTCCTTCTATTGGTTTCCATTTATTGTCATTGCCCATTGGCAGGGAAAATATTTTAATATTCCTATTCAATTTCTTATATACTTCACCTCAAAGAAATAACACTTGTGCAACATGGTTGCAAAATTTATATTTCACTAGGGGAAGATATATAGAACTAATGGCTGAAAACTTGTTATTGTTTTAAATAGAAATATTTTTCCAAGATAGTTGATAAGAGAAAGGGCAAGAGAGTTTGTGTGTATGTGTGTGTGTATAACAGAAAAAGAAAAGGAAGGAAGGAAAGAAGTAAGCAAGGAATGAAAGAAAGAAGGAAGGAAGGAGGGAGGGAAGAATAGGAGAGAGGGAAAAAGGCAGGAGGAAACAGAAGCAAGAAAGAGAGAGAGAAAGAAATGTGGCATACCCTTGAAATTAATCAATTGTTTGATTATCTTTGAAACTCCAGTGTTAGAGGAATAAAACAGATAGTTGTACATGACTACATAAGAATGAGAATATTAATTATAACTGACTAAATGTGCTTTGACATTTTCAACCAAATATTAATTTAGTGCTCTGTCTATTCCATTATTTACAAGATGCAACTCTGATTCCTGAATGACAATGGCTATCTGTATATTCTGGATTATATAGAATACTGGTGTTGGAATGTACTCAACGATGTTTCATGTTTCAGAATATGAATTAAAACATCCCTCAAAAATAACCTTACAATAGAACCTTAGTTAACAAGTGTATTTTTGTGTGTATACATATTTAATTCTTCCTTATAACGTTCTCAAGAACACAATTTTATTTCCTTATCATTAAAAATAATTTTAAATAATATTTTTTGAACATATTTATTATTGCTTGTGTTTCAAAAAGAAAACAATTTGTCTTTAGATTAAAAAGTTGTTAGACTATTTTTAACTAGCAGTAACTTGATTTGTCAAAGAAAAACAGCTATTATCACTACACATTCTCAATAGCTTTTTATTTTGTCCCATATTTTTCCCTTGCTAGCTCCCAAATTTAACTACATCATCATTATTTGTGATTTGCATGTTTTATCGTGTTTTGCAAATAAGATCCAGGAATTTTCCACCTTGAGGGTCATAATAATATTTTGAATTATTTATCTTTAGTTTGATGCTAAGCAATATAAAAGTAAGAAGCCAATTATGAATAAATAATCTATGGAATATAAGTCCCATTTGAATCATACCTTGGCATATTGTTTGCATTTTATATTTCACTTGAATGTGTGATTAATTTACCAAAACTAAGACTTCATTGCATCATTTACACAATTAGTCCAATGTTAAAGTTGTATATGATTTCCAATCTACACTGGATTTTTCTTTAACTTTTAGCTAGTTCATTTTACCTTTAACTTTATGATATCAAATAGTTTGCTTTAACAGTCTCATCCTAGTAAATCACCTCCAATCCATTTTTTATCCACAAACTGTCTAAGAGAAGCTGATTGCTACTTATACACACCTCATCCTTCATTTCTCCAAGTTATGAAGAGGCACCAGTGGAAAAGCTTAAAATTACAAGATTTTTTATCAATATTATTCCTCTAATCTTTTTTCATGCTTTTTATAGATGGGTAATTTCAAGGGTCAGAAAATAAGAAGATGGAATTTTATAGACTACAGAAGATGTGATCATCTATAAATAAAGCATACCAAAAATGCAGGTGAAAAATTCTAGAAATAAAATATTTTAAAACTCAATTCAATTTTTTTTGTATATTACAAACAACAGGTCAGAACAGAACATGAGAAAATGTGACAGTGAAAAATATTACAGGAAGATTTCAATAAGTGTACTAAAATTTCATGTTCCAAATCAAAGAAATAATTTAAAAATGTTTTCAAAAATTTTGATCTAGCAGACAGAATTGCAAAAGACATATTTTACTGTAGAAAATAAAAGACATCAGTGTTTACCTCTCTAAAGCAATTTGTAGTTTTAAGATAGTACTGAGCTGGAAGTGTGACTCCAGTGGAAGAGCACTTGTCCAGCAAAGGGTCATATGTTTAAATCCCAATACTTCTACCCTAAACCAACAAATATAATTATTTCTTAAGAGTCATGATATAAATCATATGGACATTTTTGTATTTAATATGGTCTTTCTTTCTTTTGGTTTTCTTTTGAATTTACAAAATTTCTTTTTCATAATGGTTGAAGTTTACATAATTTTTACACTAATTAAAGGAGTAATACATCAGGAAGAAATAACAATGATGAACTTATATGCACCCAATGTTGGCACACCCACCTTCATTAAACATACACTAAAGGACTTAAAATCACAGATATACCCCAACACAGTGGTAGTGGGACATGTTAATACTCATCCATCACCAACAGTTTGGTCATCCAGACAAAAAATCAACAAAGAAATTCTAAAACTGAATGACACCATGGATCAAATGGACCCAACAGAAGTCTACAGAGTACTCCATTCTCCACAAGCACAATATACATTCTTCTCAGCAGCCCATGGAACTTTCTCCAAAATAGAGCATATCTTAGGGCACAAAGTGAGTCTCAACAAATATATGAAAATTGAAATAACCCCCAGCGTACTGTCTGACCCCAATGCAGTAAAACTAGAAGTCAAAAAAAAAGAAGCAAGATAAAATCCTCAAATAATTGGAGCTGAACAACATGTTTCTCGATCATAGAGGAAATGGTCATAGAGGAAAAAAGGGAAGAAACTGAAAGTTTCTGGAATTTAATGAAAATGAAAATACAACCTATCAGAACCTATGGGACACAGCAAAGGCAGCCTAAGAGGAAAGATTATAGCTAGAAGTGTGTATATTATAAACACAGAAAGATCTCAAATAAACAAGCTAATGTTGCATCTCAAACTCATAGAAAAACAAGAACAAGCCAAACCCAAAACAAGCAGAAAGCGAGAAATTATAAAAATAAGTGCTGAAATCAATGAAATAGAAGACCACACCCCAAAAAAACCCATACAAAGAATCAATGAAACAAAAAGCTGGTTCTTTGAAAAAATGAACAAGATTGATGAATTCCAGGCCAATCTAATTAAAATGAGAAAAAAGACCCAAACTAATAAAATCAGAAATTAAAAAAGGGGAGATAACACAGAGAGAATCCAGTAAATCATCAGGAGCTACTTTGAGAACCTATATTCAAATAAATTTAAAAATCTAGAAGAAATGGACAGATTTCTAGATACATATGAACATAATTACCTAAACAGATCAGTAATACACAATGAAATTGAAGCAGCAATAAAGAGTCCTTCCAAAAAGAAAAGCCCAGAAACTAATGGATTCTCAGCTGAATTCTACCAGACCTTTAAAAAAGAACTAATATCAATAGTACTTAAACTTTCCCACAAAATAGAAAGGGAAAAACACTGCCTAACTCATTTTATGAAGCCAGTATTATATTCATTCCAAAAGTGTACAAGCACACATCCAAAAGAGAGAAATATAGGCCAATCTCTTCAATGAACATAGATGCAAAAATCCTTAATAAAATTATGGCAAACCAAATTCAACACCATATCAGAAAGATCATACAACATGACTAAGTCAGCTTCATTCCAGGGATGCAGGCATGATACAACACATGCAAATCATTAAATGTAATACAGCACATTAACAGAGGCAAAGACAAAAACCACTTGATCATCTCAGTAGATGCAGAAAAAGCCTTCAATAAAATTCAACATCCTTTCATGATAAAAGCTCTGCTGAAACTAGGAACACAAGGAATTTACCTCAATTTAGTAAAGGCTGTATATGACACACCTATAACCAACATCATACTTAATGGAGGAAAACTGAAGCCATTTCCCCTGAAGTCAGGAATGTGACAAGGGTGCATACTCTCCCCACTCCTAATCAACATAGTCTTAGAATTCATAGACAAAGCAATAAAACAGAAAGAAAAATTAAAGGAATACAAATAGGAAAGGAAGAAGTAAAACTCTATTTGCAGACAACATGATCTAATACCTAAAAGACCTCAAAAACTCCACCAAAAATCTCCTAGACACCATAAACAGCTTCAGCAAAGTAGCAATACAAAATCTACTTACAAAAATCAGTAGTCTTTCTATACAATAACAATTTTTCTACTTAAAATAAGATTAAACTTATGACTTCAAGTATCATGTTATTGTATTTTTTTATTTCTTGACATAAATTTTTACCTGAAAGCATGATTAGCATCTTTTGTTTTTTACTTTCCTTATTATTTTTGTGTGCTTGTAATTTTCTGCTTAGGAAGTTTATCCATTATTCTTGGTAGATAATCACTGTAGGTTTATCAACCACATTTAATAGGTTCATAATAGAGAACAAAGAACAAGATCCACCTAAATATAGCTAAGTGATCTTTGATAAAAGCACAAAAGAAATTCAATGGAGGGCCCTTAAAAAATGTTGCTGAACAGCTGACATCCAGACACAGAGCCTACTCCTCCCCCAAAACTAACTACAATGGGTCACAGATCAGCATCTAAAATGTAAAACTGTAAAATTCCACAATGCAGATATCTAAGATGATCTTGGATTTGCTGAATTTTTAGATGTGATAATGAAAGGATGATTCCCCCTAAACGGAAATATTGATGAGTCTATAAAGACAAGCCACTACCTAGATGGAGACATATAAAGACTTGCAGACAAAATGCATAAAAAGCTTTACACTAATAACAATAAAACAGCCTGTTAAAAATCAAAGTACATGAGCTTTTTACAATGAAGACACATGTATGAAAAATAAATATGAAAAGATGATCAAAATCATAGTCTAGTAAGGAATTACAAATGAAAACAATAGTAAATTACTACAACCTCTTATAATTCCAAAAAATAAACATATAAACAAATAAACAAAAAAAACCACAAACCATTGACCATAACAAATGCTGGAGAGTAATGTATAAAAAGGAACAAGAAGAAACAGCTACTATAGATAGTATTTGCAATTACTTGCAAATCTAAATATGCTCCTAAAATATGATCAGACAATCACACTGCTAGGTGTAATACAGTAAGTTAAAATTAACGTCCATAGATATCCTACACAGAGATATTTATGTCAGCTTTTTTCATGGTTTCAAATACTTGCAGGTCAAAAATGCCATTTATTATGTGAGTGGGTAAAAGAAGCTGTAGAAATCTATACAATGATATATTACTTGGGGATAATAAGAAATGACAGTAAAAGAAGCAAGTGTAAAGTGTTCATTATTGTGTGATGACAACCATGGGGATGCTCTGGAAAAGGCAAAACTGGAGAAAGTAGAAAAATTAGTCAGGACCAGGGTTCTGGAAGGATTCAGAGGGGATGAGTAAGATGTATCCCCTTTCTGCAGGGAAGTTGTAGAACAGTGAAATAATCCCTTAAGATAATATAATGGTAAAAACATTATATATTTGTCGAACTCTATACAATTACAAAATGCATAGTGTACCCTAATGCAAGCTATGGAGTTGAGTTAGTAATAATGTATCAATAAGCGATTAATTCAATTTTCAGTGCAATTACAACATATGTAGCACACTAATCAATGATATTAATTATAGTGAAAACTGAAGTGGGGAACGTGTGGATATTTTAAACTGTGTATTTTGTCAATTTTTTGAAAACTCATACCATTCTAAGAAATAGTTCATTAATTTTTTAAAAGTTCCTGTAGGAGGAGAAGTTGAAGACAATGCCCTACTGTCATTCATGCCTATTTTATTATTATGTTGTTCTGATATTTAGGGTACATTTTGTCTGTTTTTTCTGTCAGACTTAATAATGCTATATACTTTAATCTCCCATCTGCATTGTTGATTTTATGTTTTCTATCAGTGTTTAAGTTTTGTTTTCATATTATATTGTATGCATATATTTCTATAACTTCATACAATAATCTCCTAGATTTTTAATAAACAAAAATGAAAAAGCTTTAATAAAGTGATTAACTTTTTCCAAGTCATTTAGAAACTTCACTCAAAAAACATTCACTTTAATGTGCACGTATTTGCTCAATTTCACATCATGCTTACATAGTGGAGTTTCTTCAGTATTACAGCAGCATCTGATCATGACATTTGGAATGCTCAGGCTAATAGAATCAGATCACAACATATCCTGGACCTGGAGTCATCCTAATCAATACAGTCAGTTTTTAAACTATTTCCAGGAGTCACGGTATTATTTCTTAGTCCATTATACATTTCATTCTTCATAATTTAAATCCAAGGATATGTAACTGTACAATTTCTGTAAAACAGATCACCACAAATGCGGTAGATTAAAACAACATCTACTTATTTTATAGTTTCTGTAATGAGTCTTGGCACAGTTTAGAGGATGCTTTGCCTAAGGTTTTATAAGGCTACAATCAAGATATCTTGTTAGTTTGTGGTTTTATCAGTCTTGCAAGGGGACAGAGCTTCTGCTTAGCTCTCCCAGGTTGTTTGGCAGGATTCATCTTCTTGTTAAAGGAATTAGGTCCCAATTTTTTCTTTTGCTGGATATTGACGAAGGGCCACACTGATGTCCTAAGAGGTGACAGCATATTTTGCATTGATATTTATTACCTGTTTTTTTCTCCAAGGCCCATCAGGAGAATGTCTTTCTCTGTCCTGTGAAGACAGAGTCTTCTATTGGAAAACACACTAAAGGAAGTAATAGTGCCATATTTCCCCTTGAGGGCAAACTGATCTGGCTCTTGTAATTCATGTCCACCACATGGGGTTTGAAAGTATACAGATGCTCCTCAAGTTAGGATGGGTTACATCCCAATGGACCCATCTTAAATTGAAAATGTCACAAGTGGAAATACATTTTAATACATAACTTACCAAATATCGTGTCTTATCAGCATGGTTCTCTGTTGGGTACTAGCTGGTACCTGTGATCACATTACTGACTGAGAGCAGCACCTGTCACCATAGCATTGCAGTAGAATATCCTACTGGACTCCCCTAGCCCGGGAAGAGATCAAAATTCAGACTTCCAAGTGTGATTTCTATTGCGTGTTTATAACTTTCACACTATTCAAAGTCGAAAAATTTTACTTGAGCCAGGATAATTTAGAGACTCTGTATTTTATGCTTCATACCTTTTTACTAATCAGATTGCACCAGAACCCATTGTTCAAAGCAAAGCCTAATAAGCACTTATTTTCAAAACTTTATACTACATGTTTTAATAAATATTATTTTAGTATTGCAAATAACTTTTTAAAGTATTCATATTTTGATGAAGCATTCTTCAGGACATTTTTGAGAGAACTGATTATTATTGATTATAATGGTGATACTGATTTTACACTAAATGTCTAAATCAAACATGGTAAAATGTATCTTTTAATTATCACAAAAATTACCATTATAGTCTTTATTATGGCTCAATTTTGCTTTGATACATAATTCAATATAACACATAATAATTAAAGGGAAGAAGTAACATAAAACACTGAAACAAAAAAGAACTGAATCCATTTGTTTCTAGATATGATTTTACTGTTCTTTTGATGTTGTTTATTTTTCATTGTTATTTTTCTTTTCTTTTTATCACTGTTTATTTTTGAGATAGTAGCACATATTGGCTTTGAATTTGCATCTGTTGTCCTCAGTCACCCATGTAGCTGGGATTATAGGTGTGTACCACTGACAACTAAACCAGGATTATTTGTTTCTATTTTGATCAGATGACATATAGTTGCCAAAAAACTTACTGATTAATATTTTCTTTTACTAATGTGTACATATTATATATATATACACATATGAATGCAAATATTATTGCTTTTTTTATTATAGTGTCTTCCACTTTCAATGCATAGTTAACTCTTACTATCTTGATATCTGGACTTTATTTGGGTTTACAGTCACCTATTCCATTTTTCCTTCATCTTAATTTAGTCATGTTCCTCTTAGAAAACACATCCTTGCACTGGGTTTTTAGAGTCCAATGGGTCTGTGTGACCTGGTGCTGGCCTAGCCCCTGCCTGTATTGTAGGACATGAGCCCACAGGGTGCTTCACTGCCACCTCATCCCCATGTTCTCTCCCCATTCATGTCACCATCTTGCTTTATTTCCTGTGTTGCATATTTGTTCAATACAGTAAAAGAATATTTGTTTCTAGATAGCCTATTACTTGTAACTTACTGACTCCCAACTCAGCATAATTTTTACACAAGATAGAGAAAATCTCAATATGACTTAAATTTGTCATTTTGAAGAATCTCTGGATTTCTACTTCTAACTTTAGGGTTCTATAACTTTAGAGACTTAATTCCACTTTCATTGTTTTTCTTATTATTTTTCTAGTTAAACCTTACTATATTCTCTCAATTTTCTTAAAATATCATTTTCATCATTCTACTATTTTCATCATAGTTATATGCTGGAAGTCATTAAATAGAAATCTAAGTAGGTCAACCACTACATGCTTGCATTCAGCACAGTCCTATTAATTATTTTAAATGTTCCCGTGCTTCTTCTCATTATCATTTATTTTCTGAAAATATACAGGTTAAATATTCACATTTCAAAATATGCTTATGTTTTGACAACCCACATACATGTCATATCCAACATATTCCACAATAAAATTAAAACATTTTCTAATTAAAAGCTCATGCTTTAAGAGGCTTCCAAATTTTTTCCACAGTGGTTGCACTACCTTGCATTTCCCCCAGCAGTTTACAAGCATTCCTTTTCCCCCACATCCTTGCCAACACCTGTTGGTGGTGTTTTTGATGCTAGCTATTCTAATAAGGGGGAAGTGGAATCTTAGTGTGGTTTTGACTTGTATTTCCTTTATGGCTAGAGATGGTGAGCATTTTTTTGTGTTTTTTTTGTGGCCATTTGAATTTCTTCTTTTGAAAAATTTCTGTTTAGTTCAGTTGCAAGGAATCTCTCTGTATAGCTATCCTTATCTCAACCAGCAAAAATGCTTTGTTTTTCTTATTATTTATTATGTCCTCTCTTCAACAAAATTGGAGAAAAGGGCAGAACAGCTTCTGCCTGGAAGTGGGGGAAGGAGACAGGAAGGAGACAGGCAGGAGGCAGGGGGGAGAAATGGCCCAAACAATGTATGCACATATGAATAGATGAATATATAAAAAAATAAGAAATAAACTCATACTGACATTTAGTTCCTTTGTTGGAAATTCATTTAGGGAAATAGGGAGAGGAGAGGCTACACTCTATTCATGAGGTGTGACCCAGGTAAGACCCTGGACTACACCAGGTCTTACGAGCACACATGTCAAAAAGTTTTGCTTTTTGAGCAGGCACAATAACTCCTTCTCCCCTAAGTGCTCATATCTCAATGTCAGAAACCTATAAATTTTTCATATTATCTGGCAAAACTAAATTGTGTCTAAGTAAAAGTAAAATTGCTAATCAGCTGTTTTTAAAATAGTCCTATTATTCTGGATTATGAAGTGAGCCAACTGTAATCACAAGGGTCCTAAAAAGGAAATAGAGGAAGTTATGACTTCAGAAAACTAATGAAATGGCAGAGAGAGAACTTCACCAGTTACTAACTGGAAAGATGAAGGAATGAGGCCACCAGTCAAGCAATAAGGATGACTTTTAGAAACTGAAAAAAAGCAAGAAAATGAATCATTCCCTGGACTTTCCAAAATGGAGCCTTGATGATAGCTAGACTGTAGACATTGAGATACTGTTCTGACTTCTGACCTGTAGAATTAAAGTAATAAATGGATCTGTCATTTATACTGTTTGAAGCCAATAAATTTGTGACAGTGGAGAGATGAAATTAACACACTCTCTTCTTACAATGGCTCTGACTCTTAGCTCTATTTCTTCTACTTTAATATCATAATATGCATTTCCTAAAATCTTTTTGTTCAATTTTCATCAATTATAAAATGGGCATTATAATATCTTCCTTTCACAAGTACTGTATTAGATGAGAATGTCTGTGGAGTCCATCTGTCAAATGATACAGTTCGCTCTCTTTAAAAATAAACTCTAGTTTTATTAGTTTTTTAAATTGTAATTAGTGAGCATTAATGGTCTTTAATCTGCTGTGAATTTATAGATTCTCCCTGGAACTCTGATCTTACTAGGTTTTAGTAACTTCCAGAATCTTCAGTAAGTGCTTGTTATGGACACATTGTTCATCTTGTGTTAGTCATGTATGTCATTTCTTCCTTGAAAACTTCATGGGCCTACCTTCACATCTAACTTGTTGTGGTTGCCAAGTTTTCTGATTCTTCATTTGTGCCCAAAGCTCTGTTTTCCAACTTATTGCAATCCTGATTTAATTTAATTCATTCTCTTTTCTAACTCACTTCCTACCTAATGTCCTTTGTTCCACTTTACTAGTTCCAGGCCTTTCACTTGCCTCTTTGATGTGAGGCTACTTGTATTTATAGATGCTTTATGCTTTCTGTGTGCACGGTGGAAAAATGAATGAAAATAACACAGTTAATAATTTTCTAAAAACTGATGGCACTAAAGTTCAATGATGATGCCATTCAAAAACATGTTGTCAGGTCTGGAAATTGGATCAAAGCTCAAAATAAACTTTATGGCAAGGATAAAATTACCTTAGGAATCAAATTTTAACAGCACATTTAGAGGAAAAGGACAACTTGTAGTGAGATCACTTCTTTCTTTTTTGTGGTTTTTACAAATATTGTTTATTTTAATGTAACTGGTAAAGACAATGTCATTTAAAACCCATGTCCCAGGCCAAGAAATACAAATAAAATCAAAAGGGTCAGTGTTCTGTTGCATATGCTTTTGTGTGAATAACTTTATTAACTGCTAATCAAAACTAGAAGTTTGCTGGGTTCTTTTGAAAAGATTTTTTTTAAGCATAAAAAGCTTCTCTTCAGTGAAGCCATCTTTGGAGTTAGTCAGTACTCTTACCATGTCCACCATCTTGACTCTAAACTTGATATTCCTCTTCTTTTTGTCCAGACCATCAGAATTTGAAAGGAGGCTCAAGTTAAGGAAAGGTCACTTTCCAACAGTCCAATTCTGTGATAAACTTCCATATCCCACTGAATGTTAGTCCAGAAGTGAAGCGATCACAAGTTAGAACTTCAGGGACAATTGGGTCATTTTAAGCAATCACATTTGTTGATCTTATTTATCACCACAAACCTGAAATGCACAGTCCTGACAAAAGTGGTCTCTCTGTGTAATTTGTTTCAAAAGGAGGCACCAATATAAATGGGGCTGAGGTTTGATCACCAAAAATCAGCACAATGAAAACAAATGATAGTGAATATTGAGGACTTGAATTCAAATTACCAGATGTTTTAAAGAGATGGAGTGCCAGTATTCATTTCCATTTGGAATACTACTTTGCAAAAGAAGTATTTTTAAGAATATAAAAGAAAAAAATCAAAAGACTATCTAAACTATTGAATGACACCCTCCCCATTTATTCCTGATAAACTTCTATCACATCTTCTTACTACATTCCCAGATCTTTCAGAGTATGATTATCAGAAATTCTCTGACCTTTAAAGTGAAACCTGACTGAATTCATTGGAACTCCTGTCTTTGAAATTATGATCCTTAGAGTTTCTTGAAATGAATTGTCATTTTCACTTTGAAGGGAAGGCCCTTGCCATCTTGTCTAATGACTTTAGGTTTAATGTGTTCTCCTTCCTTCTTATCCCCCAAATCCGCAGCTGAAGGTTTTACCTCCTGGTCAGACATGGTAACAGTAGCTTCACCAGGGGGTCCTTACAAAGAAGCACCAGTCAGTGAGATTACTTTCTGAGTTATAGGTTAGCCTGTATGGGGTTCTTGGAAAGGCATATATTGTGTATGTATAAAAGAAGTGATTTTCTTTTCTGCTAGGGTAATATGTTACACATACATAGTCTTCTTACATCTTCTGAGGGAAAATAATATTAGGAAAAATATTTACTCAGGCATTTTGCAACAAGGTTTTTAAATGACTCAGTGCTTTACTTAAAATTGTCATATATAAATTGAAATAAACTTTCCATGTTCTTCAACAAGGAATATCTAATTGAAAACAAATGGGACACTAATAATCTGTTGTTTTATTTATATATATTCCATTACTCTTCAAACTTTTGTGAAGATTCATCAATGTGATGTCTGCACTCATTTTTCCCGTTTACTCGATTTAGCAATATATGAATTTAAGCACATACTCACCTATTCACTAAATAAGAGATTTGCTCTCAGTGTTTTATTTTTAGTTTCACTGTCTTAAGATATTTTTTAAAAGTATGTCTCAAACATAAGGGTGAAACATTAACAAAATTAATAAATGACAATTAAAATCAGTACTTTCCATTTATTGAAAAATATAATTTTTAAAATGTTAACATACATTTCAAATTCTAAAATAAAAATTTCAGTCTCTCAGTGCAAATCATATCTAGTTTGTAGTATAGTCAACTTAGCAATTTAAACAGATAAAACTGGTTTATTTATTCCTAACAGTAATTTAAACACTGATATAATTAGTTTATTTATTCCTATTTTATTTTGTTTATAATGGAGAGAACTCTCACAGTATCCCCAAAGTTTTGTTTGTTTTTGTTATTGCTTATGTTTTGGGAACTAAGAGGTGCTCGTACCACTTATTGATAATTGGGCAGGAGGAGGGTGCTCAGTAAGGGCCTGGTACTCCTAGGTAGACATTTGCCTTGCCACTGTCCTTGTGTCACATATGACCTAACCCTTTTACAACGTGTACTACTTACTGACCAAAAAGTTAATTGACTAAGTTGATTTATAAGAAATGGTTGTGGAAATATTCCACTTTTTAACATTCTCTATAATAATGACTAAAAGCCTCATAATTATCTCCTGTTTCCTACACAGCTACACCAATCGAATGATAAAGATTATCAACCATTATTTTTAGTGTTTTTATTTTACTTTTTGAATAGTATATGTCATGCTATACAATTACAGTGAATTCACCATTTAAAAAATTACACATCAGAAAATAATGTTTAGATGACACAAGATATAGGAGATTCCCCAATCAACCAAATAACAATTCATGAAAGAAACACAGAATTAATAAATTAGCAACTTTTTAGTGAAACAATCTTTCTTTGAGGGTCTGATGCCACAATCTTAGTAAAGGTATGCACAAATTCACAACAGTGATGATTTTGGCACCCAAGCTCTATAAACATAGCTTTCAAACAAATCTGTCAATCTGCCTTCCTGACAGATGGTATTGACATTAAGTGAGCTACATAAAGGAATTTTTTAGATGAGTTACGTGAACACACAAAACAATTCAAATATATAAGTGAATCTATATGTAAAATATGAAAAATTTTAAAGATTTTTAATCCTTACTAAAATCTAATTTGCTCATGTTTTGACCTTTATAAAAAATGCTCCCTCATTGTTTCCTTAATTCTGTGATTTATAATAAATTTTTGTGCTAGGCAAAGGCACCCTACTAAACAATCTATAGTATCATCATTTCTGGAAATAATTTATGGTGGCAAAAACTTCTAATTGTCCTTCAATTTACATTTTCTCTTTCTACTTTGATAATAGAGTAACAGAGTCTTAGCAGAATATGTGGTTGTCAAAAAGTTGACTGTA
This sequence comes from Castor canadensis, assembly GCF_047511655.1. NCBI lineage: Eukaryota > Metazoa > Chordata > Mammalia > Rodentia > Castoridae > Castor > Castor canadensis. The sequence goes on along the minus strand of NC_133396.1, from coordinate 69,767,867 downwards.
TTTCTGAGTCTTCCTTCTAGCTGCTAAATATGGATGGGATCCAGCTACTAGATGGTACCAATTTGAGAACCAAGATTCTGCATCCAACATTGAAATCAGCTCTTCTAGTGATCAATTCTCTGCCTTCTTCTTTAACCTCCACAGAATAGTGCACATATCAAAGTGATCATTTTAATGAATTTTCAAAAAGGAGACACATTCTTGTAAACAGCATCCAGGTCAAGTTTCAGAACCCTTTCCTATATCTCTTTCCATTTCTGTATTTTTATTCCTCTCTCTAACTTAAATTTTGTACACTTTGACCATGTCTGCACTGTCTACCAGCTCTTCCCTTGCCAATTCCCATTGTTCACTGCTCTTCTATGAGTCTAACCTTTTAGGAATCCACACACAAGTGATATTGAGCAGTATTAGCTTTGTTTTCTTTTCATGGGTCTTCTTAGCATAGTGTCCTCTATATTAATCCATGTTTTCACAAATGGAATGTATTTTTTCAAGGATGAATAATATTTCTTTCTCCTCTCTCTCTCTCTCTCTCTCTGTGTGTGTGTGTGTGTGTATGTGTATCTGCCTGTTTCTCTTTCTAACTATTTATCTATCCATCTATCATGTAGCTATTCTCCCATTCTCTTTATCCATTTATACATTTCTTAGCCATTGTAAACAGTGATAAACATGGAAGTACTAATATCTCTGACAATCTAATTTGATTTCTTATGGATTGAATCATGGTAGTAACAATTTTAGACTTAAGCATTCACATTTAGCACTGAATATGCTTTTATCATAATGGTGTTGGAATTCATCAATTTGATTCTCTCAACTTATGATTAGATAAATGATGATAGATGGATTGATAGAGACAGATACACAGAGTTACACAAAGGAAGAGAATTTTAATCTCTACCTTATGAAATATGTATGAAAGAAAAATATTTTCATACTTATCCCTAGAATACATGACTCTTCTTTTACTTTGCCAATGAACTGGACAACAATTTTGCACTTTCATATATACTATGTTTTGTTGAGAGCCATGTAATTCTTATACTTGAAGCTCAGAGTCATATCCAATCTATTTTTCAGCAGATATTCACAGTGTCAGATTCCTTGATAGCTCCTAAGGTAATATGTAGATCAGAGCAGTGCTTCCCTGTACTTGACATGTTGAGTTTCCATTTTGTCTTAAAGAAAGACAGTAATATTCTCACTATCCTCACCATAGTGAGTTCTAAACTCAGACTGAGGACTCACATCAGGGCAATTCATTCAATACTGGACAAAAGACGTAACGGAGATCTCACAGGTTGTCACCAGTGAGAGATGAAGGAAATGTGTGTGATCAATTTGTCCTAATTACAATATGTAAACTAGTGGCCTGAATTTCCACTTATACAAGTAAATGAAGGAAATTCTATCCAAAATAGATGCATGTCAGTCAAATCATTCCTAAATCAAGCATGTATTAGAATATTCATTTCCCTTAATGACACAGTAAAATGTAATTCCCACAGTTAATAAACCTAAAAACGCTTTTCATAGAAATACATAATTTAATAGTCAATTTGAAAGTTCATCATAAGTTTTGCATTTTCCAGAATTTCTTGAATTTTTATGTAGATTTACTTAAAAGTATTTTTTTTTATAATCTAAGTTAAAGGAATTGGAATTTAAACTTCTTCCAATTCTCATGTGAAAAACTTGTGAAGAGTAAGAAGTATTTGAAAATTTTAAAATATTGGTTCAAATCCCAGCTCTGCTGCTTAAAATAACTGAGCAAATGCTCTTAAGAAAATGATTTTACTTATTTAACACTTTTCTGTAGGGTAAAGGATAAAATTACATCTGAAAATGAGAAATATGAAATTGTATATGATTATGTTTTAGTAACAACATGGAAAATCTAACTTATTTTTGCTTATCTTTACTCTCATACACATAAATAGTGTGAGAATTAATCAAAATGAAGAGCTAAAACATCACATTTCTAATTAAGGCACCATTTTCTATAATGTAAACAAAGATTGAGATATATAGTGCCTGTAATGTGACAAAGAATGGAATTTTAATTCTGTTAACTTATTAAGTATTCAAAATTTATTTGATATCTAGCAATGCTAGGCAACATGCTAAAAACAGTGATTTGAACTCAGTATTTTTAATCACTTGTGTTTTATTAGATCTACAAAATTTATGATAAGACAAAAGTGCCTGTACATGGTGTTAATGAAATAAAATTTCAACAAAGTAATGAAACTACAATGGAGAAAGAAAATCTGTTCTGTATTACACAGGAAACGTATGATACATTTATTCATCTTGATGAAAATGCTTACTGCAAATTTATACATTCTCTCAACATCTATAAAGTCAGCAGTTACTAACTGGTATCCCCTAATTTACAAAAGACTTGGTCATGACAGTGAGATAAAATGAAAATTGTTCCTTTTCAAGAAATAGAGTGTATTTTTAATGCTGACATGTCATTCAAAGTAATGTAATTAATTACTATACCCAGTCAATCACAGTCTTTCACTAAGATGCTTTTCTAGTCTCTATGAAGGAACGGTTTTCAGAGAAATATGTTTTTTCATAAACCCTGCCTCTGTTATTGGCATAAATTAATTTCTTCAGAAAATAATGCATTTCCTGAAATACAATTTGTATCATTCATAATGTGGAACAATTCTATTATTAGAAAGAAATTTAAGAGCATGATTCAAGAAGTTCTTTTAAAAATACATCATAGAAGTAAAATTACAAAGTAAGTTTCAAAACAACATTTCTTCCTTTAAAGCAAGTAACTTTAAAACAAACAATTGAAAAATTGATGAAGTACTGGAAGGTAGATTTTTCCAAAGAACAGATAGAAAAGGCTTCCAAGTATATTAAGAAAGGTTCAGTCAGGAATTATTGAAGAAATGCAAGACTAAATTACAACAAGAGTGAATTATTACCTGGCCTTCTGTTAGGATGGTTCTTATTTAAATCTAATAAATAAATAACAAGTGTACATGGAGATGTAGAAAAACTGGAACCCTTACATACTATTGGTAGGAATACAGAATGGTGAAGCCACTATGGACAACCAAGTGGAGGTTCTTATAAAAATTCAAAATAGAGTTTCCTTCTGCCACAGCAATCTCACTCCTGAGTATACATACAAAGCAACTAAAGTTGGGTCTCAAAGAAATATCTAAGACCATGTTCATTGTAGCACTATGACAACAGTCATATTAGTTATTTTCCTCATTTCTGTGACAAAGTACATTACAGAACAGCATAAAGGAGAAAAGATTTATTTGGGCTCACAGTTTCAGTGTTATCACTCCATCAAGGACAGAAGGGTGTGGTGGGGCAGAACAGCACACATCTTAGTGGACAGGAAACAGAGGAAAGGGAATACAGGAAGTACAAGAGAAAGGAAAAATCCCAGGGACATGCCCTGGTGACCTACTTCCCCTAGATAGGCTGTGCTCTATTCTTCACCTTTGATAATGTCTTCGTATTATGAATCCATCAGAGGATTATGTCAGAGCTCTCAGGACTCAATTACTTCCCAAAAGCCTATCAACTGGTAACCAAGCTCCCAATACATGGGGCCATGGAAGACATTTTGTACTGAAACCATAATTATAGCCCAAATGTGGAAACAGCGCAAATGTGCAGTTATAGATGAATGGATGAAGAAAATACAGCACATACATACAATAGAATATTATTCAGCTTTAAAATGAAGGCATTTACAACAACAAGGAAGAACCTAGATTTAGAATCAGAACAATGCCAACTCTAACACTTTCTATTAAGTCACAAGGCTAGCTAGAATTGAAGGGTTAGGGAAATAGGTTCTACCTTTGGCTTGAAAGAGATGAAAAACCACATTAGAACATTAATTTTAGAAAGAATGAAGTTCACCTACTATTTCCCCTATCCAATATCCATGGCAAAATAGTTTTAATTAAATAAAATGTAGTAGCTGTTATTGTCAGATCCTACTTCACTGAATAGTAATGTACATAATTAAATATAATTATGGGCCAAATACTTCTCTAAATACCTAAATAATTAATTAGTGAACAACCTATTGAAATCCATACAGGAAGTATTCCCATACATTCCACATGTAAGACTTTGTTCTAGTGAAAAAAGATTAAAATGTCTTCACTGAGCTTATCTCTCATTTAGAAACATAGAGACTAAGTAAACAAATGCATAAACAATTAAATTCCATCTATACAAAATCCACTTTAAGTATTAGGATATATATGTTTAAATGGAACACAATGGCCACTATGCTATTCCATTGAAAACAAACTTCATTGCCTTATATTAATATCAAGAAAAGTGGGTTTCAGTACAAGAATTTTCTTCAGAATAAAAATAATTAGTGAAATCTTCAAGGGTCAGTCTACCAAAAATGTGAAAATCATATGTTTATATATTTAAAAATGAATGAAGTAACACAGATGTCACTTGTGCTGTAGATTTAAACATTCCCCTCTTAGTAATTCATAGTGCAGAAGAGACAAAATGATCATTGTCTCATAAAAGGAGCATGACAGCATATTCAATCGAAAACTGTACCTAAACACAGATAAGTTCACATTATTTTCAAATGTGTGCAGAACATTAACATGTAGCATACTCCTTGCAAAAATGTTTTACCAATTTTAAAATCATTAAATTCCTGTAATGTTATCTGATTACAAAAATTACATTCAATTTAAGAAAAAAGCAAGTTTGAAATAAATCCTAATCATTGACTGTTTCACACTACCCTACCAAATAGCCCATGACTTTAAGAAGATATTATAGGCAAGTTAAAATAAATTTTGATCTGAATGAAAACCAAAGCACAACATATTAAAATTTGTTAAATATAACTAAAACTGTAATCAGGAAAAAGAAAACTTTATGACAGCTTATGTTAAAGATCTTAAAAGTTCTCAGATTTTACTTGGGAGGACTGTGGTTAGATAACATGGGTAAAAATTCTGAAAATACCAACATTACTTGTAGGAGAGAAAAAATATTTATTATAATGCATTTATTAAGCAAAGTGATTTTTAAGTTGAAATCATTTGCAGAAAGAAAACCAAAGTCCTGAATAAGATAGAATTCATTATGGTGAGTTCTACAAAACATGTAAAAGAGGTTGTATTAATTCTACACAAACTCTCCCAATATGGAGAAAAGGAGGTTTGATTTCCCTGTTCTCGTTTCATGAAATTTAAGGATAGTGAAGGTAGTATATAACAAACCAATCTACATCCACAAATTTGATAACATAGATGACATAGAGCATTCCTTCAAAGATACTGTCTATAGAAGCATACACAAACATAGATAACCTAAATAGTTTAAATCTGTTAACTCAATCAATAATAATCCCCCCACAAAAGAAAGCTTAAACCCAGAGAGTTTGATGGTGAATTCTTCCAAACATTGTAGGGGGAAATTATGCTTTAAAAGTGAATAAATACTATAGCAAAAGGATAATTTAGCATTACCAAGAATAATTTATCCCTGAGATGCAAAGTTAATTCACCATATGAAAATCAGTAAGTGTGATTCATTATTAACAGAATGAAGAACAAAAACTATGCAAGTATCTCAAACAGTGCAGGAAAAAATGATTTGACAAAATGTAGCATCATTTCATAATGAAAAGAAACTCAAGAAGTTAGACAGAAAATGAACATTACTCTATATAATAAAGGCCACATATGACAAGCCAACCTAAACAGTGGTGAAAAGCTTAATGCTTTCCACCTAGATTGGGAAGAAGAAAGGATGCCTGCTTTCACATTTTCAGTTCAACATAGTATGGAAAAAAATCGATGCTGAAACATGGACAACAGAAAGAAGTAAAATCCATCTAAACAGGAAAGAATGAAGTAAAATTGTGTCCACCTTGCTGATAACATGATCTTATACATACAAAAATCTAAAGACGCCACCAAAAACTTGCTAGAACTGACAAATCAACACAGTAGAGCTGTTCAATAGGAAATCAACTTACAGCATGTCTTAGAATTTTCAGACAACAGAATTGTCTGAAGAAATGAAGAAAAGAATACAATTTTAAATAGATCAAATAGTAAACAAAATAGAACACTTATGAATAAAACTGACCAAAGAAATGAAAGAAGTAAGAAATGATGTAAACAAATAGAAAGCTACCTTGTGTTCGTGGACAGGAGCAATTAATGTTTTTGAAAGGTTTATACAATCCAAGACAATCTACAGATTCAATCTATGACCTATCAAAATTCCAATGTCATTCATGACAGAAAAAGAAAATATTCAAAAACTCATACAAAATCAAAAAGATGCTTAGTAACCAAAAAAATCTTGAGCAACAATAACAAAGATGGAAGCATCACACTATTGAATTAAAAAATATGTTGTAAAGCTACACTAACCCAAATATCACGGAATAGGCATAAAATCAGGCCAATGCCATATGACAGAAAGTTCACAAAAATATCCCCATATCTACAATCAGTTTGTTCTAAGCAATGGGAAAAAGAATCTCTTTGACTGGACTGGGGACTTCTGTTATCTACATACAGAAGAATGAAAATGGAAATATTTCTTGCCCCAATAGAAGAATTAACTCAAAATCAATGAAATACTTAAATGTAAGGCCTGAAATTAAGAAGTATCAGAAGGAAAATGTGGTATCTATGCACAATGGAATTTTATGCAGCCATGAAGAAGAATAAAATGTTATCATTCGCTGGTAAATGGATGGAATTGGAGAACATCATTCTGAGTGAGGTTAGCCTGGCCCAAAAGACCAAAAATCGTATGTTCTCCCTCATATGTGGACATTAGATCAAGGGCAAACACAACAATGGGATTGGACTTTGAGCACATGATAAAAGTGAGAGCACACAAGGGAGGGGTGAGGATAGGTAAGACACCTAAAAAACTAGCTAACATTTGTTGCCCTTAACGCAGACAAACTAAAGCAGATACCATAAAAGCAACTGAGGCCAATAGGAAAAGGAGACCAGGAACTAGAGAAAAGGTTAGATCAAAAAGAATTAACCTAGAAGGTAACACACATACACAGGAAATCAACGTGAGTCAATGTCCTGTATAGCTATCCTTTTCTCAACCAGCAAAAACCCTTGTTCCTTCCTATTATAGCTTATACTATCTCTACAACAAAATTAGAGATAAGGGCAAAATAATTTCTGCTGGATACTGAGGGGGTGGGGGAGAGAGGGAGGGGGCGGAGTGAGTGGTAAGGGAGGGGGTGGGGGCAGGGGGGAGAAATGACCCAAGCCTTGTATGCACATATGAATAAAAGAAAAAAAAAGTATCAGAAGGAAATGTGGGGAACATACCAATGGCATTGAGCTAAGGCAGAGAGAGTTTTTTTTTAGTATAACCTCAAAAGTGCAATTATTGACAGCAGAAATAGACAAATGGGAATGCATCAAACTGAAAACCTTCTTTACCTTGAAAGAAACAATATAATCAAAAGACAATACAAATTGATTTTTATTTGAGAATTACTTATCATTTAAGAATATTTAAAATATACCCAGAAATCAAAGTAACCAATGAAAAATGTGCTATTTGCCATTGTTACAAGACACCTGAGAAAAATAACTTAGAAAAAAATGTATTTTGATTCAGTTTCAGAAGTTTCTGTCCATTTTCATTTGTCTCCATTATGCTTTAGCAAAGCTGAAACTGTATGGCAAAAGAACATGTCAGAGGAAACAAGAAAGAGAGGGAAAGGCAAAGGTGGAGAGAGGAGAGTGAGAAGGAGAGCAATATGGAGGAGAGAGGGAATGAAGAGGGAATTTAAAAATTCCATTCTTAAATAACTGTAGTGAAGTCATAGGATATAAGTGATAAGTAAGAATAACATGAAATAAAGAAATACAATAATATCAGAATTAAAGAAAATTTTAGGTATGAATTCTGTTAGGAATAGATGGGACTATTACTAATACCTCCACAAAGACTGCTTTCAGGTTATATTCTGATTAATAAAAGGTTGACATTAGAGCCAAATTTTAGATCACAGTGACAAATTTATCAATATTCTTGCTTTATTTATTCAATCTGGAAGCTTTTATTTGCTATAAATTTTAATAGATTTTAATTTAATTTTTACTTTTATAAGTATTTGAGTCATTATTTTGCTCTGGCATAGTGTTTTATACAGCTCTAAAGGAATGAGGACTCTCTCAAAAATGACAGAAACAAATATAATTAAGTATAGGCAAAAAATAACTTACTGCTTTTATACACCATTGAAAGGACAAAACCAGCTCCTGTTTAAACATGATTGGAATATTAGGCTCAATTCTCACTTGAACTTTATCTTTGCTACTTTGTTCTTACGTCCTTCACCTTCTCAACTACACTTTGCTATCTTATTGGGAACAGAGCTGCCAATATTCAAACACCTTGCTTCTCTTAGGGTTGGTATCACTAGACTGGACAGCCCTTGTTTCCTTAGTAAGATGAATGACACCTCTGAAAGTACACTGACAGATACATGTAACATCTCCAAATATGAAATGTAATCAGTGTGTAAATAAGTTTTCATTCATTTAATCAAAGTATTAATTGAGCTCCTATCACATCCTAGGACATATATCTAGTTTAGGGTTCTCAGGGAAGAATTCACGGATAAAATGACATTTAAGAAAAGATATGAAGGAAAATGTAACCATCAGCTTCCCATATGGCAAGAGTGAGAAGAAACAGGGACCATCTTTCAAAGAACATTCCAATTTGTGCTGGGAAGATTCTAAAATAATACATTGACTTTGCCAAATTTATATTGCTTCTGCTTTTTCTTCCTTTGCAATTGTCACATTTAGAATAGCATGATCTTTTTTTTGCATTTAAAGTTACACTTTGGATATACAATATAAGAATTATATAGCTACCAAAAGTTTGAAAAAACTATGCTCCAAACAATTTTGACATCACACTTAAAATCAAACATACAGTAAACAATGTCTAGTTCACTTTCCACAGCTACAAGAGAAATACATGCTAGTCACAGAAAATCATTAAAAAGAGACACAAAGATATAATTTTACTGATTTCATTATATCCTAGCAGCAACATCTCATTTTATTAAGTAGGTGTATACTGATTTAGTAACTGGTTTTTCATGTAACTATATACCTGGAGTGTTACACTCAGAAAGTCCTGTCTCACTCCAAGAACATATAGTCATTTGTTTTTTGATTTCTTTTCCTTCTGTGAAAAATTGATTTTGTTTTAAATGTAAGTACTTAATGAATTTGACAAAAATAGATGGTCCTGAAGGTTCATCGCTTCTGTCCTGTCCTCCTCAACAATGACACTTCTCTGCTGCAATTGTTACATGGAGGCATATTCCCATAACCTTTTCTACTCTAGAATTTCCCTACTGGACATTGTCCACTCTACATGCCAACTACCCGCAGTAAACCCAGTAGTATAAAACAAAGATAGAAAGAGTTTTGGAGACTATTCACACTTTACTAGTGTATTGTGCACAGAGTGTTCATCAAAAATCCTATTCCTTAACCTCAGCATATAACACTAGAGGTGGTTCAACTGTGACCCTTATGCATAATTTTGAGTTGCAATTTATTTGTTTTCAAGTAATTGAGGTGATAGATATGCTATTTCCTTAAGATAATTGTTATACAAATTATACATATATTAAAACATCACATTGTATCCAATAAATTTGTTCAATTATTAGGTATTAATTAAAATGTACCAAATGGCATATAAAAACATGTTTAGTAACTTACCTGCTCTCTAAATTATTTGACAAAATTTAACCTGTATATTTGAATTTTGTTCCATTATGTCATTTTATTTTTTACCCCATAAAATTTAGTTGTAAATAAATTAACTTTGAAGTATTCAGGATAGGAAAAATTTTGACTCATAACAAACACTAACAGTGTTTTATTTAAATATAGAATGATTGTTGAGTCTACTCAACCAGAAGCTACTGAAAACTAATCATCTGTGATATTTTATATCATTTATTATGTTGTCAAAGGAATATATTATTTGTAAAGCTTTGTATTTGTTCTAAGTTTTCTGTATCTATTTAGTTAAACCTATTCACATATTGCATATTTTATTAACTCTAATTTATCTTTGAATAAATGATATTTTAACTTTTTAATTGAAAGTTGCTGTATATTATGTATCTTCTATTTAATCTCCCTCTGATAACCACAGGGTGTGCAGGTACATCTATTGTATGCTGACTTTGATTCCTTCAAGTATATAATCAGGAGTGGTATAATAGTTCTATTTTTAGTTTGTTGAGGAATCACTATACAAATTTCCATAGTGGCTGTCCTGATTAACATTCCTACTAATATATATCCAACTAGTATTTAAGGATTCCTTTTCCTGCTGCATCTTTGCCAGTGTTTGTTTTTCTTTTCTTGATGATAGCCAATCTACTCAGAAGAGATGGAAAGTAAATATTGTTTTTCTTTTCTTGATGCTAACCATTCTACTGAGAAGAGATGGAATGTAAATGCAGCTTTGATTTGAACTTCTGATTACTAAAGTTGTGGAACATTTTTTCACATACACATCGGCCATTTGTACTTCTTCAATATAGAAGAAACATTTCAAGATCCAGACACAGACATTAAGTTTCTGAGTAGGATTCTAATATTTAGGAAATAATAACAAGAACTGACTAATTGGATTGTTTCAATTAAAAAGCTCTGCACAGTCAAGGAAAAAAAGTGAATAGATAGCCTACATAATTGGGGAAAATCTTTGGCAACTGTAAGTCTGACGGTCAATTAATGGGCAGAGTATACAATGAACTCAAATTAATAAACAATAAAAAATAAACCAATTAACCAATGGGCAAGTGAAATGAATACTTCTCAAATGAAAAAATACTTTTGCTTGTGATACTAGTTGTGATCTAGCTGCACTGGTTTCACAAATTTATGGAGAAATTAAGGTCATCTCTTATACCCCAAAAGGACTGATTCCAAGAACACTCATGTTGCCAAAACCAGACATGCCTAAGTCTCATAAATAAGACGGCATGCCATTTGCATATAGTTCATGCACACCTTCCAATATACTTTAAATCAGCTCAAATTACTGTCCTTGTGATACCTAATTCAATGCACACACTATGTAAATAGTTAATGCAAGAAAAAAGTCTGGTCATGCTCAGTATGGATGCAGTATTTTAAGATCAATTTTTGATATGCAGTTGGCCAAATCTTCTCATTCTGAAACTGTTGACATTTAAAATAAGTAGCATCACATTTTAGATTCTCACTGTAAAATTTAAAACTTGTGACATCTTGAGAGATTTTTATTCTGTTTTTTGGTGTGGGGGAGGTGGATTGAACACACGTGCAAACCAGGTACTGTACCGCTTGAGCCACATCTTCAGTCCATTTTGCTCTGGTTATTTTGAAGATGGGATCTTGTGCACTATATCCCTGGGCTGACCATGACCCTCAGTCCTCTCAATCTCAGCCTCCGAAGTAGCTAGGATTACAGGACTGAGGCAATGGTGCCCAGAGAAAGGTTTTGTACTTATTGGACATTATTTTGAACATTTTATTTAGACAGACATTGAAGACATTGCTTCCATAAGGATGTCTCAAGAGTATTTCACTCATTTCAGTCTCACACATGTACAAACAAGAATGCATATAAATTATTTTAGAAGTAAGCATAAATTTTGGAACACAGTTATTTGCTGATATGTTGTCTAAAAGTTTAGAAATGTTTGTTAATTTATCTTTGGAAGAAGTACAGATTATACAGATGATACTTTCCAAAATTACAGTCTAATTCTACTTCATGGATATCTGTCATTATTGCTTCTTATACTTAAAATGACATTTTTTTCTCTTTGCTTTTGTATGTGATTTTTGGGGACAATTAAATATTCCTAGAGCAATATAAATCTCAAAATTCAAATTCAGGTAGTCTACTTTTTGAGAGAATACATTTTTGAGGTCTTGATCTAATAGTATTTTCCATATCAATTAGTTTTATTACATTGTTCATTCTTACTTACTTCTCTATTTTTTCTGTGAGGCTTTCAAATTTCATTTCTATAATATTCTAAAGTGACAAAAATTCCATAAATTATGACTGACACATTACATTTATCACTATTGTGTAATTGCATCTCTTTTCAATCCTGACATATACTAGCCTGTCTTTTGCATTATCTGACACTATAAATTTCCATCAACGCAAAGTTATGTTAAATATCGATGGATATCAATGTGTTAACATCTAAAATTCACTGCTTTTATTCCTTTGATAAATAGTGTTTAAATTACCATATAATTATATTTATTTTAAATTGGATATCCATAAATGCAATCAGTTTCCTTGCTATATTTAGCATTTTTAAACTTTGTTTAAATAATGATGAACATCTTACTAAATACTGAGTGTTGTTCTGTGTCTATGTCAATAGTAACAGATCTTTAAAACAAGAATTTGCTTTGGGAACATTAGACATTGAAAATGCAGGGTATTATCAATAGACAAATATTCACTAACAACAAGACTTTCTGTGAGCTTAAGTTCATACATTAATGACACATTTATATGGGTGTGAAAGTCACATCCTTTCTACTACAGTCTGTAAATTTGGGTACATGAGCTATTAGTACTAATATGAAAACTACGGTTTCCCAAAGGCTATTATGGTATTCCCAGTGCCTTGCTAAACAGGGATTCCAGAAGGAGAATATATACAGTGGCACTCAATAACTTTTAACTCAATCACATATCCTGGATGTATTATTTGAGAGTTAAGTTGTAACAAGAGGTTATAATTATTGCTATTTTTCTTTTGTTTATGTATGATCTTTATTGACAGATTTGTTACCCAGCTATAGGTTAGTAGTAAAGGCATTCTTTGGTACTGATGGAGGAGGACTTCCCAGACCCTTATGTTACAGCAAAATGTATGGGTTCTCCATCACACACATAACATTTGCATGTAACCCATGCAATCCTCTGTACACATTAAGATGACTAGATTAGGGGCTGGGGATATGGCTCAGTGGTTAAGTGTTTGCCTGGCATGCATGAGGCCCTGGGTTCAATTCCCAGTACTGAAAAAAAAAAATGACTAGATTACCCACAGTAGCAAGTGGAAGATGAACGTCATGTACACAGGTGCTTTGCCATGTATCTAAGCAAATAATGCTCTGAAATACAAGTCCATCCATGCCCAGTGCAAATGCAGTTTTCACAAATATTATCAATTCATATTTGGTTCCATGCCTGAATGTGGAACCCTCAGACACAGAGGATCAACTGTACACCATGACTATTATGTGTGATATTTTTATTAATGCAAATTTAAATATTAATTCATTATCAGTTACATAAATGAAAAACAACCTTTTAAAGTCTGGAAATAGGATTTAAAGCCATTAGGGCACGTATTATAATGAGAGTCCTTTAAAATAATTGCAAAAAAATCATTTCCTTTTTGTCCTCATTTCTTATGAAAGTAAACATCTTTCCAATAGCTTATAAAGATGCTTAGAGATGTTTGTATATATTATTATTTGACTTTTATGTTTAACCATTCAATTGCAGAACAGTTTTTAAAATGTAGAATAAATGGCTGTAAATATAGTCATCTCAAGCTATTTTTTAAGTGATCATTAGAGCCTAAAATGCTAAACTTTTTTACTTCTTAAATTTCTGTAGAAGATATATATATAGATGATAGACATTTATGTGTGTGTGTATCTATCTACATTATTACAATGTCCAAGAAATGTCTAGTCTTTGTCATTATACTTTTAAAACCATGTTTTGATAGTTATAGATCTAGTTCCCATTACCTGCATCATTTATTACTATTACATCTTGCATAATTGCATACATAATTATTTGATCCTACCATATCATAGAGTTTTTCTTTGTATATGATTACGTATCTAATAGCATGGCAAATCCAAAATATTTGCATCTATCTTCTATCATGTTTTGTATGAAAAAAGAAAGAGGGAGGGAGATAGTAAAGACACTCAGCACTTGAATTGTACCCACAAACCTGAAACAAAATGTCACATGGATAGGTAGAGAGTGACATGGGTGGTGTGGAAAGACATGGGAGTGTACCAGACAGACCAGGTGAAATTCGGAAATGATTGATTTTTAGATTTGTAAAGAAGTAACAGATCCTAACATAGTGTGGTATGCAGACTGAAAGGAGAGGGCAGTATCGGCCTCAGTAGGGTTTTGAGTAAAAGAGAAAAGTCTCAGAGATTCTACAGATGCATAATGTGGCACTCTGCTATTGGATAGCTCATGAAGGGAGATCCGGAATTCTTACGCTGAACAGATGCTGAAGGAGGGGCCCAGTGCATTTTGTAGTCACTAACTGTGACATAACGGGGAACTATCTCAAGAGAGATCTGATAGTCAAACTTTTTAACTGAGAGCAGAAGTCACTGCATTTTTATATCTCCAAGACCCAAAGGCATCCCCTTTTCCACTGGCTATGCAAGTGACCGTACCTAGACTCTAGGAAAATAGATTTGGGCCCAAGAAAGTAGTTGTGACTTGGGTGAGACTTTGCAAACCCAGGTCTACTTAAGCAGGATGTGAAGACTTCACTATAGAAGGATATGGTAGGTGAGAATAATGGTGTGGTGAGGGCATTAGTCAGCATGCCATACCTTACCCTCCAGGGTAGATTGATTTGGTCTGGCTGTTTTCCATACTAAGAGCACTGGAAATATTAGTAGAAATGCAGTCAATGCTGAGAAAAATCCTATGTCCCATGCTCACACTGGCAGAACACCCTACTGTGGAGTCTTTGGGCCCAGATAGTTGGAGCAGTTCAAGGGTGGGCTCTGAATTTCCTGTGTTTTCAAGCCTGGATATGGAAAACACTGTCAGGAGTTTAGCTTAGCAGTGGTCATGGTAGTGTGTGACAGTAGTGTTGCCTAGTGGGAAAGGCAGGACTAGATTCAGCCTGTAAACAGCCCTTATTATCCAACCTATTTGGGTTTCAGAAAGAAATAATACAATATTCACCTTCCTTTCACTGGAAAATGTCAAGTTTGAGAGATAAACAAAGCATTTCATATTATAGCACCCCAGGAAGAGAAAAATATTGACTGATCTTTGGTGTGGTTTTATTTTTCTTGACTTTATTTTACTACATTATCCCTCTCACTGTTATGTCTTATACCTCTATCTCAAATATTTCTCCTCATTCCTAATTTGCTTCTCTTTTTTCTTTTCCAATTTCACTTTTTATTATGTAAATATTAATGCTTTTACTTTATTCTTTGCATGATACTTTATCCCATAATTATCCTAACTCCTTTCTTTTCAACCTTCTTAGGAGAACAGTTGATGTTTCTAATCATTTTTGCTATTTGTAAATATCTGGTTTGCCTTTGAGTCTTAGTAGTGTGGATAGAGACCCCCCAAGAGATGACTGGCCACTAAGAAGACTCTCATAAAATACTGGAACCATCTACCTTAATAAATGAATCAGAATACAGAGACATGACTATTTCAAATTTCATAACTTCTCAGCAACTGAATATGAAGATATTGAGCCAATGGAAATGTTTCACACAAAATTCAACAATCATCTTAAAAAATGATCAATAAACTGGGCCCCAGTGTCATGCCTACAATCTTTGCTGCTTGTAGCCTTAGATCAAGACAACCATGGTATCAGGCCAGTATAAGCAAAATAATTTGTGAGACCCCATCTCAATGGAAAAAAGCTGGGCCTGGTGGTTCAAAGCTATCGTCCTAGAGAATTTGGGACACATAAAATAGGATGACCATGGTCCAGAGGATCTACCCCTAGAATAGGTCTACAGACAAAGGGCTGGAGAAATGATTCAAGTGGTAGAGCACCTGCCTACCAAAAATGAAGCCCTGAGTTTAAGTCCTACTACTGCAAAAATAAAATAGACCAGTGACCCTGAGCAGGAGACAAATAAACAGATTAATGAAGAAAGGAAGTTAATTCAAATCTTATACAAAACTTTAGATGAGAAATTCAGCAAGGAAACTGAAATTCCTAAAAATCACAGGAAAGCTTCACCAACAGATTAGATTAAGCAGAAGAAAGAATATCATGGAATGAAGAAAAGTTTTAAGAATTATTTTACTGAGACAATAAGGAAAACAAATATACAATCATTACCACAACTTTTAAGAACTCTAGGACATGATCAAGAGACAAACTCTGGGACAGGAAAAGGTAAAGAAAGAGATGAAATACAAGGTAAGTCATAGAAAATACATTCAATGAACTTATAGTAGAAACATACCCAAGACAGAGAAAGATATGATACATAAGCACAGGAGGCATTTGAAACCCTAAATGGACATGACCAAAATCAAAACTCTCTACATCATATGTAGTAAAATGTGAAGAGTACACAATAAATAAAGAATATTGAAAGCCACAAGAAACTAGTGCCAACTTAAAAAGGAAAACCTACCAGAATTATAGGTGTCTTCTCTGGTAATACTCTAAAATCCAGGAAAACATGGAGTGATCAATTTCAAACACATAACTGCCAAACAAGATTGCTATATTCAGCAACATTATCCTTTCAAATTAAAGGAGAAATAAAGACCTTCCAAGATAAGTACAAATGAAAACAACTAATTACCATTAACTGAGCATTGCTAAAGATAGTTAAAGGAATCCTACACAAATGAGGAAGAAAGACATTCACTATGAGAGCTCAGGAAGCCATAACTTTCATAAGAGGAATAGATGAACAGATATGAATTAGGAAAGAATCAAACCTTCACTTCAGTAAGTCAGCAAACCCCTTAGATAAAGGAGGATGAATGAAAAGAAAAATTAGTACCAGCACAAGACAGGATAAAAACCACCAAAATTACAGGTTGCAGCACATACCACTCAAAAATAAACCTAAATGTAAAAGGCTTAACTTGCTAATTAAAAGGTTTAGACTGGATGATTAGATTAAAAAACATGTTTTTTGCCTTCAAGAAACAGACATCATTAGCAAAGTCAAACATAGACTGAAAGTGAAAGAATAGAAAATGACATGCAAATCAAGTGGAATCCAAGAGCAACATAAGCAGCTATACCCATGACTGACAAAGTAGACTTTAAGCCAAATTTAATCAGAAGACATAAAGAACATCACTACATATTAATAAAGGTCTCCACTCATAAAAAAGATATAATGATTGCACATAAATTATAGGGACAATTAATAGAGCCAAACTTTCCCATAGATCAAATGGTGTCAACAGTCTTCTACAGGATATTCTATCCAACAGATGCAGAGTACACATTTTTCCTCAGTAGACCACACATTAGGTTATAAAATTAGTCTTAATAGGTACAAAATTGGAATAATTTCCTCTACCTTATCAGATAATAATTGAATAAAACTAGACATCAACATCAAAAGAAACTATAGAAAAATACACAAATATATGGAGATTGAACTATATGCTTTTGAACTCTCAGTGGAGTCACTGAAGAAATAATGGGCAAATTAAAAACTTCCTAGAATCAAATAAAAATGCAAACATCACTTATCACAAAGTATAAGAGTCCTTAAAGGTAATTCTAAGAGACAAATGTATAGTTATGACTGCTTACTTTACAAAAAGCAAGCAAATAACCAATTAACATGATGACTTAAGCCAAATTAAAAATTAGTAGAGCAAAAATAAAAAACAAAAGCCACAATTAGTGAAGTGGAGAAACCTAAGTGAAATAAAAAGTTGGTTCTTTGAAAACATAAGATTGACAAACCCTTAGCCAAACTAACCCAAAGAGAAGATCTAAATTAATAAAATTAAAGAAGCAATACAAGATAAAATAAGTGATATACTGAAATATAGGGGATCATTAGAGAATAGTTTAAAATTTTTCACTTCCATATATTGGAAAACCTAGAAGAAAGGAGTAAATTTCTATAAGTATAAGGACTACCAAACGTGTACTGAGAAGATGCTGAAAACTTATACAGATTAATATATTGAACAATGAAGTGGATGCAGTAAACAGATCAGTTATACACAATGAGTTTGAAGCTGTAATAAAAAGCCTTCCAAAACAGAAAACCACAAGACAGAACAGATTCACAGCTAATAGTCACATGACTTTTAAAGAACTACCACCACCAATGTTCCTCAAAGTATACCATAAATAAAAAAGACAGGAATGCCACCAAACTCATTCTAGGAAGCCAACATCATAAGAAAGGGTTCTAACTTCACCATTCATATTCAATACAAAGCTTGAATTCTTAGAGAAATAAAGGAAGTGAAAGACATTAAGAAAGGAAGAAATCAAATAACCCCTGTTTGCAAAGAAACCTTAAAGAATCTACCAGAAAACTCTTAGATCTACTAGACCTATTTAGCAAAGTATCAGGATACATAAATCACATACAAGAAAAATCACTTTCTTTTCTATATACCACTAGTGAACATGTTCAGAAACAACTCAAGAAAAATAATCTCATTCATAATAACCTCAACATAAAGTGAAGAAAAATAAAATGCATAAGAATTAAAGTGTTGATAAAACTGTGAAAACATCAGAATATGGAAAGACACACCCATGTTCATGGACTGACAAAATTAATATTGTAAGGACACCTATATTACTGATGGTGATCTACATACTCTCTGCTATCTGCATCAAAATTTCAATGGAACTCTTCTCCAAGATAGAGGGAAAGCAATCCAAATAGCCAAAGTGGTTCTGAACAAAAAGCAATGTTGAATCAATGACAATACCTGACTTCAAATTATACAATAGAGCCATGGTAACAGAAAAAATATGGTACTTGTGGGGAAAAAAAGATACACAGACCAGTGGAATAGAATATCAGACCAGAAATATGTCCATGCAGGAGTAGCCACCTGATTCTCAACAAAGGCATCAAAAGACATGCAATGAGGAAAAAAGAGCTTTTTCAAGAAATAGTGTTATGGATTCCAAGATGGCAGCTAGAGGGAGGAAGCAGAAAGCGAGCGTCCTATAGTGAAATCTTGGAGAGATGCTGGAGACACACTTTGCAGGCAAAATCACCAAGAAGAGGCAAAACTTTGACCCCTCCACACCTCCAGCCAGGGCAGAGAATCTCCACTTCACGTTAAATGGAGAAACCAGGAGGGTCCCTGGGCCGCCAGTCGCCCACGCTCAGATGGCTTGGGAAGGATAATAATAAAAAATAAGTAAATGAACGAAATATATATATATAAAAATAAAATGAAAAATAGAAAATTAAAAAAAAAAACAAAAAACCTCAAAGTTCAAATGCAATGAAGTTTCAGTCTTAATAATTTGGGTGTCTGTCTCAGTCTCCAATCCTGGAGATGGTGCCTCAGATGTTGTGCTGTAGTTGTCTCATCAAAGGGGACACATAAAATAGAACAAACTACACACACACACACACAAAAACCCCACCAAGTGTCCCAAGTTCAAATGCAATAGAGTTTCAGTAAGTTTTTCAGCATGCAGGTGTAATTCGGTTGTTCTCTCATCAAAGGTAGGGAGAAAAAGAAAAAAAAAAAGAGTCTGGAGACAGTTCTGAGAATGGTATCTGCAGCTGTGCCTTGCCTTCCTGCTGGTGTCCGCCTGCTGTTGCTGGAGGCGTTATTTATGCAGCTCTCAGGGGTGAGTTTAGAACTCACGTGGCCCTGCAAGCTTTGTTCATTCAGAGTTCTCCTGTGCATGAGCCGCTGCTACAAGCTTTCCCCTTTCCAAGCACACTGGGGAAGGTGACACTGTACTCACTTTCTCAGGCCTGCATGATTATTTACAGTTCATTCCTGAAGTGGGTCTTCCCCCTCTCCTGTGCAGTTTTCCTCCCACCACCACTTTTACAAGCTTTCTTGCTCCTGATTACTGGGTGGTGTTGCTGCTCCTGCCAGCCGCCATGTTTGTTTACAGCTCACGTCGGAAGGGGTCTTCCCTCCTGTCCTGTGGAGTTTTCCTCCCTCTGCCACTCTCACAAGCTTTCCTGCTCCTGGTTGCTGGGAGTGTGCCCCCGCTCCCACCAGAGCCTCTCCTGCCTGCCCGGCTTGTTTATTTATAGTTCCGGGAAGGATTCCCTTCCCCCAATATTCGGGGCTCAGTGTGCCCTACCCTCTTTCCCGCATCTTTATTGTTCTTATTGCTTATTAGTCAGTTTCTCTTTTTTCCCCAGGTGGAGGTCAGTCTGTCCAGAGGGCTATGCTGCTCTGCCTCAGGCTTGTCTGTGGGAATAACCCGGTACCACGAAGCTCACCTGGTCCGCGTCTTCCCAAGCTGTCTGAGCAAACAACAATAATTTAAAAGACATACTACAGGTACTCAATGAGAATTTTATAGAGATGATACTGGATAGGCTCAACCAAAATGCACAGGAGACACTCAAGAAATTCCAAGACAACAAAAATACAGAATTTGAAAAAGCAAAAGAAGAAATAAAGGAAACCATAGAAGCACTGTATAAACACCAAAGTGAAACAGAGAACATGGACTTAATTCACTCATCAAAAGGCACCACTTGATGAAATGGATAAAAAGGAAGATCCAACAATTTGTTGCTTACAAGTGACCCATCTCACAGACAGAAATAACCATAGGCTTAGGATGAAAGGCTGGAAGAAGATTTACCAAGCCAATGGCCCCCGAAAACAGGCAGGAGTAGCAATACTTATCTCTGACAAAGTAGACTTCAAACCTACATTGATCAAACGAGATAAAGAAGGACATTCCATACTAATAAAAGGGGAAATAGACCAAAAGGAAATAATAATCATCAACCTTATGCACCCAATGTTAATGCACCCAATTTCATCAAACATACTCTGAAAGACCTAAAAGCATATATAAACGCCAACATAGTGGTTGTGGGAGACTTTAACACCCCATCATCATGAATAGATAGGTCATCCAAACAAAAAATCACTAAAGAAATCCAAGATCTAAAATATGCAATAGAACAAATGGACCTAGTAGATGTCTACAGAACATTTCATCCAACCTCTACACAATATACATTCTTCTCAGCAGCCCATGGAACCTTCTCCAAAATAGATCATATCCTAGGGCACAAAGCAAGTCTCAGCAAATATAAGAAAAGTAAAGACATAAAACATGCAAAACGCTGGAAACTAAGTAACTCATTACTTAATGAAGAATGGATCATCGAAATAAAAGAGGAAATTAAAAAGTTCCTGGAAGTCAATGAAAATGAAAACACAACCTACCAGAACCTATGGGACACAGCTAAGGCAGTTCTGAGAGGAAAGTTTATAGCCATGAGTGCATATATTAAAAAGAATGAAAGATCCCAAATCAATGACATAATGATACATCTCAAACTCCTAGAAAAACAAGAGCAAACAAATCCTAAAACAAATAGAAGGAGAGAAATAATAAAAGTAAGAGCTGAAATCAATGAAATAGAAACCAAAAAAACCATACAAAGAATTAATGAAACAACAAGGTGGTTCTTTGAAAAAATAAACAAGATCGATAGACCCCTGGCAAACCTGACGAAAATGAGGAGAGAAAAAACCCAAATTGGTAGAATCAGGAATGCAAAAGGGGAGATAACAACAAACACCATGGAAGTCCAGGAAATCATCAGAGACTACCTTGAGAACCTATATTCAAATAAATTTGAAAATCTTAAGGAAATGGACAGATTTCCAGATACATATGACCATCCAAAACTGAACCAAGAGGAAATTAATAACCTGAATAGATCTATAACAGAAAATGAAATTGAAGCAGCAATCAAGAGTCTCCTCAAAAAGAAAAGTCTCCAGGAACTGATGGATTCTCTGCTGAATTCTATCAGACCTTTAAAGAAGAACTGATAACAACCCACGTTAAACTGTTCCACGAAATGGAAAGGGAAGGAAAACTGCCAAACACATTTTAGGAAGCCAGTATTACACTTATCTCAAAACCAGGCAAAGACACCTCCAAAAAGGAGAACTATAGGCCGATCTCCTTAATGAATATTGACACAAAAATCCTCAACAAAATAATGGCAAACCGAATTCAACAACACATCAAAAAGATTATTCACCATGACCAAGTAGGTTTCATCCCAGGGATGCAGGGGTGGTTCAACATACGAAAATCAATAAACGTAATAAACCACATTAACAGAAGCAAAGACAAAAACCACTTGATTATCTCAATAGATGCAGAAAAAGCCTTTGATACGATCCAACACCATTTCATGATAAAAGTTCTAAGAAAACTAAGAATAGAAGGAAAGTACTTCAACATTATAAAAGCTACATATGACAAACCTACAGCCAGCATTATACTTAACGGAGGAAAACTGAAACAATTCCCTCTAAAATCAGGAACCAGACAAGGATGCACACTATCTCCACTCCTATTCAACATAGTACTGGAATTCCTAGCTAGAGCAATTAGGCAAGAAAAAGGAATAAAATGAATAGAAATGAGTAAAGAAACTGTCAAAATATCCCTATTTGCAGACGACATGATCCTATACCTTAAAGACCCAAAAAACTCTACTCAGAAGCTTCTAGACATCATCAATAGCTATAGCAAGGTAGCAGGATATAAAATCAACATAGAAAAATCATTAGCATTTCTATACACTAACAATGAGCAAACTGAAAAAAAATGTATGAAAACAATTCCATTTACAATAGCCTCAAAAAAAATCAAATACCTAGGTATAAACCTAACAAAAGATGTGAAAGACCTCTACAAGGAAAACTATACACTTCTGAAGAAAGAGATTGAGGAACACTATAGAAAGTGGAGAGATCTCCCATGCTCATAGATTGGTAGAATCAACATAGTAAAAATGTCGATACTCCCTAAAGTAATCTACATGTTTAATGCAATTCCCATCAAAAGTTCAATGACATTCATTAAAGAGATCAAAAAATCTACTGTGAAATTTACATGGAAACACAAGAGGCCACGAATAGCCAAGGCAATACTCAGTCAAAAGAACAATGCTGGAGGTATCACGATACCTGACTTCAAAACTATATTACAAAGCAATAACGATAAAAACAGCATGGTACTGGCACAAAAACATACATGAAGACCATATACGAAGCTACACAACTTTAACCAACTTGTCTTTGACAAAGGAGCTAAAAATATGCGATGGAGAAATAGCAGCCTCTTCTACAAAACCTGCTGAGAAAACTGGTTAGCAGTCTGCAAAAAACTGAAACTAGATCCATGTATATCACCCTATACCAAGATTAACTCAAAATGGATCAAGGATCTTAATATCAGACCCCAAACTCTAAAGTTGATACAGGAAAGAGTAGGAAATACTCTGGAGTTAGTAGGTATAGGCAAGAACTTTCTCAACGAAACCCCAGCAGCACAGCAACTAAGAGATAGCATAGATAAATGGGACCTCATAAAGCTAAAAAGCTTCTGTTCATCAAAAGAAATGGTCTTTAAACTGAAGAGAACACCCACAGAGTGGGAGAAAATATTTTCCAGCTACACATCAGACAAAGGACTGATAACCAGAATATATAGGGAACTTAAAAAACTAAATTCTCCCAAAACTAATGAACCAATAAAGAAATGGGCAAGTAAACTAAACAAAACTTTCTCAAAAGAACAAATTCAGATGGCCAAAAAACACATGAAAAAATGCTCACCATCTCTAGCAATAAAGGAAGTGCAAATTAAAACCACGCTAAGATTCCACCTCACCCCTGTTAGAATAGCCATCATCAGAAACACCACCAACAACAGGTGTTGGCGAGGATGTGGGGAAAAAGGAACCCTCTTACACTGTTGGTGGGAATGTAGACTAGTACATCCACTCTGGAAAAATATTTGGAGGCTACTTAAAAAACTAGACATCGATCTACCATTTGATGCAGCAATACCACTCTTGGGGATATACCCAAAAGACTGTGACACAGGTTACTCCAGAGGCACCTGCACACCCATGTTTATTGCGGCACTATTCACAATAGACAAGTTATGGAAACAGCCAAGATGCCCCACCACTGACAAATGGATTAAGAAAATGTGGTATCTATACACAATGGAATTTTATGCAGCCATGAAGAAAAATGAAATGTTATCATTTGCTGGTAAATGGATGGATTTGGAGAATATCATTCTGAGTGAGGTTAGCCTGGCCCAAAAGACCAAATATCGTATGTTCTCCCTCATATATGGACATTAGATCAAGGTCAAACACAACAAGGGGATTGGACTTTGAGCACATGATAAAAGCGAGAGCACACAAGGGAGGGGTGAGGATAGGTAAGACATCTAAAAAACTAGCTAGCATTTGATGCCCTTAACGCAGAGAAACTAAAGCAGATACCTTAAAAGCAACTGAGGCCAATAGGAAAAGGGCACCAGGAACTAGATAAAAGGTTAGATCAAAAAGAATTAACCTAGAAGGTAACACACACTCACAAGAAATTAATGTGAGTCAACTCCCTGTATAGTTATACGTATCTCAATCAACAAAAACCCTTGTTCCTGGCTTATGGCTTATACTCTCTAAAACAAAATCAGAAATAAGGGCAAAATAGTTTCTGCTGGGTATTGACGGGGTGGGGGGGAGAGGGAGGGGGCAGAGTGGGTAGTAAGGGGGGGTTGGGGCAGGCGGGAGAAATGACCCAAGCCTTGTATGCTCATATGAATAATAAAAGAAAAAAAAAAAGAATTAACCTAGAAGGCAACACACACGTACAGGAAATTAATGTGAGTCAACTCCCCGTATAGCTGTCCTTATTTCAACCAGGAACACTTGTTCCTTCCTATTATTGCTTATACTCTCTCTTCAACAAAATTAGAGATAAGGGCAAAATAGTTTATGCTGCGTATTGAGGGGGTGAGGGGAAGATGGAGGGGGCGGGGTGTGTGGTAAGGGAGGGGGTGGGGGCAGGGGAGTGAAATGACCCAAGTCTTGTATGCACATATGAATAATAAAACAATTTTAAAAAAAGAAATGGTGTTATAAAACCTGGATAGCACATGCAAAAAAATTGCAACTAGCTTCCTGTTTCTCACCTTGTAGAAACTCAACATTGATCAAAGACATTAATGTGATACTTGAAATTACTACTTGAAACATAGGGGAACTACTTGAAGCTATAGGCAGACATAGGCAACTTCTTTCTGAGCAGAACTTCAACAGCTCATGGAATTACAAGTATTGATAAATGGGATTTCATAAAATGAAAATTTTATTCAGGGTTGGGACCATTGCATTATAATATACAAATTCTAGAAGTACCACATTACAGACACATCAGTGAACACAAAGATTACACATGCTCTAAGCATGTGTTGACAACTCCAAAAATGCTCTGGTGGTGATAATGATGCCTGGGTGTACTCTGCATACTGGAGCTCCAAACTGGCCCCAGAAGAGCAAACGGTACAGACTGTACCTTTCAAAATGATTGCTTCTTGTCTCCATGGCTCCACATAGCAGTGCCTAACCATAATTTTTCTTTTCTACTTGACCCCATAATTCTTGGTGCTCACTACTAACCATTCCCACTATGATCCTCACATGTCCCCATGCACCATCAACTGGAGTAAGCATTTGACCTGCTTTCTGGACATTCATCCACATACACCTCTGTGAGGCAGACCTTAGAAGGAAAACAATCTCTTCCAGAAGCATCTTGAATAATAGTGGATCAGGATCAATGTAACAGAAATATTTTACAATCATAAATGAACTTTTTCATTTTATTGAATTTCTTTTATGCATCTATTCATATGGATCATTTGTTACTTTTCTCTTTATTATGTTAATGTGATAAATTACACTGACTGAATTTTAAGTGTTCAGCTACTCTTCATTTCTCAAAACAACCAAATTCTGTCAATGCATACTACACTTTCAAAATATTTTTCTAGATTTCACTTGCTTTTGTTCTCTGTCTGTATGTGTAACATGGTGGAAAATGCCTACAATATTAGAACTAACTCAAAATTCTGATGTGTCCACAAACTACTGCCAACTGACCAACACTGGCTCACAACCTCTTTTGTAAGTTACAATTTATTGAAACACAACTCTACTTATTAAGTTCCTATTTACTTTGGCTGTTTTCACAACTCAGCAGTAGAGCTTGGCAACTGTGATACAAGTCCTAGACAACAAAGTCAAGAATATTTATCTGATTCCTGGCAGGAAGTGATTTTAACTGCTGATGGGAAGTATAAGATTTTAAATGCATATGTTAAAATATATATAAATTAAGCATTAGTCTAAGTCTATTTTCTTATGTTATATTCCTATTATTTTCTTCAAAAATATAAGAATTCCATGGAAGATTGTCTCCTGACATCTCTGCATGACCTTAATGGTAAAAGTGGCACAAATTTAATATAAAGGAAAATTCACTAGCCAAACATGTTCATTAATAAAAATATAAAACCCTAAACTTATTAACAAATGGAATCTTCCCATATACAAAACTACTAAGACATTAGCAGTAAAGGAGATGTAATAGCTCTGTTAGAATTTATTACAGAAAAGGAGATATATATTCATTAATTATTTAAGTTAAAACTTCAGTTGACTTTCTATGTATAAAATTGTATTGAAGACCCTGAATTTTTTGGACATGCTGAAAATAAATTTTCTTTGGAGGTATTTCAGAATTACTTTACATCATACTTTAAGATTCTTTGTGTGTGTGTGTGTGTGTGTGTGTGTGTGAGAGAGAGAGAGAGAGAGAGAGAGAGAGAGAGAGAGAGAGAGAGAGAGAGATATTTTGACTAATGACAATGGCACTAAAATTCCTCCATGTTTTTTGGTCATTAAGACACCTACATTTTTACATGTATTTTATTCATACAAAAATAGCAAATATCCAGTAGAATAAATATTAAACAGTGAAAGTGTATCTTATTAATTTGCTATAGCACTATTCCACAGAAACTTTAATAAACGTATTATTTTGTAATCATACATATACAGAAAAATATTTCCTAAAATATAAGCATTTCTTGCAATGTATCATAGTTGAATTCACCTCCCTCATTCTTCTTTATTCCCCCTCCCCATTCCTGGGATAGTTTCAACAGGTGTCATTTTTCCATTTTCATACATGTGCACAATTGGCACCATTATTCACCATCATTTTTTTCCTTGATCATTGGCTTAAAATTCCATCTTTAGTTATTGAGTCTTAATTCATGAGATGATTTTTTTCCCTTTAGCAGTTTGTAGTAAGTGTTAAGTAGCATAGTATGTAACACAGTGTTATTTAAATGAAATGCTATCTTTTTTACCTAATTATAAATGTCAAGGCTTTTAGACTTCCTAAACAAGTATTGCTTCTGCAGTTATGTCACAGTATTAGATGATGCTATCATTGAAATAAGTACCATGAACCTGAATCTTAGAAAAGAGATACTTTATGTTTTCTCCATGACATATGCTATGTCTCCTTTGAAGCATAACATGAAAATTAATTTCTTTGTAACAGGGTATCATAATCCTTTTTAGATTACTAGCCACAACCTCCTGTTCAAACAGCAGTCTAAGGGATGAGGGAAGCATGCTAAGATGCACCATTAATTACGTCTTTCCATTGGGTGACTTAAAAATGGAGCAGGCTTAATTGGTTTCTCTAAAATTAAAACTAAATATAAAAATAACTAAAATTAGTGGGAATCTTAAAATATTTTCTTGATATCCTGAGATATTTAAATCTTCCTTTAACAGTATTAATAGACACAAATTAAACAAAGGTATGGTTCCATGTACTTATCACCCATCATGCAAATGTGTTTTACCATGTATTGCAAACTGATATTCTTCATATACAGACTGATCTAAAAGATGAAGATTTTCTTTTAAAGTGCCATTACAAGTGAATTTGAAAAGCAATGAGTGCTTGATTTCTTGGAAACTCAGATTTGTTTTATATAAAGACCAAGATGTTCTGCAATAAAGAAAAGTGCTTCACATTTTTAGTGTATATTCCAAATACAACTAAGAAGAGGCTTTCACAACTCTGAGAGCAGGAAGACAGCCCCACTCGGGGTTTCCCAGTGTTGTTTTCTCTTTAGTATTTACTCTCTCCCTCCCTAAACAGGATTCCAGCAGGGAGGAAGGCAAAGTCCCTGAAAACAGCTCAGGTACTTTTGACTGCCAAGCTCTGAGCTCTGAACTTCTGTATGAAAGGTGTGTTTTGTTTGTGTGTGAGATTTCGGGAGTTCTTTTTAATAGACACCTGACACATTGCCTCATACAGCAAGCCTCTTAGAAACTGAACCTAAATGTAAGCCTATCAGTCAAGAGAATTTTCCTCAAAGAGCATCTTAAGTTTAGTGTACTTGTTCTCAAAGTAGGCTGCACATTAGAACCACCCAGAGTGTTTTTAAAGGTACTCTGTTGTCTAAGTGTCATCCAAAACCAATCATTACTTCTGAGAAAGTAATCACCTCTCTAGGTGAGTTGAATAGTGCAGTCAGGTTTAAGAGCCACTATTCAAGTGTTCCATTTTCACAAAGCCAATGTACTCTATCAATCTATCATTCCCTTTATTACAAGCTTAAAATTTCAATTCTCTGTTGAAATTCCAAAAGCATGAAATCAATGTGACATGAACATTTCACAATATCCTGGTTGACAGACGATTTTGGTGCTTGCTTTTCAGTAATTTTTTGTTGTGTGTTTTATGTGTTTCACAGTAGGTCATTTGTTCACTAGTATATGGGATTATTATTGGATGAAGGGCCAATTTGTGGTCATTGGAGTTAGAGTCAGAATAAATTTCAAAGAAAAGAGTGGACAAGCATGAAGAGAAGGAGAAGAAAAAGAAGGAAGAAGAATTAGTTTCTTAATCATTTTCAAACAAAAGGGACAATCAAGAGAATTTATTTATTCAATATAAGGTTGATAATGCAAATGTTCTTGGTATTTTATGTTATTCACCTTATTGATCATAACCATACATCCAGTCTTCCTCCAAAACCTATATGAATATTATGTCAGGTCAATCATTTACTCTCTCTCCAGAACATAATTCAGTATCATCTCAAAAATAATCCATCCAAGTTTTTGCAATAAGACCAAGTTTGTCTTAGCTTCACCTCAGAATTCTCTATTGCATGCTTTCTATTGCTCTTCTACTTTTATTGATAACCCAAAGACAATAGTATTTCTTAGCATTCTTTCCTACAGAGAATACAGGTTATATTTAATCAATACCAACACAGCTTGGAAACCACACTGGCAATGTTATGTCCCAGTTGGTAAAGGTCAAAATATCAAAAAACTGTCCATGGATTTCTCAACTTCATATTAAAAATACAGGCTACAATCATCAGCAACACCACCAACAACAGGTGCTGGCGAGGATGCGGGGAAAAAGGAACCCTCTTACACTGTTGCTGGGAATGTAGACTAGTACAACCACTCTGGAAAAAGATTTGGAGGCTACTTAAAAAGCTAGGCATGGATCTACCATTTGATCCAGTAATACCACTCTTGGGGATACACCCAAAAGACTGTGACACAGGTTACTCCAGAGGCACCTGCACACCCATGTTTATTGCGGCACTATTCACAATAGCCAAGTTATGAAAACAGCCAAGATGCCCCACCAC
Source organism: Castor canadensis (assembly GCF_047511655.1). Lineage (NCBI taxonomy): Eukaryota > Metazoa > Chordata > Mammalia > Rodentia > Castoridae > Castor > Castor canadensis. The sequence continues at coordinate 69,738,238 of NC_133396.1, read as the reverse complement.
TGACGAATGGATTAAGAAAATGTGGTATCTATACACAATGGAATTCTATGCAGCCATGAAGAAGAACGAAATGTTATCATTCGCTGGTAAATGGATGGAATTGGAGAACATCATTCTGAGTGAGGTTGGCCTGGCCCAAAAGACCAAAAATCGTATGTTCTCCCTCATATGTGGACATTAGATCAAGGGCAAACACAACAAGGGGATTGGACTATGAGCACATGATAAAAGCGAGAGCACACAACGGAGGGGTGAGGATAGGTAAGACACCTAAAAAACTAGCTAGCATTTGTTGCCCTTAATGCAGACAAACTAAAGCAGATACCTTAAAGCAACTGAGGCCAATAGGAAAAGGGGAACAGGTACTAGAGAAAAGGTTAGATCAAAAAGAATTAACCTAGAAGGTAACATCCACGCACAGGAAATCAATGTGAGTCAATGCCCTGTATAGCTATCCTTATCTCAACCAGCAAAAACCCTTGTTCCTTCCTATTATTGCTTATACTCTCTCTACAACAAAATTAGAAATAAGGGCAAAATAGTTTCTGCTGGGTATTGAGGGGGGGAGCGGGAGGGGGCGAAGTGGGTGGTAAGGGAGGGGGTGGGGGCAGGGGGGAGAAATGAACCAAGCCTTGTATGCACATATGAATAATAAAAGAAACAGGAAAAAAAATACAGGCTACAATATAAGCATGAATTCATTCCTTGTCTTACCAGGGAGAAGCTGCACTTAATGCTGAGATACTGATAATCCTGGCTAAGGCTTTTGGATAGAGTATGTAATGAGGCTGTTGATATTCTGGGATTTTTTTACATGTTTCTGTCCAGATAAAAATACAGCTAATTACCTGAAGTTTAGTTTCACAGGGAACAAAATACTATTACAGCCCACTTCTAGCAGGTAAGAACCCCAGGATAGTCTCTGGACTATTCTTCCTTTTTTGTAAGGAGTAGCATTGTACTGTGGTAGTTTTCTTCTCAGTAGGAACACATCTAAGTGTGAAAAGAGTGGATGATTTTATTAACAGTGTGGTTAAATGCACATTCTAAGTTATTAATCCTCCATTCTATATTGAGTATAGAAATTTTATTTTTTACCTACAGTAATGTCATACCAATTACATTTTTTCTTAATTTGGACAAAATTGAGTTTTATTTTTCCTTTAAACTACTATAAGGCATAGAGTTTATTTTAAATATATTCTATTAATAGTTATAATTTTATAGCTAAATCAAGAATGAAGTGAGATATAGGCAAGTGCAACATAAGAAAGCATACAAACTCAAATAAGAGAGATAAATCACCCAGGGTTCTGAGAACTAGACCCAAACTCAATGCCATTCAAAGAGTCATTAAGCATCACTCTGAGGTCACCCTTTCAGCAATGCATCAACACAGGATTCACTATTCTCTGTCCACTTTATTCTTCCTGAATTGTTTCCCTTTCTTATGTCAATTGAAGAATTCAATCTGTATTCTCAGAGATTAATTCTATTTATCTAATGCCCAACAGTATGTGATTATTTTGTTTTCATAAAGATTTGGTCTTTTCATGCCAGTAAAGTAGCTTAATTTTTGTGCCATCTTTAATGCTGTGTCTTGCTGAGGTTAACTAAAACAGCAAAAAAAATTAAAAATAAAAATAGATTGAGAGTTAGAAATGTCTACATTCTTTAGCTGACATTAAGGAATGTGTTCATAAAACCAAAAGCTATGTGGATCTAGACAAATCATATCACTTTATTGAGAAGAAATTTTTTGTTCATAAAGTGGTACAAAAATGACAACTCCTTCTGCCCCTTTGTGGAGTTCATCAGAATGCACATACATATCATACTGAATATGAACAACTTTCATTTGTTAACTTTGCCACAATGAATGTCAAAAATAAAACAAAAACTACTTCCTGTGCTAAATACATTAAAATTATATTGGGATTTGTCTTAATCAGCAGACATTTTTTTTCTTTTATTATTCATATGTGCATACAAGGCTTGGTTCATTTCTCCCCCCTGCCCCCACCCCCTCCCTTACCACCCACTCCTCACCCTCCCTCTCCCCCCTCCCTTACCACCCACTCCCCACCCTCCCTCTCCCCCCTCCTCAATACCCAGCAGAAACTATTTTGCCCTTATTTCTAATTTTGTTGTAGAGAGAGTATAAGCAATAATAGGAAGGAACAAGGGTTTTTGCTGGTTGAGATAAGGATAGCTATACAGGGAGTTGACTCACATTGATTTCCTGTGCATGTGTGTTACCTTCTAGGTTAATTCTTTTTGATCTCACCTTTTCTCTAGTTCCTGGTCCCCTTTTCCTATTGGCCTCAGTTGCTTTTAAGGTATCTGCTTTAGTTTCTCTGCGTTGAGGGCAACAAATGCTAGCTAATTTTTTAGGTGTCTTACCTATCCTCACCCCTCCCTTGTGTGCTCTCGCTTTTATCATGTGCTCATAGTCCAATCCCCTTGTTGTGTTTGCCCTTGATCTAATGTCCACATATGAGGGAGAACATACGATTTTTGGTCTTTTCAGCCAGGCTAACCTCACTCAGAATGATGTTCTCCAAGTCCATCCATTTACCTGCGAATGATAACATTTCATTCTTCTTCATGGCTGCATAGAATTCCATTGTGTATAGATACATTTTCTTAATCCATTTATCAGTGGTGGGGCATCTTGGCTGTTTCCATAACTTGGCTATTGTGAGTAGTGCCGCAATAAACATGGGTGTGCAGGTGCCTCTGGAGTAACAGTCTTTTGGGTATATCCCCAAGAGTGGTATTACTGGATCAAATGATAGATCAATATCTAGCTTTTTAAGTAGCCTCCAAATTTTTTTCCAGAGTGGTTGTACTAGTCTACATTCCCACCAACAGTGTAAGAGGGTTCCTTTTTTCCCGCATCCTTGCCAACACCTGTTGGTGGTGGTGTTGCTGATGATGGCTGTTCTAACAGGGGTGAGGTGGAATCTTAGCATGGTTTTAATTTGCATTTCCTTTATTGCTAGAGATGGTGAGCATTTTTTCAAGTGTTTTCTGGCCATTTGAATTTCTTCTTTTGAGAAAGTTCTGTTTAGTTCACTTGCCCATTTCTTTATTGGTTCATTAGTTTTGGGAGAATTTAGTTTTTTAAGTTCCTTATATATTCTAGTTATCAGTCCTTTGTCTGATGTATAGCTGGAAAATATTTTCTCCCGCTCTGTGGGTGTTCTCTTCAGTTTAGAACCATTTCTTTTGATGAACAGAAGCTTTTTAGCTTTATGAGGTCCCATTTATCTATGCTATCTCTTAAAGTTGCTGTGCTGCTGGGGTTTCATTGAGAAAGTTCTTACCTATACCTACTAACTCCAGAGTATTTCCTACTCTTTCCTGTATCAACTTAAGAGTTTGGGGTCTGATATTAAGATCCTTGATCCATTTTGAGTTAATGTTGGTATAGGGTGATATACATGGATCTAGTTTCAGTTTTTTGCAGACTGCTGACCAGTTTTCCAAGCAGTTTTTGTTGAAGAAGCTGCTATTTCTCCATCATATATTTTTAGCTCCTTTGTCAAAGATAAGTTGCTTATAGTGTGTGGCTTCATATCTGGGTCCTCTATTCTGTTCCACTGGTCTTCATGTCTGTTTTTGTGCCAGTACCATGCTGTTTTTATTGTTATTGCTTTGTAATATAGTTTGAAGTCAGGTATTGTGATACCTCCTGCATTGTTCTTTTGACTGAGCATTGCCTTGGCTATTCGTGGCCTCTTGTGTTTCCATATAAATTTAACAGTAGATTTTTCAATCTCTTTAATGAAAGTCATTGGAATTTTGATGGGAATTGCATTAAACATGTAGATTACTTTAGGGAGTATCGACATTTTTACTATGTTGATTCTACCAATCCATGAGCATGGGAGATCTCTCCACTTTCTATAGTCTTCCTCAATCTCTTTCTTCAGAAGTGTATAGTTTTCCTTGTAGAGGTCTTTCACATCTTTTGTTAGGTTTACACCTAGGTATGTGATTTTTCTTTGAGGCTATTGTAAATGGAATTGTTTTCATACATTCTTTTTCAGTTTGCTCATTGTTAGTGTATAGAAATGCTAATGATTTTTCTATGTTGATTTTATATCCTGCTACCTTGCTCTAGCTATTGATGATGTCTAGAAGCTTCTGAGTAGAGTTTTTTGGGTCTTTAAGGTATAGGATCATGTTGTCCAGCAGACATATTTTAAAATGTCAATTTGATTGCCTTAAATTACCTTATTTTTTAAGCAAACTCACAAATTGGGATGTCTTTTCACATTAACATTTTAGCATGAGTTATGTATGGCCCTTGCCCTCTGTCATACTGACATGGACCTGAAAGACATTTTAAAATAGTGCAAGGTTTTAAAATATTCTAGCACATTTAAGAACATGTATTGAAGGACTCTGAAGTCTTAACACATTATAAATACCTGATACAAAATCCACACCAAGCAACACCAAAACTTAAATATGACCAGGATCAATACAGATTGCCTATGATTGGAAAAATTTGACAACACATTCCTGGTATTCACAATGTGGTATGAACATCAAATGATATGTTTAATAAGGCAGTTCTCTTATTAAAACTACACTCTCAGACCTTAACACAGAACAGATGAGAACAGAGTTTTGTTCCCCTGAAACTTACTCATATAAGTTAAGGGAACACAATCCAAAAAAGAGGAAGCATCCTGAATTCAGTGGGGGAAATGCTGCTGCCATCTATTCAGCATATTACTGGAATGATCTGTATTACTTCTGTGCTGGAAGACCTTGGAAAACCCAACATAAATCACTGAAGGATGGCAGAATTCTGAGTCAACAAACGACTGTTAGTTTGAACTTCAGTCTGGACAAAGAACATCTAGTTTTCCCTTCCCTCCACTGAATATAAACTCTTAAAATATAAAAAGCACTCAAAGAACTGGGCAATGTTGTAAGAAACAACATGGTAGCATAGTGTCTTAGCGTCTCTTTCCCCAACAAAAAATGACAGCTGGCAGCTCCCAAACTGGTAACATTGGGCAGCTAGGCACATTCCTCTGGGAATTGAACTGGATCCCTCTGAAAACACAAAGTGGTCCTCAATGTCCGGGCATGACCTGAGGGTGACAGATGTGGAGCCCTGAGGCCAAAGACCAGGCAATGGAACCACACTTCTCCATACCAGGCCTGAGACTCCCTTTCCTACCTAGAGATGCTGCAGCAGCCAGGCAGTTTCCGTAAGAAGAACCTGGTCCAACGGTAGCCTATTCCAGGAGGATATATATGTACATATATATATATATATATATACACACATATATGTCACACTTTTCTCTCATCCTGTCCTCCAGGAGGAGTGTGTTCAGGGCCTATGCTAACAGTCCCCACCCATAAGCCACGCACAAACACAACAGGAAACACCAGGACTCAGATGTCTGAGTAGGATGGAGAGCACGAAGACCAGGAAATTTTCTCCAGTACAGGGTGAATCTTCTCCTCGCACCTCTCACACACACATGAAGAACAGCCTTTCTTCCCACCATCATTCTGTGTTCCTCACCTCTGTCTTAGGATTCACAGCTGGTGCTCTGGAGAAATTTTGGATAATGGCAAAACCCAACCTAGAGGAACAACAGGACTCCCAGAAAAAAAATGGCAGATGCAAAGATGATAATGGCCCATTTGCAGACTCTATTCAAAAGCTCTATCCTGGAAGACACTTATGGATGAGGCAGACTCCTCTAGACTAACTCTGATTGGTTAATATTTTTTATGGGTATCAACCAATTAGAGAAAAAATTTTTTCAACAGTGTATGAAATAAAATCTCAATAGCACATTCTTCTTTGTTAATTTTCACATTTTTGAAAAACACCAAAAATTTGACTGGAGCTGAGCATGGGGGCATTTGACTGTAGTCCAAGCTAACTGGGAAGCTGAGGTAGGAAGATCACTTGACTCTAGAGCATTAAGGCCAGCCTGAACAACATAATGAAACGCCACCTCAAAAGTCTGTGTGTGAGGTGAGGAAGCTGGGACTGTAGATCAGGGGTAGAGCATGTGCCTATCAGTGAGGCAGGTCCTGGGTTTGATCCCCAGAACTGGAAAAAAATATCCCACTGTGACTGAGTCTAAACTTCCAGTTTACTAATGCTGTCACTCTTCAATGCATTTTGGCATTAATCCTACTCCATCAATTTCTTTGTCAATTTAGTTTCCTATACTATTTTGTGATTAAATTTATATTTCAAATGTCTAAGCTTTGTTTTCTTCTTTCGCATTCATGACTTTAAATGTTTGGAATTTCTTGGTCTTTATGCAACAGGCTGTTGCTTGATCCCTATTCCCAGAATATGGCCTTCACTCTGCATCCCTCACTGTCTTGCCCTCAATGTAAGAACGCTCCATCACTAGATTACTCTGGTCAGAGTGAAAACACCAGACAGCTCAAGTTTTGGGGAAATACTGCATGTAGCCCCTAACCTAATCTTCATGTAAATATTCCCTACTTTCCTAAAGACTTGGAAGTATGGTCTGGAGAAATTAGCCTACCTCCTTCCACAATAAAGTTACTTTCTTTCTCCCCAACACTTGCTTCTCAGGCATTGGGGTTATCCATAGGCAATCTTCTGAACATTATATATTTTTAAATTTTTTTTCTCTTTTGTTGATTTAAACCATTTAAGCATAAATCCAGTATCTGAACATTTAGGAATATATCTACTATCCATGAACCTTTAATATAGTGATTTACTCATGGTTCATAATTCTCAGTTTGGGAAATCAAATCCCTGAAATATGTAGTGTTTATGTATTCCAATTGATCTGAGTGCAAGTGGATTGCCCACACTGATTTGAGGATCACAGAATCAGCCAGTATCCTGAAGGAAACACTCAACAAAGGGTTCATTGTGCTGCAAACAACCCAAATGTTAAATCAATGACCACAAAAGAGAAAAAAATGTAGTTTTTTATACTATTGAGCAAACAAAATGAAACTAGATATGTTATGACAGGAATGAAACAAAAAAACCCCAAAGTAATCAGAAGCAAAAGACATAGAACTGAGAAAGCAAATGTCTAAAGACAGTGTAGATCCATGGTAGATGTAGGGCTGGAGGGGAAACAAGGAATGGCAGCAAATACCATAAAGTGTTTTTTCAATGTTTAAATTATCCCATGACTATGGTTACATAGCTCTGCAAACTCACTATAACAAGCATGGGATGTATCCACTTAAAATATAATTATTGGATCCTGAGCGGGAGAACCTTGCATCAAGGTGAGAAGCACAATTGCTACTGACCATGTCCACCATCACGCCTGCTCCCCTTTCTCTTCTGCACACACAGCTGGCTCTGGTATTTGTATTGCCCACTTTCTTTTCCTTTGGCTTGCACTGAGCATCAGGTATGGCCTGGATCTGCAGAGATGCAGTCCTTCAGCCACAGTTGCAGGAGAGGGCACAGCTGGCTTCTGCTGAGGGCAGGATCTGGTGGTTTCTGGGCCATGGGGTTCAGCAAGATACACAGGTGACCAGCTGGATTCCCTGACGGCAGCCAAGTGCAGCCACAACGGAGATTTCATTTGAGGCAGGAAAAATGTAAATTAAGACCCTTATTTGACATATTATATGGAAATAAATTCAAAATGGACTAAAGACTTATGCATAAGGCCTGAATCTATAAATCTCCTAAAAATTGGAAAATTCCATGACATGGGTCTGAGCAATGTTGTCTGGATGTGTAGAAGGGAGGAGGGGCAGATAAAGAAGACAGGATGTGTTCTGACAAGGCAGGGAAGGGATTGCAAAGTAGAGAGATAAAACTTAAAAGAATTGAAACATGATCACATAACACTGTGGAAATGAAAGAGCCAATGAAGTCACATAATGTGTGGGTTGAGCTTTGCTTTTTGCTTCTGTAACCTGTTTTCAAGGGTATATAAAGTGAGACCTTTTTGTTCTCGGGGCTCAGCCTAAGTCTGCAGGGTCTGTGTGGGCACAGTAAAATATTGCTTCCCGCTAAACAGCTTCAATCTCCTGGATCTCAGCTTGAGATTACCCATAACAGATGTGACACCAAGAGCACAAGCAACAAAAACAAAACTGGACAACAAAGGAAAAAAATCAGCACAATGAAAAGGTAAATCAAAGAATAAGAAAAATGTTTTCAAACCATGTATCTAATAAAGGAGCAATATCCAAAATACAGAAGCAGCACATACCATTCAATAGCAAAAACATGGTTTGAACAGAAAAAACGACTGGGGCTGTAGCTCAGTGGCAGAGTGCTTGCCTAGTATGCTCAAGGCCCTCCTTGCATCCTCAGCAACACACACATGCACACAAGACGTGTAAATATTTTCCCTAAAAATATGAAGATGGCCAATCGTATATGAAAAGATATTTCCAATAATCAGGGAAATGCAAATAAAAGCCATAATGAACTATATTACCTAACAACTGAAAGAGGTATATTTTAAAATTACACAAAGAACTACCATATGATCCAGAGATCCCACTTACAAGGTTTTAACCAAGAAAATAAAAATCACGGTCTCAAATAAATATATGTACTCCCATTTCATTGCAACATTGTGTACAATAGCAATGCATGAAAGCCACCAAAGCATTTTTCCACAAATCACTGAAAACATGCCATACACACGTTATGATTACAATTTGGCCTTATAAAGGCAACACAGACTCAGAGTGGACCTGGAGATGGTTCACTAAATCACATAATCCAGGTGCAGAAAGATGCTTTATGATTGGATTTGTATGTGGCTTAAACAAAGTCCAACTTCTACAAGGAAAGAGTAGAATGGTATTTGTCAGGAGTTTAGGAATGGGGATACAGGTAGCTGTTGGTTGAATATAAACTCACAGTTAAGAGATGATTAAGTTCTAGAGTGTTACTGCCTGCATGGAGACTAGATAAGAACATAGAAGAAAACGTAAGTATTTGCTCCATACAAAGAGAAAGCAGTATCTGTGTGAGATGATAAATGTGAATTAGTTTATGATCTTCAATTTACAATGTATACATGCATCAAATCATCATAGTATACACCTTGAAAATATGCAATGTTTGTCAAATATACTGGAACAAACCTTGCAAGTACACAGAAAAATAAACAGGGTCCTAGGATGGGAGATGTTTAAAATACATTTAGGAATATTAAGTTAATCTGAGAAATGGGAAGGTTTCAAAAGACCAAAGTATTTAAAAAATACCCATCAATTTGACTAGCATAAGAATCAAAACCTTTTGCACTTGAAAGTTTTTTAAAAGGTCATATAGAAGCCATTGGGAGAATGTGTAAACCGAGTTTCTGATCCATGCCTATCCTCCTAGAAGTCTGAGCTATACAGCAAGTTCCAAGACAGCCTAAATTATAAGAGACTCTGGAGGAGTTGGGACAGGAGGACATGGGGGGGTGGTGAGAGAAGATGGAGTATGCACATGCATGCAAGAGCTATGGATATATCATCCAAACTGAAAATTCAAACCTTCCTCCACATTTTAAAAATACAGAACACAAAAACCTAAATAACTTTTGTATGGGGTAACAACATTTGAGAAGAATCAAAATTAAAATAGAACTATCATTTTCTTTCATCAAAAAGTAAAATCAAGTTTTTCAAATATCTAATATATTTGTATGTAAGAACTCATTATTGACAGGTGTAAATTAGCCTATTAAAATGAAGATTTGGGGTCAGGTTCATGGATGTGTGACACGGCGTCCCATGCTTAGAAGAAACTCCCCATGGTAGAGGTTTAATTATGTGCTGTTACTGTGTTGGTATTACATTAAAATTCAGATATATTGCTCCTAAGTGAAATCTGATAAGAAAATGTAGAGTACTACCAGGAAGCTTGCAGCTCAGCAAGTGCACAGACTCCCACTGCTTAGCTGGATGGAACTCGACATTGACTTTTTAAAGCCAAAGTTGCAAATATGACACTTCAACATTTTAGCATCAAATAAATGCCACACATTTAGCTATAACTGTGAAAACAGTCCACACCCTGTCAGTTATATGAACCTAAAGATACAGTACACACAATTTCAGGGTTTTAAAAACCCATTTCAGAAGAAACATGTACTCCTAAGGTATCCAAAGTCCTAACATACTATAAATGTATGCAACCAAATTCATACCCAGTAACATTGATTCTCAAATGCAAAAACACCATAGGGGAACACTGTGACCCAACAACACTTGGTACTCCTAGTTAATTTAGAAGGAAGAATAAATGCAAAGCCTAATGATTTTTAAGATACTTGTAGTTATACATATATTTAAAAAGCTCACTCATGAACCTAGCAAAAAAACCAACAAATACAACAGAACACACTCCTCAGAAACTTAACTCAGGCAATTATGGGATTGCAGCCTGAACTTGGGAAATGCAGAATCATCAGTGAGAGAATCTACTGCACAGTAAATGTTACTGGTACTGTGTTAGAGAACTTTCAAAGACAACTTTCTTCAATGACAACTTCTGTTCCCTGAGCCAACAAAGAGCATGTAACAGAAACCACTTCTCCACAAAAGAAAACTAAGCCCCAGAAACAACCAGAGATGCATCCAAAGGAGAACAAAGTGTTAGGACACCCTCTTGGCCCAGGCCAAAGGGAGGCAGTGACCCACCTGGTACTTCACCCATTTGCAGGGTAGGCTCCTGACAAGCTGAACCTGGATCTCTAACAATATGAGGCAACGTCCAGAATGGCCCCAGTGGGATAAATCTGAGACCCAGCTAGTGGACATTCGTGGCCAACGGAGCTACTCTTTCTCCTTTTCCAGCCTAAGTTTCTTCTCCCTACCTAGAAATGCCAAGGCAGTGCCTTCAAGAGGGCACCTGGCACCACAAGCACCCCATTCCAGGAAAACACCACACTTGGATATGAAAACTGTCGTTCTTTCTTCCCCACTCCACCCTCCAGTAGGGAAGTGTCCAGGGCCCGTGGTCACAACCTTCCTGTGATACCCTAGCAAACTTTAATAGTAAGAGGACTCACCAGGGATGAGTTGCTGGAGAATAAAGCACTGGACGCTTTCCGACAGGAGACAAACGTGGTTCTCTGTTGCAGGTAACTCTGGAGTTGATTGGCGCTGTCCACGCTGAATTGCTCGGAGCTTTTCACTGCCCTGCTGGAGGCCTGGAGACAGCGCAGACACGTGCACCCCAGGCAAAAGAAAAGAAAAAATGGCGGTGGTGGACCCCGAGCAGCCCTTTATAGGCTCTGTATTCAAATGAGAGCTGCCAGGAGGCTTGTTCTGATTGGACAAAAAGGATTCCCTATACCAACTTTGATTGGATCATTTTCTTCCTGGGTACCAACCAATCAGAATGCAAAAGTTGGGTGACCCTCTACCAAAAGTATTTCCACCTGCAGCCTGTGTTTCTTTTAAAGTACTTTTCATGGGGTTTTTCTGTTCTGTTTTGAGAGATCCTAACAGTTTATGCAGAGACCACTTAGGTTGCTAGAGAGGTACGTAAGATAGCACCGAAGCATTTATCTTCACAATTGATCACCTGTAAGATCTATTAATCTCCATACTCTTGACAAACAGGTGTTTGAAAATACACTATGCACATAGGCATCAATGTCTCTTACATTCCCCTGTCCTTTATGAGACACTAAATAAAATTGTCTCAGAGGAATTATCATAAATGTGACTCCATAGAAATAAAAATCATAAATTACCTTCTTAGCATTTACAAGGATAAAGACATAGAGGGTAAGATTTGAGAAGGCTGCAAATCGTTGTGTGACAAGAATTTCTCTGATTGCTCTTTAGTCGATAATGAAGTATATTGAAAGCAGAAATAAGAAGTCTAGTCAATTTTCACCTCAAGTGCAACTAAAAATATATCATGTGAAAATATACTTATCATGCTACACTCAAATAATTTCAGTGAACAGAGCCACAATGGGGAGGGGACAGATAATTCTTAGCATTGCACACAGATAGCAGTTTCCTGTCCACAAGCCTCATTTCTTTATCGTGGTCATTTCATTTCATGTAACTCCTATATCTAATTACCAGCTGTTCTTCTCATTGACCACTCCCTGACCTTGAGCAAAAGAAGTTCATGAATATCTAGGACAGTGACCAACATCAGCAGTGGGATGCCTATGACAGGTAATTCTGAATTATTTAAAGTCTTGCTGTGTGCGTGATCATTATTCACATGACTTTACAATAAAATGTAGGGTGTTTGATGTCTCTCAGCAAGCTGACATTTACTTTCACTGTTTATTAAATGCAGTATTTCACCAAAAAAGAATTTCTATGAGCTAATAAAAATAGTCTTCTTTTAGACATGTCTTTCTGGTGCTTTGTGTAGATTCCCTCCAATCTCTAACCTTTAAATGGCTTCCTAATAAATCTTTTCTTTCTCCTAAAAAAAAAAAGAAAAAACTTTTAAGACCTTTGCCCATTTTTATCAATATATTAATTTTTACTATTGAACTGGATGATTTTTTTTTAAAAAATGACTCCTTATCTATGTTATGAAAATATTTTATCCCATGGGTTAACCATCCTTTTCACTGTTGATTGCTCTCTTTGCTATGCAGAAACTTTGGTTTGACGGTCCTACTATTCTGTTTTGTTGTCCCTGCATTGAAGGGTAAGTCAACACATCTACTGCCAAGAACAATGTCCTAAAGTTTTCACCTACACCTTCCAAGAGTTTATATTTTCAAACCTTATATTCAATTTCTAGACCGTTTTGAATTGATATTTGTTGATGGTCCAGTTTTACATGTGGATATCCAGTTTTTCCAAATTTAAGTAGGATATACAAATGTCCAAGAGATATATGAAAAGATGTTCTATGTCATTAATCATCAAGGGGATGCAAATTAAAAATCCAATTACATTGTCACTTCATACCTCTCAGCATGACTCATTTCTGAGCCAAAAGACAGAAAGTGTTAGGGAGGAAAAGGGTAAGTTAGAACCTTGTGTACTATTTATAGAGAAGCAAAATGGTACAGATGCTATGGCAGTGGTGCAGAGTTTCCTCAAAAATTAAAAATAGAACCTTCATAGGATGCATCAATTCCACTCCTGGTTATTCGTTCAAAATAAGTGAAATCAGGATCTTGGCGTGGTATAAAGACTCCCATGATTATTGCAGCACAATTCAACATACTCAAGGCATGGAAATTACCTAAATATTCTTTTATGGATGAATGGGTACATGTGGCCTATATAAAAATAAAATATTTCTATAACATAAAATTTGCAATGTATGATAACACGGAAAAGTCTTGAGGAAATAACAAAAATTAAATAAGTCAGTGACAGAAGACAAGAATTGCATGATGACACTTATGGGAGGTTTCTAAAACAGTCAAAGATGTAGACAGCAGAAAAGTTGTCTGGAGCAGTGGGGAGTTACTAACCAACATATATAAAGTTAAGTCATACAAAAATCTCTATTGATCTGCTGGACAACATTGTGCCGGTATAAACAACATTGTCTTGTACACTTAAAAGTCTATTAAGGAACTAAATCTGATGAAATAATATGTTTTTAAGAAGATAGAAAGTATTTTCAAATTATGAGTACAATTTGAATTTTATTAGGAAAGCCTAACTACAGTATCCTACTTAAAATGATTTATTTCTCATGCATTTATTCACTCAATTTAACTTTATTGTGCCTTTACCAGTTTACAGTGAAAATTTACATTAGTTTGCTAAGGAAGGATGGAATTTTCAAAACACTGCAGCTTAAAATTTTGAAAAATGTTTTATTTCTCCATTGAGGTCTTTAAGATTTTTGGTAATACTATAATGTTATCTTAATATAATTCCTAAATATGTGTTACACATTTATTACATATTTTGTTGATTGTATTGTTATTTTAAGAGACATGTTCTTTATTGTATCTTTTCATTAAGTTTTTCAGTAATGTAAACTAAAACTAATTTGTATGTATTTATTTAATTTCTTTTATCTGGTCACATTACTAACCTCACTAATTCTAATAGTTTTATGTCTGGTTGATTTTCTTAATAAAAGTGGTAGAACTGCTAAAGGGAGTAACATGCTTATTTCTAAATTTTCTCTTTGTATTTGTACATGTTAATATACATACTTGTTTATACAAATGTGTATACATGTATGTATAAGTATATATATATGTATATATATCATATATCATATATCACAAGTGTATGCCTGGTAGATATTACAAATACACATGTATGTATATATACTATTATATCACATATATAAGTGTTTATATGTATATACTCACATATATGCATAAATATTAGCATATATACATATGTTTTATACATATATATGTCTCTTTTTGTTTAAAGGAGAGAAAAATGTTCAGTGAGATTTATGAAGTCTTATTTCTCATTTTATACTGTTCTTCCAATTATATATTGCTCTATAATAAATAACCCTAAAACTGAGTGGTTTACAATTATTTTTAAATTTTTTCATTGCATCTCACAATTTCTATGGGTTAGAAGATTTTGAAGTCATGACTAGGAGTTTCTGGCTTGGGGTCTGTATTGCACATACAGTGAGATGTTGGCTAGAGCTGGAGTGGTGGTGGTGGTGAATATTTAGCTGTAGGCCGAGAGTGACCTCCTTCCCTCTCTTCTCTCTCGCATCTTATAGCCTACCCATGGCTATCTACATCCTTCAGTTTGTCTTTTTCTAAGCATGGCACCCTCAGAATGCTTAGATTGCTTACTGATCACCAAGTCTTCAGGAGCAAGCATTTCAGACTGCAAACAGAAGCCTTACTGCCTTTTGTGACTCCGTCACAGAAGCAGGGACCACTTAACTTCCAATAAACTCTCCATGCTCATGCATGCGAAGGAACACACAGTCAGCCCTGATGGGCCCTCAGCACAGAGGTGACTCACGCAAGGTCATTACCTTCAGCAGTGGGAAGGTGCAACCACTGCAACAACTCACTTGCTATTTATGGCCCAAATATTCTGGCGGTCACAGGGCTACCTGACTCTCCCACAGGGACTCAATCCATTCTTGCCTTCTCCTCTTCCTTCAAATCTCAAAACACAAGCCCAACTCTCAGTTGATAAACCTGCTTCCCTTTTAACTGAAAGTAACAAAAGCTATGATGAGGTAAACACAGTATCATTTTATACTGATAAATGCTCTACTTCCATATTCTATCTTTCCTCCAGCTACAAAGATTGATTCTTTCTGCTACTTTTTCTCCTATGTGTATCTACACTAAGATTTGTTCCTTTAGTTAATTCCATTCTTCCTAGATTGTGAAATTTTCTTTCCTTTGGGATTCTTACTCTCAGAATAGAAATAAAATCTATTTTAAAAAATTCTATAAATTTATATAGTTTTCTATGTACTCTCCTCAATCTCTTTAAATCAAAATACTTGGCGTGCCTCTATTAAACCAAAGTCCGTGATTCCCTTTGAGTCTTTTCCCCTTTGGATGCATAACTACCTGTATTTCCCACTACATGCACACAAATTTCTATTAAACAAACTTTTTGCTTCATTCAGCATTATCTTTTTGAATTGAATAATCATGTTTTAGTCCACAGTTTATTTCACTAAAAGCATTTGGCACAGTGGTTAACTTCTTGGGGAACTTCCTACACAATTGAGGGGGAGGTGGGGGAGGTAGTGGACTTCACTCTTTCTAGACTGCTGCTCTAGTGCTTGTACCACACCTCATGGGTGGGCTGACATGGAACCTCAATCCTCTTGTTCTCAGTTTTCTAGGTAGCCTGGGATGATTGAGCCACCACACCCAGCTATTGATTCAGATGGGTTCTCTGTGAGCTATATTTGCCTGAGCTGGGCTTGAACCACAATCCTGATCTCAGCCACCCAGGTAAGTAGGATTAGAAGAATGAACCACTGACAGCTGGCCTTCCAGAATTTTTTAACTAAGACAGTTAGATTTAGGGGCTGGCAGATTGGCTCAAGTGATAGAGTGCCTGCCTAGCAAGCATGAGGCTCTGAGTTCAAACTCCTGGAGTGTCAAAAAAAAAGAAGAAAATTAGATTCATTTCTCAAATACTCACTAACTTGTTTTGCCTTATGTTTTAATTATGTAAATTATCTTAGTTATAAAACTGATGACCACAGAGAAAACTATATTTAAGAATAAATATGATTAAAGAAAAAGACATCTTTCTTTATTACCTAAGCTGATATGTCTGTATGTCAGTTGGTAGGTGGATATTACTTATAATTCTCTCCTATTTAAAAGTAAATTCACTTAGCAATACTCTATAGGAAAAGCTCCACATGCAGAATAACTTTCTACCTCTGAAGGAAAATTAATCACAGAATTATTTCATCAATCTTTATATAAGCCATAAGTTGTATTAACTCAAGCATGAAAACATGTATTGATACTTGTTATTTTTTTCTATATAAGAAAATATGATGATTTTTTTTATCAGAACTTAATATTCCATAAAAGATCACGTCATAAAATCAGTTAGAATGCTTCTTCCCACTTACATTTCTAATTTTGGTTTGTTTCATTAACATAAAAATTGCCTGGTCTTAAATCTCACTAGGACCCTTCCATCTCACCCCATAGCAAGGAACAAAAGGATTAAAGTTAGTCTGCAATCTATTCTCCACCTTTATTATGGACAACCAGGGAACTAAAGAAAGATGATGCAGTCATGTTCCCTGCTCAGGTGCTAATGATATATTTTCTGGAAAACATATATAAATGTGATTTACTAGCAGAGTCCTTATCTGGTCTTTCTAGGTTAGATTGTTCTAAACAAACCTAGAAACTGTATATTTATGGAAACTGATACCCTGAAATTTTCAGGTGAGCTATATAATCACTGGAGTAAAATTAGGTAGTGTTTTTAAATAAGATAGCTCCCTCATTTATGTGTGATTAATGCATGCCTCATTTAAGGGCTTTTATTTATTAAACCTGATCAAGAAAGCACTTAGACTCCATAAGAAAGGATCTGAGAGGAGACAGTTATGTCCTGGACTCTGTGGTTTTTTGTGCCTTGCAGTTATATATATACACGAATTCACTAGAAGGCTTTAAAGTATTCTGATTTATGATTCTTGCCTCATTTAGCATTTTGGCATGTTGTGTTATTTTGCAGTCCTGTTGTAAATTTTTAATTTTAAAATTGTGTATAATGTCAAGACTTCTGAAGTATGGAGGATAATGCAAGGAACTCCTATGCACACTCCAACCTGAATTACTTATATTTTCCCTGTTATCTCTCACTCCAGTATATGCATATATACAAAATATATCATATTATTACATCCTATATCATAATAGCAGAACTGCTATTTTATATTATATACTATACATATCATATTATTATGTGCATTATATATACATATGTTTGGATTTATATTATTTGAAATTATGTTGAGATAGCAAGCTCATAACTAATTTACTAAATACATTCCACATTTAAGGACAATGTCACAACAAACTACAGAATTATTACCCATATTGGACAATTTGTAAACAATCTCAAGATGAAGAATCTTTAGAAACAGGGGACAAATATATATATATGCATATATACATATAATAAAATCAAATTTATAAATAAGAATATTAAGAAATATTGGCCATTTCCACTGTGTTGACATCTTTGTTAATAATGCAAAAGTTATTAAAAGTGATCCTGAATCAAGGACCCCCAAACTATACTAATGCTCAGTGTTTTCTCTATTCTTGTAAATGTGCAGGAAAAGAGGACACCAGTTTACTTAGGATAGCCTTGGTGAAGCAATATAATGGGTAAATTAACTCTCAACCCTTATATATGTTCTAGTTTTCTTTGTGATGAAATGAGGTATATATAAAACTATTAGGATGAGTATAAAAACCTGATTATTGCCTGTAGATAAACACTTGTGCATTTTTAAACTATAAAGAGAAAAAGTGTTTAATGGAATACCATTTTTGCTTGGAAGAATCCATGATGAACAAAAAAAGTATGGATCGAATATTTGGCAGTTTCTTAAAAATGAAGTTTGTCATATCCAGGAAACAATGTGGGGATCGGGTTTCTGATGATAAAATTGAAGCTTTAAAGATGAAGTTAGATCTTTTGGAAACTTATATTCACCACAGATCTTCTGACAGACTTGTTAAGCCTAATGGCACACATTTATATTTGGAATACCTGGAAAACTCAGTTACCCGTTCTTATTTAATGTAAATACTAACATGTCTGGAGGTGAGTTTCACATTTTGCTCTTTTCTATCTACTCTTCCCAGCTTTTGCCTTTCTTTTTCTATAGCTCCTCTTTTGCCTTCATTTACTCTTGCTCCTCTGTTTTAGGTGAATTTCTTGTATTATCCCACTTCTTTGAGCTATTCAGCTACTCCTTTTGCTTTTCATTTTTCTAACTAAATGTTAGGAAATTAGCCCTTACTTTGTACTACTCAACTTTATTTTCTACACATCATTCCAATATAAGTACATCACAAAACTCCATTTCTACTTAGCCCTTGGCACCTGTGATATTTTGTCATGTATGTTATAGCTATATACTATATTCAAAAGATATTGTATATGAAAACATAATAAAAACATATGTTTCAAACATTAAATTTTCAGTGCATGTAACCCTGTTAAATGTAATATTAAGTAATCTGAGAGACAATTCAAAGTGGAAAATGAAAGAATCAATGTATGCAAAGGAAAAAAATGGAGATGCTGGTGACTATTCTTAAGTTAATGTGTTGAATTTACTTGTTTAAGGGGCTAACGAATGGTGAAAATATCAACAACTTACATAACTGTAACTGATGAATCTGAGAGATGGTTGCAGTGTAAAAAGGTCAGGATTTAAATAAACGTGTTAACACATTTATCTCAAATAGAAGTGATTAGGAAAACTCATTGAATTCACATGATAAAAGCGAGAGCACACAAGGGAGGGGTGAGGATAGGTAAGACACCTAAAAAAATTAGCTAGCATTTGTTGCCCTTAACGCAGAGAAACTAAAGCAGATACCTTAAAAGCAACTGAGGCCAATAGGAAAAGGGGACCAGGAACTAGAGAAAAGGTTAGATCAAGAAGAATTAACCTAGAAGGTAACACACACACACAGGAAATCAATGTGAGTCAATGCCCTGTATAGCTATCCTTATCTCAACCAGCAAAAACCCTTGTTCCTTCCTATTATTGCTTATACTCTCTCTTCAACAAAATTAGAAATAAGGACAAAATAGTTTCTGCTGGGTATTGAGGGGGTGGGGGGGAGAGGGAGGGAGTGGAGTGGGTGGTAAGGTAGGGGGTGGGGGCAGGGGGGAGAAATGACCCTAGCCTTGTATGCACATATGAATAATAAAAGAAAAATAAATAAATAAAAAGTAAAGTGGCTGAAGTCAAAAAAAAAAAGAAATGAAAATCTAAACAAGGATTTACATAAGAGAAGAGATAATGGGAGCTAGAGAAGAGTAAATCTTTTAATCTTTCTTTTTAGTGAGGGATTGATAGACATTACCCCAATTAGGAAAATCATGTAATAGAATTTTAAAACAATACTTAAAGCTTTAAAAATGAATATTAGTAAGACTCAAAAGAGAACTGTTTAGGAAGCAATTACCTCTAATAATGGACCTGAAAATAGGGAAATCTTGGGGAAGAGATTTCAAGGTTTTGTCTTTCTTTATGGTTTAAAGCAATTAGTTTTCCCCAGTATCTGCATTAGTTTTTCTCTGGTACTATAACAAAACCCCACAATCTTGGGGGCTTAAAACAACACAGACTTATGGTCATAATTTTCTATAGTTTAGAAGTCCAGCATAAGACTCATTTAACTAAAATTGACAAGTCTGCACTATGGCGGGTTTCCTTACCTTTTCTTGAAGCTGCCCACATTCCTTGCTTCATAAGCCCCTTTCTCCATCTACAAATCCAATATTGTCACATCTTCCTGATCATTCTTCTGTAGTCCTATTTCTCTACAACCTCCTCTTCTGCCTCATTCTTCCATTTTTAAAGAACTCCAATTTATCAAAGCCACTGGAATAACTCTACATAGTCTATTGTGAAGTTAGCTGATTCCCATCTTAGTTCTCCTTTGCAATGTAATCTAATAATGTGAGCTTCTGTGTAAGAGACAATCATTCTACCTATCACACTGATAATCAATGTGGACTTTAAAATCATGATGTTAAGATAATTGGCATAGATGATAATAAGTTCATACCTAACTATTCTTAGAATAGTCCCAGTATTTCTATAAATTTGGTCTGTATCATGAAAATCACTAGTTATGTGTCATGCTTCCAGATCTAAACCCAGTTTAATGAATAAAGATGTCAGGGATAGGATCTACTTGTCTAGATTTTAATAAATATCTCAATAACTTTAACACACATCAAAAGTTTGAAATCTATTGGCTTAGCACAGTTATGAAGAGTTAATGAAACTGAATTGGCAAAAGATTTAAGAAGGACTGGGGCACAAAATTGAAATAGCAATCCATAAACACAATGCTCAGGGTAAAAGAGCTTAGTAATTTGCCTACTACCAAGATAATATTTCCTGGAAGAATATGAATAACAAATAATAAAGAATAATCTTAAGAGATCCCAAGAGAAGAAACAGACAATGGCTCATAATGGATTATTTTTTAAACATCGAATTAATGAATACTTAACCATGAACTAATCATTGTAAAAGAGCAGATATATATAAAATAGCAAAATCAAACTCTGTTGAGGTAAAACTGCAGATTAGAGAAAGACAATCTGAATATACATAAAAGGAATTGATCCAAATATTTATACAAGGAAAAAATATACAACATTTTTGAGAATGATATGCTATCCCTTAATATTCATAATACACATTTTACATTGTATGTAGAAAACTTTAAACTAAATAAATTGTGTGACATATAAAAATGTATTTTTAAATTTATCAAAGAAAAGAACAAAAGAATATTTTGGGCAGTAGTATTTCTATTTCTCCCCTCGTTGCTTATGCATGAGAAATCTGGCCACAGTAACTATACTTAATGAACAATCATAAATCACCCACCAGCAGACACAAGCCATGAATGCAGAGTACATGGGAAGAATTACAAAATAACCATAAGAATTGCCCTGAAATTTCACGTTGTTTGAAGTGATGGAAAAGTTCATAAAGATACCAAATGAAAAAATGTAATTTTTTTCATTAAAATGGGACCAACTCATTCTGGAAATGTCTTCCCTCATCTATATTTTGAATCTCCAGTGATCCAGTGATCTGATGGGCTTTCTTCATTGTTGGAATAGAATTTATAACAGCCTTGAATTGGAATCTCTGTGACAAGGTCTATTTTTTCCTCCTGGACTATTATCTGCTTAAAGGCAGAGGTTATATCATCTATTTTTATGACTCATGCCCAGCACAGCACCCTACATTTAATAGATGTTGAATAAAGGTGCGTGTGTATGTGTGTGTGTGTGTGTGTGTGTGTGTGTGTGTGTGTGCGCGCGCGCGCAAGAGAGAGATGGAGAACAAAAATTCAGAATGGTTATTCCTTTAAAAGCTCATTTCTAAAGTGAATTTTAAAAAATTTTAAAAGTAGGTTTCATTTCTCTACAGTGTGTCTGCATTATCATTCATTGGTTTGTGCAGTTGTGACTATGTCCACCATGAAATACTGCAAACTAATTCAAGTTATATTTTAAGTTATATAAAGGCACAGGAATAATTGCCTAATGAAATCGGGGTTTACAAAACCATTCAAAATATTAATTCAATTAGATCATTTAAGTTAACAGAATATTTTAAATATGGGATGATATTATTAAAGAAACCATTATATTGCTAATTAGCATTATCAGAAAGAAATCTAATCTTCTAAATTTAATTCCAAACAGGCAAAAAGTATAATTCTCAGGATAAAAAATATTAGTTCATCCTCCTAATAATCTTTGAGACTAATTTTCATAAAATCAATGCATTGCTTGTAATAATATTTCCCGTATATTCTAATATTTATGAATTCAAAACATACTTTGAATAATAACAGAGACTTGTTTATGTTTTGAAAGGTCTAAGAGAAACAGTTGTAAACAGAGAATGCATGGGCAATTGGGCATTTAAGCTTAGATCCAGCTGATGCTTTAATCATTTATTAGGCATCCGTTTTACATTACTGTAAAGTTGTTTTTGGGAAAGCGGGAGGGACAAGCTGTCTTTAATGTTTGGAGTCTGGTTTCCAAGTTAGTGTTTTGTCGGAGTTTGGTGTGACGGTTACTAGAGGTGAAATCGGCTGAGCCATGTCGGCCTTCGAGAAACCTCAGATCATCGCCCATATCCAGAAGAGCCTCAACTACACTGTGTTTGACTGTAAGTGGGTGCCCTGCAGGGCTAAGTTTGTTACTATGGGCAACAGCGTCATTCAGCTGTAAGAGATCCAGCACCGAGACCTGAAGCTGCTTCGGGAGATTGAAAAGTCCAAACCCATTAAGTGTGGAACTTTTGGTGCGACATCTTTATAGCAGAGATACCTAGGAACTGGAGACTTTGATGGAAACCTTCATATATGGAACTTGGAAGCTCCAGAGTTGCCAGTGTATTCTGTAAAGGGCCACAAAGAAATTATAAACACTATTGACGGCATAGGTGGACTTGGAATTGGGGAAGGAGAGCCTGAAATTGTGACTGGCAGCCGAGATGGAACTGTGAAGGTGTGGGACCCACTGCAAAAAGGTGACCCTGTAGCTAATATGGAACCTGTACAAGGAGAAAACAGGAGAGACTGTTGGACTGTGGCATTTGGTAATGCTTACAATCAAGAGGAACGTGTTGTCTGTGCTGGTTATGACAATGGAGATATCAAACTGTTTGATCTCAGAAATATGTCATTGCGGTGGGAGACAAATATAAAAAATGGGGTATGTAGCTTGGAGTTTGACAGAAAAGGCATAAGCATGAGTAAGTTAGTCGCTACCTCTCTGGAAGGGAAATTCCATGTCTTTGATATGAGGACACAGCATCCAACCAAAGGTTTTGCCTCTGTTTCAGAAAAGGCTCATAAATCGACTGTATGGCAGGTCCGACACCTACCACAGAACAGAGAACTCTTTCTGCCAGCTGGAGGTGCTGGAAGCCTTCACCTCTGGAAGAATAAATACCCTATTCAGCGGTCAAAGAAAGATTCCGAGGGAGTAGAGATGGGAGTCGCGGGTTCTGTCAGCCTTCTGCAGAATGTGACATTGTCGAACCAGCCCATTTCAAGTTTGGACTGGAGTCCAGACAAAAGAGGGCTCTGCATCTGTAGTTCATTTGACCAGATGGTGAGAGTGCTGAGTATTACAAAACTCCAGTCAATTTGACGTGAAGAGTTTGGACTTGACAATTTCCGGAGGGACACGCATGAAGCTTAAACGGTGTTCTGGGGTCTTCCAGCCCTTATTGAACAGTTGGATTTGGCTGATGAGTGAAGGCCCAAGACACCAACCTCCCCGCCAGCTTCCAGCCTCTATATTCAGGTAAATTTGGTGACCTGGCTGCACAGCGGCTGCTTCTGTGCTTGGGGGCACCACGTCTCTAGGACCAGTTCTGTTCCTCTCTTCCATTTCTAATACAAAGTCAGGAGCCGGTGCAGTGATATATACCTGTAGTTCCAGCTACTCAGGAGCCTGAAGCCTAAGAATTGCTTGAGCCCAGGAGTTTGAGACCAGTCTAGGCAACATGCTGAGAGGCTGTCTAAAAAAATTGTCTTTGAATTAAATTTTTAAAATTAAAATTAAAACTGAAAAACCAAAGTTGATAGTTGTTGATATTTTAATATATTTTAAATTTGTTCTTTATCTCCAAAGTTACATATTATATCTTTACACTGTGTTGGATTTTAGTGTTTACAGTTTTATGATAGGAATCACTTATTTCTTTTAAAATAGTTTGCCTTGGAAAAACTGTGAATTAACCTTTGTAAATATATCTTGAGGGATTTCAGTATCAGTAAATTTCTGTACGGAATTTTTTATAAAGTACCAAAATGGCACTGTCAGACTGGAATGAATAAAAAACATAACTATTTTCAGCAGTAGAACTCATAAAATGAAAAACTAGATTTACAAAGATCTCTTTTAAATACAGGATTTAAAATACAGGAGTTGAGTTAGTGAGACTTGGTTGTTGATTGTGGTAAGTGACAATGATGTGTTGAAGATTATGGTGATTTTGTAGACTTATTTTTTTTGTCAATCCTTTTAAATATATTTTATAAATAAACTTCTGTTTTTGGAAAAAAAGTTGTTTTCTAAAAGTCTGTACATTTAAAATGAGTTCAAGTATACTAACTTAAGCATATGCAATCCCTTGAGACCAAACATTTGAGTATTAGTGTGAAAAAACTTGGGCCTACTGATAAAACTTTATAAAGCAGAGTTTTTTGTGTTTTTTTTCATTTTTCTTTTATTATTCATATGTGCATACAAGGCTTGGTTCATTTCTCCCCCCTGCCCCCACCCCCCCCTTACCACCCACTCCACCCCCTCCCTCTCCCCCCTCAATACCCAGCAGAAACTATTTTGTCCTTATCTCTAATTTTGTTGTAGAGAGAGTATAAGCAATAATAGGAAGGAACAAGGGTTTTTGCTGGTTGAGATAAGGATAGCTATACAGGGCATTGACTCACATTGATTTCCTGTGAGTGGGTGTTACCTTCTAGGTTAATTCTTTTTGATCTAACCTTTTCTCTAGTACCTGTTCCCCTTTTCCTATTGGCCTCAGTTGCTTTAAGGTATCTGCTTTAGTTTCTCTAAAGCAGAGTTTTTGACCATAGATTGCTATGTGTCTAAGGAGTAAAACAGTAACTATTTATTTGTTCACCTCTTCTGATAATATGTTAGCTTCCTGAGGGCAAAAAAGTTCCATGTTGTGTTCATGTTTTACCTGTAGCAATGATTAAGTTTATGGTAAAACATCAAGGAGGATATGATAGGGTGGGAGCTAAAGCTATTAGAGTTTCAAATTATAATATGTAGATTAGAAACAAAAGTGTGTTTGCTTTGTCACTTTATTCTAAGGAGTTCTGCATTAATCATAGAAAATTTAAAGGCTGGATTACTGATAGAATGTGGGAGTACTTGGCAAATCTGAAACTCTTACCCTCACTACCTAATGAGTATGTTGGTTTTATCTGGCTGCTCCATTCCATCTGTGATGTCTCTGATTTACTGAGGCATGAAATGAAGAATCCAAGGTGCCCAGAACCCACCCGCTGATTATCTGAACTCATAAAACTGACAATCTGTGCCTCACATGAACTTTTCCTTCCTCCATGGAATTATTGAAGATCAAACATGTAAAGGAGTATGAAATATATCTTGAATGACAGTATGTCCTACTAAATTGTTAGGTTAATACCTTGGAAATGACAGTTCCATGGTGAATTTGAAGAGGACCTTCTAGAAGGGCAACAGGGAAACAAATGGCAACAATGAAGGGAAAGCAGATGTGGCTCACCCAAGAAAGCGGCACTGCCCATCAAAAGAACAGTGCAACCAGAAATGACATAGAGGGAATAACACTAAACGACATCTACAAGAAAGATACCTGATTTGAGCTGATGGCTAAATTTTTCTGTAGAAAAATACATTGTTGTAAGAGCATCTATACTTTCATGTAATCCATATGGAAAAATACTCATTGCTAATTGTGAAGGAACAGATTTAACATAATCTTTGAAGATGTCAAGGAACTTCTTTTACCTAGAACATGATCTAAATTCTAATGATCTAATTTGATCTAAATTCTTGCTTGATCTAGGGTGATGTAGTCACAATTCATTGTAATGAAAAATGCTGTCAGGATTACTCTATTCCTGTATTATTTTTTCACTATACATTTTATGATGCTAAAAGACTTTTAAATAGTAAAAAGAAACACCACACAGAGAATAGATTTCAAATATAAAAAAATAGAACCTTGAACCATGTATTGATCACATAAAAATTAATTCTATTACAACATAAATAACATTAACAGTCTTTAAATCTAACTTATTAAAATAAGTGTGTATGGAAGAAATTCTGCTTCAATTTTCTTTATGAACAAAATGCTTAATCTGAATTTTGATGAAATATGCTTTAAAAACTTTTCTTCCATTTAAATAAATCATTAGGATATAATTTTAATCAATTGTTCTGTCATTCATAAACTACTTACGCTGAACTCATATAGTTTATGATGTCAGTGGAGATTAAATTATAGCCTTGTGTGCAATTGGAAACAATTTATTAAAAATAATCTGACATCACTAAGAAAAATCTTTCTTTGCTTTTGTAAGATAATTACAGTTCATTATGAAAATGAAACAAACTGCTGACCTTCCCATTTAAAAAAAAAGAAGTATGGGAGAGTTCAGATGATTGAACAAAATAATGAGTTTTGGAAGGAAAACTTCCATAACTTTGTTAAAATTTGTTCATTAAATTCATAGAAACCAAGTCAAAGAATTTTATAAATATATAATTTGTTCTTTGTAAACTGTAACACATTTCATATAAATTAACACTTATTATTTTATAGCCTAATGGTTGCTTACTTAACTAGACTGATATATAAAGGAAGAGCAAGATGGAGAGAAACTGCTCTGGGTTTTTCAGACTTATTTTATCAGTCATATACATTGGATTTTAGCAGTGATTCAGAGTCACTTGCACAGAGATTCTTTACAGGCAACAACAAATACTTACCTACAAGACAAATATGTAGGTAAGTAATCAATAAGAGCACTAAGTGTCAAGACTTTGGAGATATCATTCTGCCCAAAATATTACACAGTATTGCATTGTCTCAAAATATTACTATATTTTCTTTGAAAGCATTTTGTATTATTTCTAGACAAAGTATTCCACACCACAAATGATGTGATTAAGCAAATATAACCCCAACATCCACTCCTTAATTTTAAATTGCATATTTGTGGCATAAGTAGTAAGTGTGTATTGATTGACCTATATGTTCTATGACCCAGAAACTCTATCTTTTAGTATATATTCCTACATTAGGAATCCAATAATTCTGGGATTTTTTGAAGACCATGCAAAGCATACCCAAGCATAAATGTATGTAAATACACACACATATGCATACACAGACATACACTTTCAGAAATTCATCTTTTCTATATACTCAATTCTAAAGTCTATTAGCCTGACAAAAGATGATTCTCTCTTTAACCACCTGTTTTCTCCATTTTACATGTACCCCTCTCTCTTCAGCAATAACCAGATTTCCCTTTAGAGGACAAGGATATGCTCCTCATCTATCTGGAATCTTATGGTACATTGCCAAGCACTGAAGTGACAATGTCAAGGTTTGACTTCAGAGACATTTCCTTTACTCTTAACTTGGAGAGCAACAAAAGCAAGAAGAAAACTATTATGGCTATCCTTCCTAAAACTCAGTGGAGCTAAAGTAATAGTGTTCATAAATTTATTATTTTTGTTTTTATAGTTACTTGGAAGATTTCAAAGAACAGCACTAAATATTTTAAAATCCACTGGATGAAAAATGCAGATACAAATTTTGCCTGATAGCTTGCTAATCAGTGTGCATTAAAGCATTAAATATTTATCATGATTCATCATTCATTTATTGTGTTCACCCCAGGATATGATGTTGCATTAAATATCTACCAAGTCTCAACTGCTCTCAATAGCATCGGTCTCTCTCTTCTCTCTGTTTCTCTGTCTCTCTGTCTCTCTGTCTTTCTGTCTCTCTGTCTCTGTCTCTGTCTCTCTCTCTCTCTCTCTTTCTCTTTCTCTCTGATTAACTTGCTGCAGGTACAGTTAAGTACTAAATTCCTTCTTCAGTTCTCCAGACTAAAGAAACATCCATATTGGGACATGTCATGCCTGTGCCAGAGGGACAAAACAAAACAAAAAGAAGTGAGGATGGGGAACTTCTCAAAGGCCTGTGATACTTCTGTTTGGAAATGGCCTTGCTTGTACTTCAGCATAGGATTGGTCTAAGCAAAATTCAGAAACTGAATGCCCAGGCATAGAAAAGCATAGAAAGCCACCTGTCATCAGGCAGGAACATGTGATCATTTATAGGGACCTTAGTAAATTAATGGTAAAAATAATACACTCTACAAGGTTTCTTCATTTTCGTCAAAATTTTAAAAAAGCATAATTGCTTGCTAGCTACAGAAAAAATTAGCCATTAGTGTTATATGTTTCATCTTCTATGAAATATGTATCAGATAAAGGATATAAAATCCTGTTTTTATTGTGATATCAGTTACTCCTAAAAACTGACAAAAATTAATGTGAACACATGCCTATAAGTTTACTAAAGGAAAATCATGTTTCATGCACTTGGTTGAACAACTTTCATTTTATCAATCTATTATACTGATTTGTTGAAATGTAAAAACATCTTGGTTCATATTTTTATTCTGTAATATTATGGACATGGATAAATTATATCTGCATTCTGTAAATTTTGACCATATTACTCTGTCTTCCCTCCAGAATCGGGTTTTTTTCCCCTTGTGGGTTCTCTCAAACTTTTGGCAATCTCTACATCCTAGTGTACCCTCATGAACTACATGATCTTTACCAGACCTAAGTGTATATTATATATTGCATGCAATCTATTTTACTGTTCTACAAAAATCTACACAAAATGAAGGTGATTAATTTTTTATCCCAGTGAAATGAGCATGGGTACATAGTCATTCTCATTAACCATTATCTGTTTTTCTAAGAAGACTCTTCAAATAATTCCCTGGGAGAATTATGCCAGTCTCCTCTTTTCTGGTCTAAATGCTCAGTGTCTTCATTTGGGTTCCCCAGAAGTATACTGTGAGACAAAGATTGAGTTTGTAGGCATCAAGTACCAGTAAGAGCGTGAAAGAGTGATTTAGGAAAGGGAACAGCCAATAAAAGACATATAAATTTAGACAGCCTCCATAGTAGGTGACTGGAGCTCAATTTTGATAAAACCTAATCAGCCAAAACCTGCCTGAACAGTCTATAACTTGAAAAAGTGACGTTTATTGAGTTCACGCAATAAAGGAAGAAACTGGAAAGAATACAAGGAGAACTGCTCAACAATAGGAACAGAGAAGTATCTTTTGTAAGATTTGAAATCTGCTCAGGGTTCTGAGTAACATCTAAGCAAAGCAGGGATCAGTTCAGGATTGGTTGTTATAGCTGAATTATGATTAGAAGTGAGGAATAAGAAGTGACTGTAGATAAAAACTAACCCAAATGGGTATTGTTGTGTCATTGGTAAGAAGCAAGTAGTCACTAAAATAGGTGATATTTTATTCTTAAAATATTTTTTCCTCTTTCAATCCATAACCTGGGAAACTAAAAAGTAGTGCAAAATACATCTAAAAGTTATCTCCCCTAATGGGCCAGTGAACTGGAATTGTAGACTAACTCCTCAGAGCCATTAGGTAAAGGGAGTAAAAGAATAGCAGTAATATGTGTGGGGGAGAGATAAAAATTTCTGCCTAACCCACTGACTAGCCATCCCTATCCCCACACTTTAGGCATAAAAATGCAGACTAACAACATGAAGTGTTGAAGAGCACACTGAAATGTCAGGGAAATGCTGACAGCATCGGCGGGGTGTTTATGGACGCTAGTGAGTGTTGGGAGTATAAATGGCTACAATGCTTTGGAAAATTGTCTGGGCCAAAGCTGAATATAGGTGCATAAGTTGTATGATGCTTTAAAAATACTTTGTTAGGTTCAAAACTCAATGAACCATTAATTCTTACCCTACTTACAAGGAAAAATAAACCAATACACTTGTGAACAAAAATATAGAAGTGTGCACAGCTGCAGAATTTTCAAAAACAATAGTTGAAAAACCATAAATTAAGTTTTAAACAGTATTACACTGCAATTCAAATGCAAATCTGCTATATCCAGTGACATGCATGAATCTTACAAGAAAATCCTGTGTGATAATAGCAAGAGAAAAGACACATGCTCAAACATTTCTTTTCTTCAAAGTTCAGAAACAAATAATTATCAAAAAGAATAAACTCATGCTGGGAGGAGACTTAGTGAACAGATTGAGACGTGAAGTGGAGAATTTTTGGGGTGTTTCATTTTCTATTTTCAGATATGATTTTTTCCCCTTTTGGGATAATTCATTGAGTTTTGCACTTTTTCCAAATGAATATTATATTAAAAGTTTGACCAGCAACTAAATTGTATTAACTTGTTTTTGTTCTTCATTTGGGTATATTTAATTTATTACAAATCTGTAAAAAGAAAAATAACTATAGATTTAATATCTTTTCCCATAACCAATATTCCCCATAATAGGTGAAAATCAGGGAAAATTGTTTCTACCTGGGAAACAAACTATGCTTTCTGAAAACTATCAAGGTCTCAGAATTTGAGGAGACACAAGAGGACATTTAATTTCACAATTCAGCCATTGTCCAACCTCACTTTCAACAGTGTCACCATTGATGTTTTACTTCTGTTTAGCTCTTGTCTCTACATTTCAATTTTTTCTGAAGGAAGATTTCCTTTTAAGTTGACTTACACCCCAGTGTTGAAGGCTAGTGATTCTTACAAGCTGACCTTCAACCCAGTGGGGAGCAAACAGCACTTGCTAATAAACTCAGAAGGGAAACAGCTCTTTTGTTTGGCATTGACTTACCAAGGCAGAAATAGAGAGTAGATGTCTAATGTTCATTTTCCCCATGTTTATTTGTATGGGGACTCTGTTGTTAGAATAAACACATTGCTGCCTAAAAGGACAATATGCCTTCCTGCCCAGGATTAAATTGAGAATGTAAATGAGGTGAAGTCTCACCCAATAACTTATGACAGATTTGTGTGGGACTCTCAAGAATGAGCATTTCCAGAGGGTAGGATAAGGTCCTCCCCCTCCTTTTCTTCCTTCCTATCACGTAAACAGGCACACAGCAGTGGCAGCTGCACTTGGACTGGTTAAGGAAGCTTGTGCAGCAGAAGGAAAGACATGGTGACTTCTTAGAACAGAACTGCGTGTCAGACATGCACTCTACTTTCTTTCATAAGAAAGTAATCATTTCTGGGTGGAAACAGGCTAGCTAAATATGTGACCAGTAACTGACTGCATTGGTTAATTTACCTATTAGTGAATGACTTACAAGTTCCACATTTTCTTTATTAGTAATAATTAATCAATTTACTTAGATTTAAAGCATGATAAAATGCCATTAAATGTGGTCCAAACAAAGCTCAAACAGGAAATAAGCTTTTTGAAACACAAGATTAATTGTTACTAGGTTACTTAACAAGTTTTTCCCTTTACACGTTGCTCATTTAATTCTTAAATTTCCTTTCAGGCTTTAATAAAGTAATATTTCATCAGTCATTTTTTTTCCACATGGAATATGCTCAATTTATATTTTTGTTTAAATGTCAGTGACAATTTTTATTCATTCCAATTATGTGCTAAATATTTGTTTCATATGCTGAATTAAATCATAAGCACCTTAAGGGTTATCATTTTTAAGTTTACCTATAATCCTATGTGTCAAGTATTCCATTCAACAAGATAAAATCAGGGAACACTTTTACTTAAATTTTATTGCTTAGATGTGATAAAACTTTAAAAAAAATAAATCTGCACAGTCTATTTCTATTTTGAATGGTTTTTGGATTGAATTTTTAAATTAAAATTTAAGGAAGGCATAATCATTAACATACAAACTCATAAATACTTAAGAATTTGGTAGGATTGTGTAAAACTCTCTTTGTCTAATGAACTGCATAAATGTATTAACATACTCTGTGCAACAGTGTGAAACACCTGCAGGGCTGTGGCTCCGAACTCCAGATCTTCATTAAAAATGTCTGCAATGTTTAAACAGAGCAGCAATGATAGAACATAGAATTAGCTACTTCTGCCCTATGTTCTCTCTGATCCACTCTGTCTCCAGTTCTCAACCCTAAGTTCTGAACTCGAAACCTCTGCTCTTTGATTTCTACAGACACAGCTATAGCAATGAGCCATTATCAGTTCATATATTCAGAAACCAATGCTGTCAATAAGAGTTGCAAAATATGGCCCTTGGCTCTGCAGTGCCCTTCTTCTGTCTTAATAAATCGAATTATCCAAATTTGTATTCTCTTTAATCATTTGCTAAGACAGTTTTATTTTTTTTCTCATGAGATAACTTTTCTCTTTATCATACGTTATAGGGAAGAATGTTTAAAACCATTCTTTCTAAAATGGAGAATGAGCAGAAAACAAATTCTCTCATGGCCAAGACTTCCTGTGCCCCTGTGCCATAATGGCGCATAACCCTTACATGTAAAGGATCGGGAGTAGCTCAGAGCCTTATTGTTTAAATACTACCTGCCAATAATTGTGTATATTTCACATTGCATGCATTATCTCAATTAAAAGGGATGCTGACCCTGATGCAGGTAGTAAGGATTTTTAAGTCAAAGGCAATATTTCTAAAATTATGTGAAAGACTTTTTATGTTGCATAGGAAATGAGTCCAGTCATCGAATCAATTTTGTGTTTAATATCCACTTTACTAACAAGTCTAGCATGAGTTTGACTTACCTTCATCAACTTTGACTTACTAAGTTTTAATGGCAGTAATGGGTGTGGGAAACTTCCACTAACCATTAGAATGTGGCAGTACACTTTCATTAAAATAAAATTCATTTGGTGGTAAAACTATGGGAAACAATATATGAGCCCACGATTTTACTGTCAAGTGCTATATTAAAAAAGTTATGACTATAAGAAAAGAGAAGTATTATATTTTATACTTACTTTGTATTTCAATAAGTATATACTTTTTGTATTTATTTGCAAAACCCAAAAACATTGAGTAGCTTTCTGCATTAGCTATATGAATGTAAGAATAATAGTCTTGCAAGAGACACTTTATAAAAATTTCATTCTGCAACTCATATCATAAACCATTATACCATAAGTTTCTGGATCCCAGAAATACCCACGTAGCTCCAATCAAAGTTGTAGGAATATATTTTAGTTTTCTCAGTGTAACATTCTTATTTTAGACAGACATGATTTGCTTAAATAAAACCTTTTCATTTTTAAAAGAAAAATGCAATGCCATTTAGCATAAAACAAATAAAAAAGAGGAATGATATTCAACTTCCAATTTATGAATGTCAATGGACTCCTAAAACATACAAATTTAGAATTTGTCTCTAATCTTTTTATGTCAATGTCAATTAAGGAAATTGTGGCAATTAACATTGCATAATTTAGTTCAAACTTCACAATAATGAAGTACTGGATGGGCTCCATTAGAAGTCGCTGAGAAATGTACATGCTTCTGCTTCTCAAGAAGCTGTGATACAACTTGATTCTAGTGCTGCCACTTCTCTTTGGTGTCAAGGACAAGTGAAAATATTCAAGTGTGTAGAAATATCTGAGGGGATTAGTGATTTTCAGTACATGTTAGTCGAGAGAATTACTAAATTTCCTCTTTGTCATGCCCATAAAACCATGCCTAACCACGGTGCCTCAAGCACAATATAATTTCCTTCTTCTGTTAGGTAACCAATCGATATGGATACAATGTGAAAAAGATCCAGGGATCTGAGCTAGCCCAGCAGCACTGCCCTATGCATATAAAAACTGAGATTTTTCAGAGCACAGCAAGAAGCACCCAGGTGATGACACCGGAAAGAAAATGCTGTAGTGTAAATATCCTAAAACAGTATAGAACTTTCTGAACTCACTTCTGCTCTTTTCCTTGTGGTAAGAAAATAGTCACCTACTCACTTCTAAATAGGAACCAGGAAATGCAGTCTCTCGCTGAACAGATGTGTGTAAGGAAGAGCAGAATAAAGATTTGCAGTAGGGAGTGGAAGGGACAGCCATTAAAGGAGCAATTCTTCAAATTGATGAAAAATCAAGAGCATGGGAACATATCTTTTCCCATAAAATCTATTGTGTTTAATTAAATAAGGATATTTGCTATCAAAAACTGTTAATAATAATAATGGACACTTAGATTTAATTTTATTTGATAATAATAGTTATTCAATTACTATTCCACAAATACGAATCAGCCTTTTCACCAACATTACATACTAGTTAGGAGAGTGAATCCAAGAGTCAGACTACTAATGGCCAAAACCCAAACCAATACTAGCAGTATGACCATGAAATAAATATTTCCCTCTTCTGTGTCAGTGTTAGCTTGCTGTCACTATAACAAATGAATGGAATAATCAACTAATCAAAAAAAGGCTTTGTTTTGATTTGGAGATTGCAAAACATAGACATGGACCCATTGATTTTAGGTTTCTGGGTGGGGGTGGTAGATGGCAATAATGGGGAGCACATAGTGAATCAAAAACAAGCACCTCATGCACAGGAAGTGAAATAGAGAAAGAGATCATAGTCCTGCAAACACCTTTGAGAACACAAACTAACGTCCTCCGACCACAACCCACTTCTTAAAATTCCAGCCCTCTCACAAGTGCTAAGCAGGGGACCAAGTCATTAAGTCATGGACCTTTAGGAGACAAAGAATCCAAGATATAGCAATATTGATGTTAATAATACGAGCCTTATGAAACTATGGGAATTAATGGGAAAAATACTTCCCATTTAGAATTATATCTGGTCATAAAAAGCACTCAATGAATTTTAGCTACAACTTTTATCTTCCCTACTCCTATTTTTATTAGCATATATTAGTTGTACAAAATAACAAGTTTCATTATGACATTTCACACATGCATGTAATTATATTTTTATTTATTTTCCTCCATTTTTCTCACTTAATGTCTTTTCCTCTTCCCACTGAACCCCTTTCTCTTCCCTAGCTGTTCCTCTTCTAGATTCATGTCTTTTTAAAATTAATATTTCACTTGTGAGAAAAGCATGAAATACTCATGTCTTTCTGAGTCTGGTTTATTTTGTTTAACATGATGTCAAGTTTCATACATTTTTCTGAAAACATGATTTCATTCTTCCTTATTACTACATTATATGTGTGCGTGTGTGTTATTTTCTTTATCCATTCATCTGTTGATGGGCACCTAGGCTGATTTGCTAACTTGTCTATTGTGAATAGTGCCACAGTAAACCTGGGTATGCAGGTATGTCTATGGCTTGCTGACTTTGATGCCTTTAGGTATATACCCAGAATCAGGATATCAGAATAATAGGGAATTTCTTTTTTTAGCTTTGTTGAGAAACTGCCTTACTGATTTCCAAATGGCAGCACTAATTTACCAAGCATGAAAAGTGTGTAGGGGTTCCATTATCCCCACATCCTTATTGGTGATTGTTTTTTGTTTCCTTGATGATATCTTGTCTGACTGTGGTGACATGGAATCTTAATGTAGGTTTGATTTTCATTTCCCTGGTGGCTAATGATCTTCAGGATTTTATCCCATAAGCCATTTGTGTTTCTTCTTTTGAAAAGTTCAGTTTATTTGCCCATTTATAAGATTTGTTTGTTCTTTTGGTTTTTTTGAGTTCTTGATATACTGTGGATATTAATCCTCATTGAATTCTGTGTAACTCCTTTAAAAATTCCAATGCTATTTTTTACAGAAATAATAAAAATATTCTTAAAATTCATATGGAAACATAAAAGACCTTAAACATTCAAAGTAATTTTAAGAAGAACAAAGCTGGAGGCATCACACAACCTGAATTCAAGTTATATAACTAACCTATGGTAACCAAAACAGAGTAGTACTGGAATGAATTTAAAAATACAGACTACATAGAATAGAGAGCCCAGAAATAAACTCACACATATATACACAAAATATCCTTATTAAAAGTTACAAAAGTATGCAATTAGAAAAGAGTACTTCCTTTTATAAATGGTGGTTGGGTAACTATAGCTACAAAAAAGAAATAACATCAAAACTTCATTTTAAACCATAAATAAAAGGTCTCATTTTTTCATTTTCATATGTGAGTACATAATATTTCTACCATATTCACCTTCCTATATCCCCATACTAGACCCATTGACTTCATTCTAAGAATGAAGGAGGGCATGATAAAGGAGAATGATGGACAGGATGAATTTGGCTAAGATATATTGTAAGCATTTTCTAAATACCACAGTGTATTCCAATACAACAATAATACGCTGCAAAGTAGTCCTGAAGACATTGACAGGGTGCTTTATCCTGGCAAAAAAAAATTGTTAATGAGACTCTAGTCCATGCCCCATCCCACCTCCTGGACAAGAGAAGTGGTCATTTTATCACTCTGGATTTTTGCTATAGGTTATCTTTCCCTACTACCATTTTTTTGTCATAGAAATTTGACCTCCTCATATGGACTTTAGATCTAGGGCAAATACAGCAATGTTGTTGAACTTGGGTCACACGGTAAGGGAAAAGCATATAAGGAAGGAATGGGGATAGGTAGGAAACCCAAAAATTGAAAGTGTTTGGTGTCCCCACTGCAGAGGAGCTAATAAAATAACCTTAAAAAGACAAAGGTTAATATGGGCAGGTGACCCAGAAATAGTGAAGAGGTCAGGTAGAGATGAATCAATTTGGGTTGTAATACATTTGTGCATGGAAGCAATGCTAGGAATCTCTGTATAGCTATCCTTATCTCAACTAGCAAAAACACTATGTCTTTCTTATTATGCTTATGTCTAATCTTCAACAAATTTGGAGAAAAGGGCAGAAAAGGTTTTGCCTGGAAGCCAGTGGGGTGGGGAGAAGAGGGAGAGGGTGGGGGGCATGGGGGAGAAATGGCCCATACAATGTATGCATATATGAATAAATGAACTAAAAACTTATATAATTTTTTAAATAAAGAAGAAATTTGGCCTCCTTAGTAGCTGAGCAACTTTTTGACTTTATTTTCTGTCTGTATGTAATTGGTTGTGCAAGTGCTATTTTGAATGTCAAAATATCACAGTCTCTTTTAATTTGGGATGGCAAATTATTCCAAAGTAAACATAATTATGGAAACATTAAAGAAAAAGAAGTAAAGGGAAGGGAAGGAAAATGAGAGGAGAGGGAAGGAAAAAGTAAAGGAAAAAAATTAAAGACCCCCAAACCAAAAGCTTCCTACCAATATCCCAATTCCCCAAATCAATGGAATTACTTATATTACCCTTATACAAACAGAATAGTAAGGTATCACTTATTAAATGAAAGACTACATGAAATGTTAGTGTTTACTAAGTAAATGATGTAAGTCATCAGTGATACCTCTGTGGGGTTGGAATTTCTTTGTGGGATGTACACACATATTCAAGTCCTATTTCCTTTTGTTTCAGTTTGTGAGTCAAGCTTTATAAAATATTTTTTGCATTTCTTTTAACTTACATAGCTTATTAGAAGTGATTACTATATATTTATTATTATTATTATACTTTTGATGTCACTGGGGTATCCTTTGCATAATCACTTTTTGAATCTTCTATTGGTGATTTCTATTTTCATCTTGCTCTCTCTCTCTCTCTCTCTCTGTCTCTCCTTTACATTTTCTGAATTACTTTCTCTCTCTCTCTCCCTTTGTTTTCTGAATTAATTTTTCTCCCTCTCTTTTCTAAATTACTTTGACTAGGGACTTACCAACTTTATTAATATTTCAATTAACCAAATTTGATTTTTGTTACCAAATTTGATTTTGAAGTTAGGCTGATAACTTGCTATATAACACTCAAATGATCAGTTTTTGTAGATTTCATGTGTGTTGAAAAAGAATGTGAACTTGGTAATAGGTGAACACATTGTATTACATATATCTTGAATTTAATTAATAGCTTCTTCATATCTACTATATTCTTACTGAAATCTTGGGGAGTGATTTAATAGTAACCCCTAAACCATCTATGACTGTGATTTTGACTTGTTCTCTATTTACTGCTATGTACTTTGTATTATTAGTGACTATCACTAAATACATACCTATTTTATTATATTTATATAATCCTGATCACTTGACCTTTTATAATACTGTAACACTTGAATTTCCAGCAATAATACTTGTTTTTAAAGTCTTGTATATAAATTTCATCTTCATTTAATTCTTTGCGTCACAAAATCTTTTCCATCCTTACACTACCATTCATTTCTTTATCATAATATACCTATTCTGAAAATACCATTAAGCAGATTTTGACTGGTGGAGTTTCTCAAGTGGTAGAACACCTACCTAGCCAGTGTGAGGCCCTGAGTTCAAACCCCAGCACCGCCAAAAAGAAAAAAAAAGGCAGATTACCAGATTTTGCAAACAATTCTAAAGTAGTTACCATTTAATTGATATTTTTCTGTATATATTTAATGTCACTTCTGATATATTTGATTTTAATATGTCATTTTACCATCTATTGTTATGTGCATGACTTTGTAATCTATTTAATCCTTTTATGCCTTTCTTAAATTTTTAAAAAATATTTTCTCTTTTAGTAGGTTAATGTTTATACCTTATTTAACTATTCTTTGATGTTTGCATTGAAATAATAATATGTATCCTTTGTATATATGTATCATGTATGATTTTTAAATTTTACCTCTTACCAGAATACACAAAGTCTTTATGGAATTTGCCTTCATTCCTTCAGTCCCTTCCCTCCCTGTAGTATTATATTTTCTTTGCAGCAATATTTTAAAATTCATGACTTCTATTATTGTTTAAACAGTACTAATTTAGATTTACCAAGAAAATAAACATTGCTTTCTTTGTGTATTTCTAAAATTTTCTGTTGTTCAGATATTATCAATTTTCTCCTATTGAAGAATTATTTTTATCAACCTAAAGAAAATTAAAAATTGTCTTTTGAATTTCCAAACTTCTTATTTATCTAAAACTATCTTTTTGGGAACATATTTATTATTTATAGCATTCTTGGTTGTCAGTTACTTTGTTTTAATATCTTGAAAGTATTCTATCTGGTTTTAATTTTTCTTATAAGAAGGTAACTATTATCCTTACTATTTTCATTTTGTACAAAAACTTTATATCTTCCTGCATTTAGGTTATTCAATATTGTTTCACTATTAACATTTATTCTGTGAAGTGCTTACATTTTGTTTTCCCTTATGTTTACTTTGCTTTATCTTTTTTAGAAAATCCTAACTCACATCCCTGAATAAACTGCTCCTGTGCCAATTAGAATTTTTCTTCAAGGATTTCTATTGCATGAGTTATATCTTTGTATTAACTTTCCTATATTTCATATAACTCATAGCATCTTCAAAATTCTGGGTTTTTTTTCTGCTTCACCCTGGATTTTTGTCTAGGATCTCGCTTTTTCTTGTTTTTTTTTTTTACAAGGGAGAACATGAACACAGTCCCCCAGTACCACAAATAATATACTTGCACTTCCTACGTTTCAGGAAAGCTCAGAGATCAACGCATCGAGTGCAAAGGAAAAGACTCATCCTAGGAAAACCACCTTCAATATCATGGTAGCACTCCTTCCAAGTAAGTATAGGATCTCACTTCTATGGTATTAGAAAGCTTTATAATTTGTATGACTTGATATAAAATCAATCTTCTTGAATTATTATAGAACTAATAGTTTGGGGTTGTAAAATGTTTATTCTTTTTTCAGAGAAGTATGATTTATTCATTTTTCATATTTTTGCATTTACTTTAAATATGCTGTTAAAATTGTTTCCAATATTGCTCTAAAGTTTCATGTGTATTAGTTGTATAAGATATGCTACAATAAATTCAAAAGTTAATGTGGAAAAATCATATAAGATATTTACCACTGACTAATGGGAAATCATGTCAGCAAAGTGCAGATGCAATATTTTGACCAGATTCCACTTCTCCCATAATCCACCACTGTGTGTAATATGTTACTTGTAATCACAGCTCTTCACCAGTAGGATCAATTTCTGTATCGCTTGGGATGAACTAGGTTGTACTGTAGTAATAAACTCTAGAATACAAATGACTAAAAAGAACCAAATTTATATTTTACTCCTCCGATATGCATATTTTCTGCTCAATGGGGCCTTACCCTTGTTTCTCCTCATTCCTAGCACAACAGACCAACAAAACAGTCACCAATTAATGTGTTGATTGGTGTGACAGAGAAAATGACAGTATGACAAATTACACATTGGGATCATAGAACTTTGGCCTAGAAATTACACATAAAATTCCACTAATATTTTAATGGCCAAAACATACTACTTGCCTAGGATGTTGGCAAGTCAAAACCTAACTTTTGCCCAGAGATTAAAAATGGAATACTTTGAGTACCTTTACTGCTATTTATAAGTTCCTGCAGTATCAGTCTCCAATGCTACTTCACCTCCACATGCACACACACAACTTTCATATAAGATATTGCAAAGATAAAAGTTTACTGATATCAATTCAAATAAAATGATTTCCAACTTAGACAACAAGTCATCATTATATATATATATATATATATATATATATATATATATATGACATAATCTTTTTTTGTTCTTCCTTTTCCTCTCAAGGATTTTCAACAAAAACCAAAGAGAATATTTAATTTTAATTTTTAACTATGATGGATTATCTTGCACGAGACAAATGGTCCTGATGAGAATAGCTAGAAAATCTGGAGAATGAACAGACAAACGTACACATACATGCGTGCGTGCACACACACACACACGTACAGTCATTCAGAGAAATGCAGTGCAAAATAAGACCTGACAAAGAAAATATCTCATAATGACGAGATGCACATGACAAAATGCTGACATGTGAAGGTCATTTTTCCCTGCAGTGTATTTTTTTATTTTTAGTATGAGGTAAAAGTAGAGAAAAGTCTGAGAATATTTAAAGAGAAGCTAAGCTACCAATTATAAGCATCAGATGAATTAGCAGAAATTATGGTGTTTCCATGGCCTGGAGAAATAAAATTTTGAATTAAGAAATGAACAGAAAGTTAGAACATGAAGGGGAAAGCCCTAAATCCTAATGATAAAGGGTGTTTGGAGCAGGAAGTCTAGTTCTCTGTGGGTTTTGCTTTTGAAGCATTTGGTCAATTCTTATAAGAATATTTTTAAATGTCTACTTAGTGTGCTTACTATTTATAAGGTCAAAAGGTTAAGACACAGAAGGAAAAAGTCAAGTTTCTTGTAGTCTTACCATGGTGGGGTCTAAAATGTGGGTTTAGAATCTGCAAGCCCCAGTAAACACCATGAGATAAAAGACGACTTAGGAGGAGTGGTCTGGAGACTCATCCTAAATAGATTAACCAGAAAATTCTTCCAAAAGTTGCCACCAATCAAATTAATTTTCTAATTGAATAAAGGTGATTTGATAACTTTTGATGTTTCTGTAAGAGAAGAGACAAATGATCTCATAAGAAAAATAGTGTCATGTATATCTGTAAAGTAGGATTTCATGTGAAAGAAACAGGATCAAAAGTAAGAACAGACAATAAAGAGAGGTCCACAGATTACCCATGTGTTGGTGTTATAAAAAACTGATTTAAATTTTACTAAATATATTCAACATAAAGGAAAACACAGATATTCTGTAGAAAATTTGACTTTTTAAATAAAAATGGATACATAGAAATTCTAGTGTTATTTTTTAAATTAAGAATACAAAAGATGAATGTAACAAAAGACTTCACTTGGCAGAAGAGATAATGAATGGACTAAAGATAGAGAAATAAAAAAGTAGCCATTCTGAAACAGTGCAAAACCAATAGAATGCTTCAGTTTTAAAAGCCATAAATTTCATCAGGGAAACTGCAACTTTCTAACAGTAATATATGTTACCTAACAGTTAGCCAAAAAAAAAAATTCAAAAGACATATTTGAAGACAGAATGAGATATTTCCAAAAACTTCAAAAGGGAGCCAATTACAGATTTATAAAATTCCTTGAAACAAAAAAGGTAAGATTGAAGCATGCAAACATGCATAGTTTTATTCTTAGTATCTTTTCCAAAATTTCTGAAACCAATTATTAACCAACTGAGAAAACATGATGATTCCATTAAAAAATACTCTGACCCTTCAATGGCATTTGAATAACTGCCTCCAATTTCTTTTGCTTGTTTTTCTACTTGATCTTGACCAAAATACCAAGAAACAATTTCAATATTTTTGAAAGCAAACTGATTCCTGTGGGCAGGGAAAATGGACTGTCTTATTCTACTGCTCTTTATAAATTATAATGTAAGTAGTTAATTAATTATGCAAAAGAACTCATTTAGAATCAAAATGCCAGTCATTCTCAGTTTTTTGGTTGGTGGTTGAGAGTATTTATTTGTGTGAATGTTTACTGTCTGAGTTATAGTTTACTTTTTGATAATCTTATATATGTTTTGAACTACATTTCAAAGGCAGTCATGCATTGATTAATGATGAGGATACACTGAGAAATGGGTCATTCATCGATATTGTTGTAGTGTGATCATTAGATTGTATTTACATAAACCTGGGTGGAATACATCAGTCACTCAACCTGGCCTGTTGATGTAAAGAGGATATATTTAATAAATACATTACAGTAACATAGTTATTTAATATCACTGTTTGGTATTATAAATTCTACATAATTGTGTGATTCTTAATATGACTGGCAGCCTCATAGATTTATCTACACTGGTAGTACCATAAACACATGAGTAATGCATTATTCTACAAAGCTGTGAAGTCACTAGGAATTTTTTACCTTCATTATAATCTCCTCTGACCAGAGTCAAATACATGGTCTCAGAGCCTAAACATAACTGTGCTGCCCATGACTCTGTCTTTTTTATTGTCTGGCAGGAAATGAATAAAAAATACCTTTTCAATTGACCGTTTTTATGGTACTAGGGTTGAACTCAGGGCCTCAAGCTTGCTAAGCAGGTGCTCTATGACTTGAGCCACTCTACCAGCCCTCATCTGACTTTTGATAGCAGCAAGTTATTTTGCTTAATTATCCCTGCAAGTTAATATAAAATCCGAAAAAAAATGTAGATAATGAAGAATATTTTAATTTACAGTTTGGAGTAAATATCAATTGATTAAAAAGGAAATAATCTTAGGGAAAACTTGTGAATTAAATGCAAAATTCTATATAATGTTTACTTGCATGAAAACAGTGTGTTCATTATTATTATAAATGCATGGTACATAAAGATGAATATAGAAAGCAAATATCATATATATTATCTTTTCAAGCTTACTACTTCTCTCTTTGATTTAAAGATGATATGGAGTTTGCTTCTGTGAATTATTGGCACACTGCCTCGGATTTACACATTTCCATTGACACTAAAAATAGTTCTCATAGAACTTCCATTTATTCTTGTGAAATGTAGAATGAGTCAAAAATACAACTCAATCATTTTCCATATTTCTCATTTGCTAAAATATTTTCTCATCATGTAATGAGATCTTCAAGCTATCTGAAATATTTTATATTGATCCTTTAAGTAACATTAATTATATGGGTTTTAATATTTTTTTCAATAGCTGATATTATGAACATGCATTCACCTCTACTTTTCACTATATACTTGAGGCCCTAATAATAATCTTTCATAGAAATTACCAGTAAATGCCATACATCTTTTCAAAAATGTTTAAATTCTGCATGCAAAGATAATTCCAAATATCTATAAAAAGAGACTATTCGCAAATTGGCAGAAAGCATTGAGAAAGAACCGTGGAAGGCATTCATTTTTCAACTGCCATTGTATGTGAGAGAGTTTGTATGCTTTCCTAAATTTGTCTGAGCTGCCAAGAGTGTCAGACATGTTTGTTGCAATTTGTAAAGGAAATCCTACCATGTTCTCCATTCCTGGCATGAGAAACAAGAAAGTTTTAAAGAATAAAATTTAACCTACAGCTATACATTTCAAGTTACTGCATTAGCAGTGTCAAGGAAGAACTTACTTTTAGGTCAGAATAGCTGAAATTTTATATTATTTTAATCTCAGAATCATTTCTTGTCATCCACTTTGAAGGACTATCAGAAAGTTACTATTATTTATTTTTATTATTATTATTATTATTATTTTGTCTTAGGTCCGAGTTTGCATTACTATTGCAAAATATTAGATGTCAGTTAATGTATTTTACAAAAAGATTTATGTAGCACATAATCCTGGACGTCCAGGAGCACAGCACTCTCATGGTCCTGAGTCCTGGTGAGGGTCTAATGTCACATGGCTCCATGGCAGAGAAGTCCAAAGATGAAGCAGGTGCAGGACGAAGGAGCAAGTGTGTGAGAGAAAGCAGTAGACAGGATCTCACTTTTCAAAGATCTGCTCTAGGTAACTAATCTAGTCCCTAAGGAGCAAGAACTCTCTTCCATGAGAAAAGCAGTTATCTGTCTTAAAGACCTAATGACCTCTAAAAGGCCACATAAACTCTCTGCACCATCCCAAGAGGAATTGAGTCTCAATGAAGCATGTACAAACCAGAGCATCCTCAAATCATATACTTTACACATGCACAATGAAACATTACACTTTTTAAATCAGGTTGCATGATAGATTTGGCCTAAAGCCACTCCCATGCCATGTTAAAATTACTAATCATTGTCTTCATAATTATTGAAATACACATTATTTTAATTCAAATAATAACATTGGTTCATGATTCTCAATATGTCCTATTGCATCTGAATGAATCCAGATAATTAAAAGGGGCACAAATAAAATATGTCAATAAATTAATTATATAAAATACTTGATTAAAATCACAGGCAATAGTTACATGGCTTTAAACTATAGAAATAGTTAATGACCCAATCATTTTGCCAATCTGGGCTGAGCCACAAAGAAAAGTCTTTAGAAGAACAAAAGTCTATGGTTCTTGA
Source organism: Castor canadensis (assembly GCF_047511655.1). NCBI lineage: Eukaryota > Metazoa > Chordata > Mammalia > Rodentia > Castoridae > Castor > Castor canadensis. Next base: position 69,693,484 of record NC_133396.1, on the reverse strand, counting down.
GTGTTAAAAATAGTCTAACATTCCTCTTTCATTAAAGAGGAAAGAAACTGCCTAGAAAGAACTCTGATCAAAGTCAAAATCACACATTTTGAGGAGCTAAAACTAATTTTGTCTTACAGTGATAGTATCACCAGCTGGATATGCAAGTCTGTACTTGACACACACATTTACATTTTTCTTTCTACTTAAGCTTTGTTATCAGTCCATTACCTTTGTAAAGAATGGTCAAATCCATTAACTTGGCCTACTCACATAGAATAATTCACATAAAAACTAGCAAGACAAAATGTGTACATATCTTAAAAATTGTAGTGAAATGGATAATATAGCTCAAAAAGAATGACCTAGGCCCTTCTGTTTTTCAATAAATAAATTTTGTAATTTGTTTTGTTGTGTAAAATGAACAGATCATTAGATGTAAAAGTGATTTACTAACGATTTATCTATCATCTATCTATTATTTTTCTGTGCAGCTATCAGCTCTCAACCTAGTATTATTTATCTTATATTCCTGTTTATGAGAATACTGCTGGTAGATATCCCTTAGTTCTCATCATTCTTTGGAAATTGCTCTTGTTGGAAGAAGCATCCTCAGGTAACAGTGTCTTCCTATCTCACTGTGACCTGGACCTAATAACTGACCTAACTGGGGTGAAATTCCTTGCCTACTTTCTCCTATTTGAGATAGTTTTCTTGGCTGATTTCTGATTCAGATTCCCTTATAAGACTATCTAAAGTCATCATTGGAAATTTGATCTCAGTGTTCCCAGAGAAGTCAACATGAGACAGAGGCCAGGCTTTTCACTGTAGACTCAAACCTAAACATAATAAACCTAGTCTGTAAGTTTTTACTGACTATCTGCAAGTGACCATTTAAGAGTCATATCCTTGTGCCTAAGGAAAAAAGTCACTAGTACATGCTTTCTCTGTCTCTCTGTCTCTCTCTTTGTCTCTGTCTGACGCTATCTCTCTCTCATTGTGTGTACATATTAGCTAAATACTTTAAGAAAACATATAATTTAGCAGTCATAAATAGAATAGTGCTGAATATTTCTTCCTGAATACCAGTGTAACTACTACCATAAAATTAAAGATACTTTAATGTTTTGATTAATTTTATTTTAACAAGAAAGCATAGATTCATTTTTTAGCATATGCCATCACAATCGAATTTCTCCTTTTAAAACTCTCTTGGATGATGGCATAGTGATATTCAGGCATATTTAATAGGAAAAGGTAAATTTCATCTTCTCAACTTTGTTAATAACTTTTCTTTGAGCACTCTAGATTCTATTTGGCTGGCTCAGTGAAAGGGTGGCAAGTTTTAACATTATGAACAGAAAGTCTTCATTTTAGTTGTGTAAAAATTGCAAATTAAAACACATACTCTTTGACAAACTCCAGGGTATTCCAGTGAGTCTTTAATGTTTCTACTGACTAGATAATTTCAAGTTTTATGCTATACATGAGGCAGTATTATCACTTTCTAATGTAAACCAAACTCATACGTATTAAATTCTGGGAAATCCAGGGAAAGACTTAATGTTTTCTACACCTTGATGTACAATAGGATAGTATATAGTATTTAAGAGTCTCATCAGTTTTGGGGAGAATTCAGCTAACAAGCATACTGACCTTTCTGCTTCCTTTCTCTCCTCCTCCAGTCAAGCATAAATCAGATTAAGGTAATGTGAAGACACTCCTTCACTCTTTCAGCATAAAATCCATACTAGAGACACTCAGAAGATTGCTGAATAGGGCAATTTAAAAATCTGATAATTGAAGACAGCATAACTTGAAGGTAAATGTACAAGAAGATCCCTTTTTCTCTCCTTTCTCTAGGACTGGAAGGAAGCTAACTGTGAGAAAAGACAGGCAGCTACTAGAAGAAAAAGTAGGGGAGGTATGGTGGACAGAGGGAGATAAGTGGACTAAGGAGGGAGGAAGAATGATGTATGACCTAGAGGGAAGAGCATGCTTTGTGAATCTCCAAGGTTTGTCCATAAGCAATGGTAAGGACGCTGATAGCAAAGAGAGACAAATCAATGCTGATTACTTATGTATTCCCAAAGTGTCTTTAGAGAATTTTAATATATATCTCAAACCCAAACTGACATCTTTTTCTTACATTCTTCCAGATTCTGTGGTTTTAACTTAACCTGAAGAAAATCTATTTGGGATACTGGCTGTACTTTCCTTATCCCACCCATGATAGTGATTTGTAGTCTTACCAGTCAATTCCGTAAGTTTACCTATCTGGTTAATTTAAAGTGGTAAGACATACAAATCCATTCACCTTGAAAGTTATAAACAGGACACTGGAAAGGAAGGAATGTTAGAGCTGAGTCTTCAAGTGGACTCACACTTTTCTAATTCTACAAATGATAAAAAACATTCACCACTGGCAGAAGCACAAGCATAAACAAAGAGAGATCAGAAAGTGTTTTCAGAAATGTCACTGACTGCACCTGCAAGAAAAACAAAATTGTTATCTAATCCTAGGAAGAAACCAAAATTATAGTTTTTGACATTATGATAATTACATATATTTCCAATGACTGAACCCTGGGGATATAAGCAACCCTAGACCAGTCCCTACACTATTTTCATCTAGGGCTCTATGAGAGGAGCCTAGCTTACAATCAGGACCAGGACAAATCAAATGAGTTAGCACAGGTATCAGCTACAAGGAATAGGATAAATTCACTTTATGAGGAGATGGGTATGGAGCACGGCAGCAGAGTGACCACTTGTCACCATTCCTGGGTTGTTTCTAGAGGCATTTGTGTTCCACATGCCCAGATGGTACAAATGCCAATATGGTACTCATTGAGTGGTTGGGATAGGACGGGAAGAGTCTTTGGGAAGTTCAGCTCTAGAATAGCCCTGCTTCTCTGGCTTCTCATCCTCCATCTGTCCCTTTGCAGTTATGTACTTTCACCATAGTGTTTATTTTTCACTGCAATTCTTCTAATTTTACTCTGGCTTTTCCAAGTTATTTCCTCCATTTCTCCTCATAGTATCTTCATAAAAATTACCTCAAGTTGAATGTTAGTTCATTTAAAATATTGTTCACAGTTTTCATCTTCTCTGGCAACACTTTTCTGGAAACAAGTTTTGCTACTGTTTCCTTCCTCCTCCTTCTTTGCCCGTGCCTCCTCCCTTTCTCTATCCTCCTCCATACCTGTCCTCCTCCTCCTCCTGTTTTTACTTATAGCAGCTTTACACAGATACTTCCTCAGTTCCTCATTTGTTTCTCAGGCATTCAAACTTCCTGTTAATAGCACTGAATTTTAGTTTGTTGATTTAATACTTCATGTACTTAAAGGAGGGTTTACATGTAATTTTATGGAATATTTAACAATACATTTTGTAATACTGAGTAATAACCAGGGGAAAATAAATGTCTTAACCTGTTAGTCATATTTCTTTGCTATCTTTCTACTTTCAGTTAGATATGAAAACAAATCTGAAAAACAATCTCACTAAACTTAATCACTTAGCTGCTTAATTTAGAATGTGGAGTAGTTTTTAATGATGTCAGAACAGATTATTAGGAAATAATAAACATAAGAGTTTGAAGAAAGTATATTTCTGACATATTGGGAATATAATTAATTTCAGAAACAATTTTGTTTTAAGTCACTGTATATAATTTGCCTCACAAATTCCTTTTTTTCCTGGAAGGCTGTTTATAGGTAGACATTTGGTAATACTCCCTTGGATGGAGAAGATCCAGCAGTGACAAGATTAAATGATAATTTAACTTGCGCAAATGATAATTTAGCATTGACAAGTTTAAATTACTTCAGTAAGTTAAACTTAGCAATATATCATATCTTTTTTTTCTATGGGTTCCTACTCTGGTCCACTCCAGAGTAGGAAGCCATATTTTCTTTCCTATCATTTATCCATAAAATATGAACTAACTTCCCAAAAATCAAGCAGCATAATTGCATGTAACTAAAAGGCCATTGTGGCTTCACCCAGACTAGAATACAATGAAGGAAGTGAAGTGATTTGGACTATCAAATGACACAAACAAAAAAGAGACAAGTTCAAAAACACAGTCTCTTGCCACTCTAGAAATAAACTTTAAGAAATCCAGGTACTGTGGACCAAGGATCTGGATTAAAGTTCATTTTACCATTGAATTGTTTAACATGAGCAGAAGCAAAGAAAGGAGCATATCCCAAATTCTTGCCCATCTCCTAAGTGGGTTGGGATTTAAAACCAGAAAGAAGTGTTTATGGACTCTGATAAGAAGTGACCAACAGGTAATAGACACACTTTTGTTATCATGGACTTTATCATGCAACCCCTTCACAATTAAAGAGACAAAATTTACATATATGATCCTGCTTTTATTTTCATTTGACAATGCAATCAATATTAATGCAGGTAGACTTTTATTTAGAATAGTAGGACAGCTCTCTCTGTAAGAAGATCGACTGCTAGAGTGGATTAAAATTTTTCAGGGAAATTCTCTGCTCATTTATATTAAAGTAGAAGAATTTGATTTTCCTTCCAACAGCAATTGCTGTTTATCCAGATTGTGTTCCTAAAGGGTATCCTAACAATATCATTCACTATATGCCATTCATTTGTTATGAAACACTTATCCAGCTTAATTTTATAGCTTATTTCCTATGGTCTCAAACAATATTTCCATTTCAAATTATCACAAATGATATTTTAGTAACATTTTATTCACAAATGGTAAACTACAAACTGATCTTTTATTCAAACTGTAAATCTATTTTCTTTTTCTTTCAAAAATATTACTATTTACAAACCAATTTCATAAATATACAAGTCTTTTTATGTTCCTTAGTCTTCATCCTTCAAAAATCTGAATGATGCTGAAATTGAGCAATCTCAATATTTATGTCAATATCACTCTCAAATTTTCATCTCCAGACCTTCAAATTTTAGAGAAAAATATACATTTGAATATAGGACCAAGATATAGGATTCCATAAAGTAATCTAACCTGGAGACAACACAAGTAAATTGAAGAAATCAAATAATTCTAAAATGAGGAAAAAGAAAGTTACATTTTTCTGATGTTCCTGTGTTTTGTCTAGTTTTTTATTTCCAATATGACATTTTGAAATAGTAACTACATTTATTTTTCTTTGTTTTTCAGGGGAGGTGGGTTGGAGGGAGCTGGAAACTAAAGAACACATAAGCACAGTTGTCATGGTGGAGGGTCTATGGGGAAAAGACCTGTGTTTCACATTCCAAACTTGAGCCTCAGAAGTAAAAGGTTCCATCTACCATTAACCCTGTCAGAAAACATGCTGAGATTAGGGAGAGTCACAGAGTAAGTTGGTAACCCAAAAAGTACACTTTAGGAAATGAAGCTTCATTATTCCCTGCTTTTCTGTATAATTTCCCAGTTTTGTAGTATCCTACTCCTTGGCCCCTGGTAGAGTCTCAGTAAATATCTGCTAAGTACATGAATAAGGTCTTCATTTCAGACACTGTGAAAGAGATTAGCTCTTGATAATTAATATGGAAAGCCGAGGTTAATCTTGATACCTTTTTCTAGGTGTGCTGCATTTGCGTGAGTATGTCATGGAGCCAGGGCAACCTGGCTATGAAACCCTGATAGGCATTATTCTGATAGGATAATGGGGGATTGCTACACCAGGGCACAGAGAAGACAGGGCAGAAGTAGAGCAGAATCATGTTGCTTTAGGTTTATATACTTCTTCAACTCCAGCTACAATTAGGTGTGCAGGATTGATGACTAGCTCACCATCAAACAGCATATCTCACTTGCCCACTACCTTAACAGAATCATCCTGAGAGGACCCAGAGAAAAAGGAATGATTCACATATGATAGGTAGCACAGTTGGAGGCATTGGCTATAAGTGGAAAATAACTTGTATTACTGCCAAATGCCAGTGGATAGTAATTGCCTGATTATCAATAACATATGGCAATGGGCCACCCTTTCCATTTTGGGTTTGGACTAATCTGATCCACAAAGCCCTCAAGCAGGGCATTTTTATTATCATGTCCTTATCACATAAGTTTGGTCTATACACATTTAGGGTAAAAATGTGCCAAACCCCCAGTGGTTTACATGAACCATTTGCATCAAACCAGGGCATCGTGCAATGTCTTTGTATGCCATTCTGAAATTATTTCCTCAACCCATGGTTATTGTCTCTTGAAGGGTGTGTTCCCTCTGATGGTTTGAGAAACACAGTTTGAGAATATTTTTGTCTATGTGTGATCTTGCATTTCCAATGGATGTGAAGTCTCTGGGGACTTGTTTTCTTTTGGACTCATGGGAAACCAGGAAGGAAAAACCATAGAGGAAACCAATAGAAGTTTGACAAACCCACATTCTTTTAATAGGTAACATGTAGCAAGTGGCCTTGTCTAACATGAATTTTCCTTCTCTGGTGGGGACTTATTTACTACCTCTAATGAATATCCAGTATGCTGGAAGCAGCAACTAAAGATGACTATATGCACCTTAGCTAAGAAAAAAAATCAAGGAAATATTTGTTGTCTTGGACCAATGGTTTAGATACACACTTACCAACATGGATGAATCCTTAGAAAAGTCTTGCTTCAAAACTTATGAGGTACACAACGAAGCAAAATTTACAGAGGCATCAATAAAAATATCCATACATAATAATAATTTGCCTGCCAAGAGTACAGTCTAATGAAAATATATGTTAAATACACAGAAATTATTGCTTTTATATAGGGAGAGGATAATGGGGGATTGCTACAAAATCAAATTAGTGAAAAGAAAGAAAAATTAAAAAGAGTGGAAAAATGAGCTAGAGATGAGAGGAGGGGGAAAGGGAGGAAAGAAGAGCGATTAAAGATTAAACACATTCTTTGCATAGAGTCCAGTGATTACAAGACATTATGAATTTTGAAAAATGTTTGTCTCAGTCCACACATCTGATACTCAAGGGAAAAACTCAATAGAATACAATTTGTTTTAATTAAAAAGACCCAGAGTAACAAGGAAGTAATAAGTAGGGTGGGGAGTGGGTATGGCCTCAGAGAAGTAGGCAATATTCTGCTCATGTAGGCTGTGATAACAAATTTGAAATCTATCTACTGTGATCTACTAATGATTATTTTATATATGGAAAAATGTTATCACACTTTGCCTAGATTGTAACGCTCTGGTGCTGTGTAAAAATAGACAGCAGAGAACAAAGTTAAAAAATGAAAGAACAACCATGAACCATTCATTTCCCTGAGGAGATTAACACTGGCACCAGGATTGTTGTACATGGGGTGCAGTGGGTGAAAGTGATACTGTTACAAACAGACCAACACATGTCCATCACACCCCATCATTTTCTCTTTAAATTCCAAAGATCCTGTAACGACATCCTTGGCACCTCAGAATTTTAACAATATCTACCACTCTTCACTAACTCTTATGAAATATTATCCTTTCCAAATACAATCCTTCTAAACAGTATTCTTTCTGAAATATTATCTGCTTCTTCTCTTATCTTCAGGCCTTTTCCCAAGTTGCTCTTGAGCTGGGGGGAAAACCTCCCTCCTCTTTTTTCCGTGATTGCTCACATTCATCTAAAATCCCTTCTTCTGCAAATTCCTCATAAACTGTCCTTACATCATGAACACTTTAGTTCAATGTTAGTATGTGATTTCCATTATAAAAATGCTTTTCTATTGATGTGCCTTTGTTGTGTGTATTACTTACCTGTGTGATTTAATAACTAGATTATATGATAAGCAAATATAACAGCTTTATATAATCATTGTATAGCAGAGCACCTTAATCCTGGAAGTTCTTAAATAAATATTTAATTTTGGTTATAAAAATTAATAACCAATTTTTTTATTTAAACTTGCATATCTCCTTTGGATTTTTTTAAATAAGCAGAACAATGGCAATACATAAATATGTTTATACATTTATGTTATGATTTCTATAAAAAATACAATATTTTAACATGGTAAGAGGTATAACCATATACTTAATCATTTATTTATTCATTAGTAATAATATCTGTGTACTCATAGCTATACAAGTGGTTCTGTCAAACATTCAAAGAAAATTCCATTTCATTCATTTTGGCCCACATTTTTATTATTTCTCTCCTTCTGCCTGTTTTGGATTTCACTTGTTCTTCTTTTTCTAGGAGTGTGAGATGTAGCATTAGGTCATTTATTTGAGATCTTTCTGTCCTTTTAATATATGCACTCATGGCTATAAACTTTCCTCTGAGGAATGCGTTTGCTGTGCTCCATAGCTTCTGATAGATTGTATTTGCATTCTCATTGAATTCCAGGAACTTTTTGATTTCCTCTCTTATTTCTTCTATGACCCACTGATGGTTGAGCAATGTGTTGTTCAGCCTCAAATTATTTGTGTAATTTGTTCTGCTGCTTGTGTTGTTGAGTTCTAGTTTTATTTCATCATGATCAGATAGAATGCAGTGGGTATTTCAAGTTTTCTTATATTCATTGAGACTTGCTTTGTGCCCTAAGATTTTAGAGAAAGTTCCATGGGCTGCTGAGAAAAATGTATATTTTGCTGTTGCAGGATGAAATATTCTGTAGACATCAATTAAGTCCATTTGATCTATGGTGTCATTTAGGCCTATGATTTCTTTGTTTGGATAACCTATCTATTGGTGATAGAGGAGTATTAAAATCTCCCACTGCCACTATGTTGGGGTATATATGTGCTTTTAAGTCCTTTAGTGTATGTTTGGTGATGTTGGGTGCACTGACATTGGGTGCACATATGTGGATAATTGTTATTTCCTTTTGATGTGTTGTCCCTTTTATTAGTATGACATCTTCTACTCATTTGTCTCATTTGACCAATGTAAGTTTGAAGTCTACTTTGTCTGATATAAGAATTGATACCCCTGCCTGGTTTCAGGGGCTATAAGCTTGGTAAATCTTCTTTCAGCCTTTCACCCTAAGCCAGTGCTTATTTCTGTTAACAAGGTGGGACTCTCTCTGGAAAAAAATTTGGAGGCCACTTAAAAAGCTAGACATTGATCTACCATTTGATCCAGCAATACCACTCTTGGGGATATACCCAAAAGACTGTGACACAGGTTACTCCAGAGGCACCTACACACCCATGTTTATTGTGGCACAACTCACAATAGCCAAGTTGTGGAAACAGCTAAGATGCCCCACCACTGACGAATGGATTAAGAAAATGTGGTATCTATACACAATGGAATTTTATGCAGCCATGAAGATGAATGAAATGTTATCATTCGCTGGTAAATGGATGGAATTGGAGAACATCATTCTGAGTGAGGTTAGCCTGGCCCAAAAGACCAAAAATCGTATGTTCTCCCTCATATGTGGACACTAGATCAAGAGCAAACACAACAATGGGATTGGACTTTGAGCACATGATAAAAGCGAGAGCATGCAAGGGAGGGGTGAGGATAGGTAAGAAATCTAAAAAATTAGCTAGCATTTATTGCCCTTAACGCAGAGAAACTAAAGCAGATAACTTAAAAGTAACTGAGGCCAATAGGAAAAGGGGACCAGGAACTAGAGAAAAGGTGAGATCAAAAAGAATTAATCTAGAAGGTAACACACATGCACAGGAAATTAATGTGAGTCAACTCCCTGTATAGCTATCCTTATCTCAACCAGCAAAAACCCTTGTTCCTTCCTATTATGCTTATACTCTCTCTACAACAAAATTAGAAATAAGGGCAAAATAGTTTCTGCTGGGTATTGAGGGGGTAGGGGGGAGAGGGAGGAGGCAGAGTGGGTGGTAAGGGAGGGGGTGGGGGCAGGGAGGAGAAATGACCCAAGCCTTGTATGCACATATGAATAATAAAATAAAATAAATAAAACAGCAGAAATTTCTGCAAAAAAAAGAAAGGTGGGTCTCTTGTAAGCAACAGACTATTGGATTTCCTTTATAACCCAGTTTGCCAAATGGTGTCTTTTGATGGTGTAGATGAGGCCATTGGCATTCAGTGTTAATGCAATGCCCATCAAAATTCCAATGACACTCATCAAAGAGATTGAAAAATCTACCCTAAAGTTCATTCAGAAACAAGACTGAGAATAGCAAAGGCAATACTGAGCAAAGAGGCCAAAATCATGTGTTCTCTCACATATGCAGATTATAGACCTAAAACAAATGCATTAATGTTATTGAACATGGGTCACACACTAAGGGGAGACTGCACATAGGAGGGATAAGGAAAGGGAAGGAAACCTAAAACTTTAATATAGTTGACATGTTCAGTGTATAGGAGTGAATATAATAATCTTAAACTGGCAGAGGCCACTTTGGGAAGGGGACTGGAAAGTAGTGAAGAGGTCTGGTAGAGATGAACCAATATGAGTTGTAATACACATAATCATGGATACAATACAAGAGATCTCCCTGTAGAGCTATCATTATCTCAAACTAGCAAAACTGCTATGCTTTTCTTTACATATTTTATGTTTTTTTTCAACAAAATTTGAGAACAAGAGGGTGCAACAAGTTCTGCCCAGAGGTGAGGAGGGAGAGGGAATTGTCCCAAATAATGTATGCACATGTAAGTAAATGTAAAAATGATAAAATAAAATTTTTAAAAACTTAAAATTTCTATTGTCATGGGATAGCATTTCTGAGAGTCCAGAAGACACACAAGTTCTAATAAAACTCATACTGATCTTAGAATAATGATAAATCCATGCCCTAATTCCCACAAAAAGGTTACAATTGAAACAGAAACCATGGCTAGTGAAGTTGCTCAAGTGTTAGAATACTTGCCTAATAAGTGTGAGGCCCTAAGTTCAAACCCCAGTACTGCAAAAAATTGTGACAAGAAGGAAACCACATTTATCCTTATTTATTGACTTATCTATTACCATATACTTCCCTTTTATCATAAAACTCAACAAAATGAGTGCTGTGCTACTAGAGTAGCCCAAGCTGTTACAGTAGATATATATAGAGGTTCAAACTTCATTCAGGAAATTGTTATTCCTCACTCACGTAAATTCCAGCTGGTTGTGAGTGTGATCAGGGATGGCATCAGACATACTGATGCAGACTGGACCAGAGAGTGCAATGTTCTGATGTTGTCCAGCCACTAGGTGGGGGATGAAACCAGCTGAAGGATGCCACAGGAGGCTCTGTGTGTCAGCCCTGGTGATTAAGCTCCTGTTAACCTGGTGACAAAAAGGTTCACAGGCCTGATAGATTCTCCAGTTATTGACACAGATATTCTTTGAGAAGCATGGAAATAAAAGTAACAAAAACAAAATGTAGATAAAGGATTTAATAAATACAAAATGTTAAGATCAATTTGTACTTTTATTCAACTTGTATTAAAAAAAGCAATTCAACAAGTTAAATATGATCAATCAAAAAAAGCAAATTCTGTTCAAATAGACATGAAAAAATCATGGGGAATTGATAAATTAATTTTGTGAAAGTAAATAAATTCAAAATGTTTCTCTAAATCCATATTCAAGGTATTAAAAATATGGTTTAATACATTTCCATATTTCTGTATTGTTACAGTTATGACAGATTTGATAGCACTCAAAGCAAAACTTAAAGTAAATTGTGAGGACTTAGCATATTTAGAGTGCTAACTGTATTATATCTATATGCTCACTTAAACCATTCAAAGATAGGGTAATATTATATCAAAAAAGAAACAGAAAAGATGAGATGATAACTGCTACAACAAATCATGAGAGAGTGTTACAGTGCAGACTCTTCAGTGTTAAACTACTGAGATGTCACTTGGAGATGCTCTGCTGCATTTCTCTGTTTTCTTCTGAGTTCCATTTTGACTAATGTTCATTAACTTTTCTCCCACTTGACTGAGTCTTTCCTCTTCTGTATACAGTATGCTGTATGGACAATGAATGCTTCACTGTATTGGCATATATTTTCACATTTCTATTTGTTTTTGTTTGTTTATTTATATATTTTGCAGCTCTGGGGCTTGAATTCAGGGCCTTATGCTTGCTAGTTGGGTGTTCTACCACTTGAGCCACTCAGCCAGCCCTATTTTGCATTGGGTATTTTTTGAGAAAGGGTCTCAGGAACTATTTGACTGGGGCTAGCTTCAAACCATGATCTTCCTGATCTTTGTCTCCTTAGTAACTGAGATTGTAGGCATGATCCACTGGTGCCCACCTCTATTTGCTTTTAAAAATAAAGCTCTGTTAAAGTGATCTATTTATTCATGCAGAGTCTACATTTCCCACAATGCCCTTAAAAATTTCAGTAGTTGTTCGAAGTATTGTTCATATAATTCCAAATTTTCAGTTGTCTGTTTTTTTAATTGACTGTTTCCATCCATGCCCACAGGTGTACATCTTTTTCTATATTTTGTATACATTATTTCTATTTCATATGACAAATTGTATGTGGAAGGATTGTACAGACAAAAGCAGTGAAATTTATATCCAGGATGTCAGACAATGGGCACCTATATTTGGGTGAGTCTAGTCTGTCATTGAGAAGTGTTAGGCATTGTTTCAGTTTTAAATTCAAGTTAATCACCTGCTTCAAATATTTGAAGGATGTGATTACTTTTCCTGCAGCAGAGCTTGAGTTCTGAGCACCTGTGAGGTTATGGAGACCTTTATGACTTATAACTCCATCTCCAGCTTTCCAAACTCTTGGGATATTTATTTCTATTTTATCTTTTGTTTACATAATTTGTGTACCTGTGTGTTCTTGAGCTCAGCAATCCTGCCTCAGGCTCTCACCACTCACCACGTGGCCCTGACTCAAGGATTCATTTCTCTGAACAATTCAGCCCTGCCTCAGCCATTGGGTGCTCACTGGAGCACATGTGTGAAGTCCTGTGGTCCTTCAGAGATTTCACTTAGACTTTCAGCAAGCCATTCATCCACACTTGGGGAAGACTATAAAAACCAAGAGCCTCTATTTCAACCTGTCTCCCCTGCCCCCGTCTTTGATTTGCTTTCGTGTGTACTTGTCAGCCCATGGGAAAGTATTGGAGGACAAAATTGGATGCAACATAGGACTGAAGCTATACAGGACATTTGTTATTTTGGCATGCATAATTACAAAAAAATTCAGTTTAAATAAAACATTAATTTTATTTGTGACACTTTTTCCCCTACAGTCATGCTACCATAGATGAAAGCAATCATGACCTCATCACAGGGAAGACATTGGAACTGTTGTGAGGTTAGTGTGTGAGATCTTAGGATTCTGAGCACTTTCATGGTTTTGTAAAACTATGATTTCATAGTGAAGCTTGAGTTTTGGACCCAAGGCCCAAATACCTGGGATTCTATGTGCCAAGTCCAGCTCCTTGTCCCTATATGCCAAGTAAAGAGGCATGGTTGAAGTCAGAGAAAGGAGATTTATTACATGGCTTGGGACATGCAATGGGAAGAGAAAGAGTAAGCACTCAACCCATCTTTAGTCATTTTCAGGGTATAGACATGAGCTACAGGTTTAAGTGGACTAAAGTACTGGACACAGTGGACAAGATGTGTACATAGTTAAATAGTTACAGGCACAGATGTGGTCCAATTGGTCATTATCTCAGTCCTTGTTCTGGAAGAAGCTCCAGAGTTGTTATCTGGAGAGTGATCCATTCTGAGAAGGCTCTACTCTTTGGGGGAGTTTTGTTTCCTTGTCATGAAGACGTTATCACTTTTGTCTTTCCTAGGATGCAAGTTGATTGCAAAATGACTGCAGAGAGAATGGTTTAGAGCAATGACAAACAAAAAATGAAGGAAAAATTCCATGCTTTTCTCATGGTTTTAATTAATTCATGGGCCTAAGTAAGGAGTCTTTGCTTTTCAACAAAAGCAGGCAAGCCCCTCTTAGGATAGCTTATTCTGCCTATTGTCTACCTAAATTAAAGTGACAGTATGTATAAGATTTTTAAAGTTTACTTATTCACCATTTATATTTTAAATTAGTTGAAGAATACCTATGGACACACATAAAAGATAAAAGATCTCAGTAAGAAATTTGCTTAATTAAGTGACCTTGAGATAGGAATTTAGCTAAATGGGCAATAAGAATGAAAATTAGTAATTTTAGAAGTCTAGATAAAACACATAAATTTAGATATATCAATTTATCCTATTGTGTATAAGCTACAAAACTGAGCTTTTATCTATGTCTTCAAAGTGGCTACTAATTCTCTTATTTTTGAAATATCTGAAATTATTAACCATTCATGCTTACAGAAAGTGATTTTACATTTGATAATGGAATTTGAAATCACTTATTGCCATGCTAAATATGCTTGCATCATAAACTGAATATTTAAAGTACAGACTACTAAAGTTTTTAAATCCAAATAAGCAACTTTCTATTTTGGGACAAGTGCACAATTTTCTAAAATTAACTGAAATATTATTATCTTCATGTCTGGTGCCAAGAATCATATCTACTGTTCCATCTTTCCTAATACTATTGTACAAACGTGAACACACACTATAATTTAAAGAAGATGGTGATAACTATTCTAAGTCCTTAGGTTAAAAATCACTGAATAGCACCCACTTAAGATTGTCATAGGAATTCCAGCCTTAAGATTATTTAAAATAATACATATACAAATTTATATTCTTACTTTCCAGCACAGACATAAACAGGAGACTCATCAATTTAGGGACCAGTAAATGAAGCTTAAGTCACACCAAGTGGCTTCAGTATTCCCCAGGAAATTTTGTCTGTTCATGTGCAGAATCAGAGACAGTCAATATGCCAGCATCACTTAAAAGTGATTTCAAACTGTTTTTGGGGGGAAAATATCAAGGACATGAAGCTACTCTTGTATCACATCCCCTTGTCATTTCACCAGAATAAATCCTACTTAGATACAGTTGCAATTTGCCCCAACATATTTTTCACTCCACCAATAACTGATAGAAGACAAAGTCCCTAAAAACTTCAACTGCCAAGTTTTAAAAAAAAAATGACTGAGTGATCATATCCTCATTACTGCTTAGAATTAATGCATCAAATGAAAATTCAAGGACTGGGTGCAAAGATGGCAGATGAGAATTGTGTAGGTGGATGGTGGAGTAGAGACACCCAAGACTTTCTTGAGTCTCCATAAGTGTGAAACAAAACATCAGGTGCATGACTGTGATAAGTGAGTGTTGTTTAATGACTTAGAAGTGCAACAGTAAAGAATAGCTAGGTAGAGATGAGGAGAAATACAGAAATAGTGAGCTTTAGACTTGTAAAGGAGTTGACCTTAAAATCACATGCTAGTGAAAATGGTAAGTAAGGTGTGTTTGGGGGTACACCTCAGTGGGGCTTTAAGCCAAAGAGAAAAGAAAACTCTAGTGATAGACATAGGCACAGAATATGGCACCCTACAAAAATATAGTTTAAGATGGAATATCTGTGATCCATGCAACAGATACCAGAGAAGGGTCCCTCTACACTTCCTAGCTTGCACACTGGTGTGGTAGTAGGGTATCATCTTAAGAGAAGTGTCATTGTCAAACCTCTTGGCAGAAACTCCTGCATATTTATATGGACAATCTCTACAGGGCCCCTTCTCTACTGGTTAAGTGAGCAATCACACCAAGAATGGGTGTGTCCCAAGGAATTGCTTGTGACCTGGACACAGAACTGGGAACACAGGTGTACTTGGAGGGAAGTTTGTGCTAAGTTGAGGAAGTAAGCAAAGCATGCTTATACCTGGGGAACACAGCCTAGGAAAAGGAGCTGTGTGTTAATGTGTGGGGTGTGGGAAGACAGAGAGCAGGGGATTCACGTTCACTCTGTCCATGCCTTGCTCCTCAAGCACAGATTGCTTTGGTCAGACTAATTTCTGCACTCTCAGAGCCCCAGAAACACTTGGTGGAAACATAGCCTACTAGACCATTTCACAAACCCATGCCTGCACTGGCTTAACACCTCTGGTGTGAGAGGATGTGCAACTGGGTGGACCACTGGATCCACTGGCAGGAGCAGCTTGAGGGTGATTCTTGCACATTGCAGGGACTGTAAGTAGGAAGTGTTGGTAGGAATTCAGCCTAGGAGGTGTCATAGTAGCATGCACCCCAGCAGGAAAGGCGGTGCAGGCTCAGCTTGAAAAAAAACCTTTCAGGTCTAAAGTGTTTGGTCTTCAGACAGAAATGGACTCAAAACCCCTTCACCCTCATACCAAATTAACAGAAAAAAGAAAAGGAAAAACCCCATGAAGCCTGTCGAACTTCTAACTCCTCAGCAAGGAATAAATTTTAATGGACTTTTTTTGTTTTGTTTTCTATTTTGTTTATAATAGTCTTGATTCTTCAGTATTTGTTTGTGTTTTCCCTCACTATTATTTTCTATGTCTTTGTCTCATGTACTGTTCCTCTCTGTTCTCTTGCTTCCCTCTTTTTTCCTTTTTCCACTGTACTTGTTTTTATTGCATAGTTATTAATAACCTTACCTTTAATAGTGTTTAAGCTTCTAGTTTATCCTATAAGTGTTCTAGCTCCTTTCTTTTCTATCTTTATTTGGGGTATAGTTGATATTTCCAATTGTTTTGTATGTTTTTATCACAGTTATAAATCTAGTTTGTTTGGAATTGTTGTTAGTGAGGTCTGCTTTGTCTTCTGAATAGTAGTAGAGACTAAAATCTTAAAAGAAGCAGCCCACAGAGAAGACCCCACACACAAAACAGCAAGAGATATTGAGATCAATACATACAAAAATCTTAATGTAAAAAAACAAAAGAATATGAAAACGTAGACAAAATGATTCCTCCCAAAGTTCGTAATTCCTCAATAACTGAACATAAAGATACTGAAATGGCTTAAATGCTGGATGAGCAATAGAAAAATCTTCTTTAAAAGATGATCAATCATCTCAAAGATGATTGAAATAGCAGATGAGTGAAATCTGGAAATCAATTTAAGACATGGATGAAAAATTCACTAACTTGGAAAGAAATTCAATCAAGAGATAGAAATACTTGGAAAATAATGGAAATCTTGGAAATGAAAAAGCTCAATAAATCTAATAAAAAATTGAGTGAAAATCATCACCAGTAGACTAGATCACGGAGAAAACAGAATATCAGTAATTGTCGACAAAGTCAAAAAATTATGACATTCAGTTAGCAATAAAGAAAAAGAAAACACATTCATGATACAATGTTCAAGAACTCAAAGACACAATTGAGAGACCAAACCTACTAATCCTTTTGGTACAAGGAGCTAAAATACAAAGTAAAGACAAAGAAAACCGACATAGATACCTGCTTACCCATGTTTTTTACTGCATCTTTCACAATAGCCATGTTATGGAATCAGCCTAGGTGCCCATCAACAAATGAATGGATAAATAAAATTTGGTATTATGCACAATGGAATTTTATTCAGCTGTAAAGAGAAATGAAATTATGTTATTTATAGGAAAGTGGAAGGAACTGGAGAGCATCATATTAAGTGTGATATGTCATTTGCAGAAAGATAATTATTTTATATCTTCTCACATGTAGAATTTAGAATAATAAAAAGAATACGAAAGTACAAAGGGGACTATTAGATATGCAAAGGCAAATGATAATAGAGGAGTTATGTATGATCAAAGTACATGATATGCATGTATGTGAATGCCATAAAGAAATCAATGGTAATGATTTGTACAAGGCATTGTACAAACAGTATGTGCTAATCAAAACAATTTATGGATTTGTGTATGTATTTATTTTTAAGTGAAGAAGACTGACAGAAATATTAAAAATTTTAATGATGACTTTAGAAGCTAAAAACTAAAAAGTGGGAAAAAAGATGTAGCAAAAGCTTACTTTTCTCATAATTCTCAAAAAGATAACATGGTGTGATAAAATCAAGTTTATAGACATCATAAATAGTCATTTTAAAAATTAGGAAAAGAAACAAAGGGATGCATTCAGGATAAAAAATTAAAAGTTCTTTATCTTCATTTCCAAAACAACATCATTTACATTGTTTAAATGTTTGTTTGATCCATGTTATTTGTGGGAATAACTCTTGCTGACCTTGCTGAAGGAGATGATGGAGAATAATAAGGATGAAAAAAATGAAAGAGTTAAATGGGAAATACCTGGCAGTCTCTTTTACAGGTGCCCAGGTCAACAAAGAAAATAGATAATAAGGTAGTGATTAACCTGCTATGAAAAAAAAAACTTAAACTGATTTCTATAATCAATAAATGAGGTCTTTCCATTGGTTACTCTGTCTTAACCTGTGTATAACATGATGAACTGCACAACACAAACTCTTCTTATAGGACAACAGATAGGTGAGGGTGGTTTATTATCTCATATGACTCTGGCCAAGAAAAGCAGATCAACCTATTGGGCCTCAAACTCTTGCTTGGTGACAACTGGGTATTAACTTTATGTGGCTGACAAATACTTTTGAAATTAGCTCCATTACACTTATCCAGGAATGGGACATTTATTGAAGTTTGAAATACATCTTCTACCAGAGCTATTCCCCTTTTCAGGAAGATCACTTCTTGAAATCTTGGTCAGTAAGTAAACATGAGGTCCTGGAAGGAATGCTTGAATTGTTTAATAACCAAGCATACATACTTTAATAGCTTGAAGTGCAGTTCACATTTACACTAAACAAAGGAAGTCTCTGTGTTCTTATAGATGAACCAAGGAGGAGCATTCAGAAAGTTCCATTCACTGTCATGGCAGATGTTAAGTGTTGCATAGAACTAAACACAGCCAGCATCTTATTGTCATAGGATAGGTACCAAGGCATTAATGAATGCACTCAAAATTCAGGTGCCAGAATTTGATAGTATTAAGAAAAGGGAACTTTAAGAGGTGATTAGGCCATGTTGATTCCCTTGTGAATGAGAATAAGTGCTTTAACAATGGCTTGACAGAGGAAATTATGTCCTCCTGGCACTTCTTTCTGCCATGTGACAAGGAACTCCTTTCCTCTAAAGAACATAGCATTCATGTACCATTCTGGAAGCAGACACTTCACACTCACCAGTCACTGAACCTGCTAGTGCCCTAATCTTTAGATTTTCCAGACTCTAGAATTATGAAATTTTTCTATTCTTTGTAGATTACCTAGTCTGTTGTAATTGTAGTACAAAATGAACTAATGTCAAAAGAGATCAAGAATTGGCTTCACTTTTCCCAATCATCTTCCAGTGTTTGAATATTTTTCTCAAAGTCTAAGACACAGTCAATTGTTAACAATCCATTTTATTAGGAAGTACTCACTGGTAGAAAGAACAGGCATGGCTGATGAAAAAAAAATGTGGCATGGGTGACAGTTCTCCCTTACTACATTTGAGGACACCTAGCATCTCAATAGATAAGCAGATGCAGTTACTGTGTTAAGAGTTCATAAAACAAATCAAAGACAGTATATTTTACAAAATTCTTCAAGTTCCAAGGGTATATCTTTAGCAGCCCATACCTTGCTTTTGGTATTTTCTGGTGTTACCACCTTCCTCTTTTTCTTTTCCTTTTTCTGGAAAATGAGGAGCATCTTCTTCCAAAATTATCTTTAGGTCTGGTACATGCCTTTCCTGATCACCTTGGGAAGGACTTAAGCCTTATCTGATTGTCAATACTCTCTTGAGTTCAATAAGGTCCTATAATCATTAAGTTGTACCCATATCAAAATTTGCAATTCAAAAGAGTGCTCTCATGAACAGGTGTCTAAACTCTGAAGCAAAATATCACCTATGACAGAATAATGGTGACATACACATTTAAATTTAATTAGTAAATAAACAATAACAGCTCCTCCAGCTAGGTCAGCACTCCTCCTGTGTTTGGGCTACAAACCATGGTACCTGACCCTATGAGTGTGAATGGGACCTGAGGGAAAAATATAGGAAAGTATTTTAGGGTTTTCTCTACAAACATCTCACTGACCTCAATTCTTAAGCCAAGAAAACTGGGAACAAATATGCCTTGGTGAAAGACAGTTGTTTTCAGCCTATATTAAGCTTTACTCAAGGGGTCTAGCCAGAATTATCCTGCCTTAAACCTCTTTATAATGGGAAGAACAGGGCTGATGGAGTGGCTCAACTGGTAGAGCACCTGCCTAGCAAACATGAAGCCCTGAGTTCAAATTCCAGTACACTATTTATATATATATATATATAATG
The DNA here is from genome assembly GCF_047511655.1 of Castor canadensis. NCBI lineage: Eukaryota > Metazoa > Chordata > Mammalia > Rodentia > Castoridae > Castor > Castor canadensis. The sequence goes on along the minus strand of NC_133396.1, from coordinate 69,673,388 downwards.
AGAGGAATACCAGGCTTGCTTATTTGGTCCTGCTGGGATTAGGCATCCATCACTGCAGAAAGCACATGTCATTCAGGTTTACCATCTACCAATCAAGCATCTCACATCACAATTTCATCAGTACTACTGGTTTAATTCTCTATTTGGTAAAATCCACTTTTGCTTGGATATCACTTTCTACAGCCTCTAATAGCAGCATGCATTTCCTTCCAGATATCTATATCCCTTTTCAGGAGTTCCTTGAAACTTGAATTCATTGGAACTTCAAGGAGGTAGTGTCTGCAGACATTTGTTCTATAGGATCTACAGAAAGTGAATAACCATGGAGATTTAAGATACTGTTTGTTTTGCTCAGAGTGACTATTTACTCTTTTACCTTTTTCATTAGTTTGCTAACAGTAATTGTCAGGTGAGATGTGTTTGTACAACAATTACTAAGAGAAAGGAGAAACAATATTCAAGTAGTCTAAAATGAGTCCTCTGGACACTAGACATTAGGGAAAACTCACTGAAGCATAAGCAGTTGCAAGTATGTAGGTTTCTCAAATTCCCATAAAATTCTATGGTAATGCAGGCAGGTTTTGAGCTCTGAGTGCTACTTTTGTTGTTGCATATTTAAGACATACAAGATTGCAAAATAACCAGTTATTTCCCTTGGAGTCCAAGCTTTCTGATTGCAGCAATATGAAATGGGTGGACTTTATTCCCTATGGATATTCTGCCTCCTTGAAATTCTCTTGATTCAATACTAATCCTTCTCCTGGACAGAGCAAACACTAAGAGCTAAGTCTTGAAGCTGAGGGTCCACAGCAGCCTAGTGTCTCCCAGTTCTGGTATTCAGCCTCAATATTTCATCAGTTACTTTCCATAAATTAGAGCTGACTTTTGTGAAACACATCAGGCTAGTCACTTTTTGAAGGGGAATATGGTGGGAGTCAGTTTTGGACAACTACAATTTACCTTTCACATTGCAATGACAATCCTCTGTTTTGAAATTGTCTTCCAATATTGATTAAATCACAAGCTTTCATTTTCTCCTGGAAAACCTTCCTCTTGGAACACGCTTTTGTCAAATATCCTGAGCTAGTCTCCTTTACTTGACTCAAAGCATGGCTTTTACCCATGTTCTGTTGAGTTTTTCTCTCCTGAAATTTTATTTAAATTCCACAATATTTTGAGTCTGAGAGATTAAAGTCAATCTTAAACACTTCTTTCATGTTATTTGAACGTGAAATAGAATCTGTGTATTCAAGCACATATGTACACACACACAATTTTTACATTCAAATTCCTTTAATGAAGACTAAGCCTAATAGGATATGTTGGTAACTGTAATAACTTCTGTGATAGAATGTTCTTAAATGTAAATAAGTAGTATTTATTATTTGAAAGAAGACACATTGTTTATATTGCACCTGAATTACAGTTTCTCACTTCTTCATCTATACAGAGGCTGCAAAACACCATGAATTTCAATACTGTGAGAAAACAATCATGTCTAAAGTCATGTCATTATTATTGGCTCCTCACTGAGTCAGAATCATTTTCAGCAAATCTCTTCATCTACTTTTCTGAACCTATGTTGATCTGCTTTCCTCGTAGAGCAAAACACCATGGCTTAATTCTTCCTCCTCTAACATGTTATCTCTTGATCAATGCTTAGACTATGATATTTTATCTACCAGAACTATTTTTTTACAACACATGACTCCTTCTCATAAGACCACAAGTATTAACAGCCTCTCCAGAAAAAAATTTACTACTGTCCTTCATAAAGTAGCCTTGCTTCACTATCATATTCCATTTCTTCATAATAACCAACAATTTGTAAAGATAGTAGATATTTTCTTTATGGACCTTTTGAATTGTAAATGAAGAATATGACTTTTAAAGCAGTGACCAACTTTGAGTCCTAATGCACAATTTAAATAGGGAATGTGAGGAAAAGGCACAAATATAAGAAATGAATTAAAAGGGCAATTAATGGGTGTGAAGATTTTTGTTTTGTAACATGGGAAGACATGAAGCATATGATGGGCCAAGAGAAGAGGCTGTGAACTTGAGTGAGTTCTACTGAGTGGTTATTATGTGCAGAGTACTGAACAGTTCAAATGCTTTATCTGCATTCCGGATGTAACCTACTCATTTCTCTAGTAACTCTGGGAGGCAGCTGATGCCCAATTTCACATAGAAAAACAGAGTATCCAAGGTCACAAAGCTAACAGATGATACAGCTAGAAATTGAACACAGGTGGCCTGTCACAATTGCTTTAACCACTATTCCATGTTGTTTCTCAAAAGATATTAGGGTAATGAACCAAGAACCTAGCTGAGATTGGAGAGAATGAGATGAAAAGAAAGAGATTTTAAAAGAGGCTAATGTTCACAAATATACTTATTTCTGAAAACTGGAGGGAAGGCAACATCTACAAAACATTTATTTAGTTCCAACCGCATATCAATGAAGTTTTGAAAATAAATTAATAATTAAAAGAGAAAATGCCAGACCACAGAGACTCCTTTTCCTTTGTCTCAGACAAGAAGTGTATTATTAATGGCATAGAGAAATTTTTCTGCGGGTCATTCTTAAGTATGATGGGGCATCAGGAGCAAGTTTCAAGTACAAGTGAAAGAGAGACAAGGACCCCATGCTGAGAGAGTGTAAGGTGATCTTCAGGAGAGGTAGGACTGATGGAATTAGTTTGCAGGATTGCTACCCAGGGTTATCTTGCAATCTGTGGCTAAAGACAACAGAAACATGACTGATTACCTGAAAAACAAAGGTTAAATTAAAGATATGTCCTCATTAGCACAGTCTGTGGAACAGATGATTTTACAACAAACAATAGCCCCTTACTATCACAAGATGTGTCCTTTCCTATTCAAATATGTTAGAAAAAGCAGCTTAACAGTTTTTTGTAAAGTTGAAGGAAGAAGAAAATTTTGGTTTGACCTGCTAGTCCCTTGCCCTCTGAGTTATTAAATGAGCAGTAAGTCTATCAAATACTGATTTTCTGAAGAGCAACAGTAGTCCTGAGGACCCTCTAAATTGACATGTAATTTTCAAGGTTGGTTCTTTTCTCTTAAATATTCTAGGATAATTCCAGATTCATCACTTTTAAAGACATTAAAAGGGTACATAGTTTATTTTCAGTTTGTATATCATTGTTGGGAGTAGATATTGGTTGAACTTGTATTAGAGACACTAGGAATATTCATTCATATATTTTATGTTCTTTCCCAGATTTCATATTTATGCTACAGTTTCATCAAGCACATTTTTTTTGTATTGTTTGAACTCAGGACCTGCACCTTGAGCCACTCCACCAGCCTTTCTTGTGTTGGATATTTTTGAGATATGGTCTCATGGAACTCTTTGCCAGGCTGGATTCAAACCATGATTCTTCTGACCTCTGGATTTTCCTAATTTCTAGGATTACAGGCATGGGTCATCAGCCCCTGTCCACATTTTGATTTTTTTAAAGACGAATTATGCTAAATGCAAAGTGTACATGTTACCTCTTTTATATGTTCCAGTTTTTACTTTCTTGCTCAATCAAAATGAGTTATGTGGGTGGTGGGGAAGGTCTATGTCTGCAATTCCAGCTTCATGGGAGATATAGGTAAGAGGATTGCATCCAAGACCAGTCCTGAGCAAAAAGCATGAGACCCTATCTGAAAAATAACTAAAGCAAGAAGAGTGGGAGATACGGATCAAGTGGTAGAGTACTTGGCCCTGAATTCAAACCCCAGAACAGCAAAATAATAGTCTTGTGCCTGAAGACACTGAGTGGGTACATATCAATGAAAAAATAACCTAGCTAATTATAATCTCTCATCCCCATCAATGGTCTGAGTCCCAAACAGAAATTTCTCTTCTACAATCACATTTTCTCTGTGTTTCTCTTTCCACTTCCTTCCTTCCTTTTCTTCCTTTCTCTTCCTTGCATACACCCTGTGTGATTACTTACCCTTTTTGTGTAAATTGCTCAAGTAGTTTTGGCAAGTGAGTCATGAAAAACTGTGTTTCCTCTGCAAATCACCTTCAAGCTGCCTCCTTGCACACTGGGCTGTCTAAGCCAGCAAAGAGAGAACTTCAGTGTAAGATGTTTTAGGTCATATTCATAGGTTGACCTCTGCATGAGGCGCTCATCAAAGGAGCAGTTTTATTTACATGTTAGTCTCCCCACTAGAAGTGAGTTTTTTATAGAAAACATTTATTGATTATTATTATTTTTAATTTATATTTCCTCATACCCTGATGATCCCGTTTCTTTTCTCTGCCAGCTCAGATTTTTGGCTCGTGGCCACATCACTCCAGTGTCAATCTGTATGCCCTCACCAAAAGCAGCTGCACTCTGCATATTTTTACCAATGGTCTGAGGCAATTTAAGCTTTTGCTATTATATCAGCACATTTTTTCCAGCTTGTACCCATTACCTACTATCAAAACCAGTTCCACATTCTTAGTTATTTATTACAGCAGCATCCTAGTTTCTAGAACCATGTATTTAAAAAATATAAGAAATAAGAATGGCAGATTACCAAAGTGAAATTTCTGTGCTGCAAATCTGTAGTGCTTCTGGAAATAATTAAATTGGTTTGTTCTTTCTTTTTTACTCATTAAGCTTTTATTCAATTTTTTAAAGCTTTACTTCCTATAAAATTTCGTTACTAAAACCACAATAGTGTGTGCCAGTTCCACAAATCTGGAGAAGGGAGGTTGAAGAACTAGAGATACATGGTACTCCCCTGCAGCTCCACAAGACTGAAGCAAACCAACAGGTGTGCAGCTGCAAGGAGAGGGGAGGTATAATGAAGTCCTAGAAAGAATAGTAGATAGTTGGCGACCAGGTAAAACCCAGAAATACTGAATTGTAGAACAGTAAGAGAAACAATCAGCCTTAACAGTAAGCACCCTACACATACTGGGCAAAGGGGAGCATACCCCTCAGTGTGCTGAAGGCAAAAGAGAGAAGGAAAGTCTGGAAGAGTCCCATAGTCACAGACTCTGCACCTTGCAACACCCGAGTGTAAGACAGGAGATTTGTGATCTGTATGGCAAACTGGTGTGGAGAAAGGTCCCTTGCACTTCCTAGCTTAATCACAAATGCCATAGTGGGGAACATCCTAAGAGAGGTCTTATGGTCTGTTCTTATCACTGATGGAATCAGAAGCCACTGTATTTTAAAACTGCAAGTCCCAACATCCCTCATCACTGGTTCAGCAGATGATCACGCCAAAACCACTGTGGGTCCAGAAATAACAACTGTGTCCTATGCACAAGTTTGTATTCACAAGTCTACATGATAGAAACTGCAATTCACATTACAAAAAGAGGTAAAAGGTGTGGTGTGTCCCTTTAAAAGCATCAGCCCATCTTCTTAGAGAGGGAACAGGAGAAGCTTTGTGTGGATTTGTGTGTGTGGAGGGGAGGTGGACAGAAGGGTGTAAGGTGATTGCTTTAAAGAAGAGTGACTAGAAGCTGGCTGATGGAGTTAGATATTTCCAACAACTCCCAACTCCACCTTTACCTTAATGTAAATATTCCCTTACTTATTTAATGTCCTTCTTATTGAAATAGAAAATTGCTTGTAGGTAAAAGCAAGGATTTTAAGAGTGGGAAGCTTCAAAAGCAAATTGGTGAAGAAAGCACTCCCAGAAGGGAAATTTGACAGAATGTTTCCCAGCAGAACTAACATGACTTGTGCAAACTCCTTTTTAAATGACCATGTAATGTCTCTGAAAGCCATCCTTAAAACATAGTGAGATATACTCAGGAAAACCTATGAAATCTCTATGAGAACAGTGTAAATCAGTGACACTGAAACCAAAACAGTTCCATCCCCACCTGCTAACCAGCCCTGTTACAGAGAGCACAGCCAAGAAGGAGGACCCTCTTCCACTCTAGGACGACTCCAGGAGGAGTGGCAAAAGTGTTATTTCAAGCAAGAACAAGCAAGAGATGCAAAACATTCTGCCTCCAAGCAGCCCATCCCCACCCCTAACACTTTATAAGGTGCAGGCTCTAGACCACGCACCACAGGATGAGAATACTTTGTCCCAGCCACCCTCACCCAGTTCACTTTTAAGCCAGAGATTGCACACTAGAAAAGAAAACTAAGAGTAAGACCTAACTACCTAGATGTCTGCTTTCAGAGCAGGGTAGTCACAGGGAGAAGCACTTTGCTTTCCTCTCCCCATTCCTTACACAGTGGTCCTGAGTTTCTGCTACAGAAGGGAAGTTCACAGGAACAGAGACCTCAGCACCTCAGCAATCATCCAAAATGAGCTTATCTCTGCAAAATCAACAGAGGCAGTAAGCTTAACCGAGAGATGAGGGAAACGGTCAGAGAAAATACTGCTAAAACACTGCCACTGATATACAAAATTCAATTGTACTTCAATACACAAGCCATGAACAAGCCAAAAGACAAAAGTAAAAAACTAATTTGGGGCTGGGGGAATATGGCTCAATGGTAGAGCACTTGCCTAGAATCTGCATTGTTTTGAGTTTACTCTCTGCATGATCACAAAAAAGAAATGTATTTAATTTTAATAATTTAAAAGATTTTTCAATAATTTTTAAATCAAGAATGATTTAAAAACTATAAAATGCTGTTGAAAAATATTTCATTACAACTAAAATGTATCCATATATGTGATGTAATATGTGTGAAAATGCCAGGTGCTTCTTTTTTAGAGATTGATAAATTAATCCTAAAATTGTTGTAAATTTAAACAAATTTAGCATAGAACAAAGACAAAAGATTCACATTTACCAATTTTAAACCTTAATATAAAAAAAAGCAATCAGTAGTGTCATCCTTGTAAGGAACATGAGAAATAGATAAATTAAATAGAATTAATAGACCAAAAATCAACATTTGTGCCTATGTCCATTGATTTTTGAAAAGAGTGTTGGATTATTCAATGAGGAAAAAATCTCTTCAACTGGTTTTGAAACAAATGGACATCAACAGATAAAAGAACAAAGTTGGACCCTTCATCATACAATAAGCAAAAATTGACTCAAGAGGAATTAGGCCTAAATGTAAAAACCAAAATCATGAAATTCTCAGAAGAAACCAAAAGAGTAAATCTTTGTGAACTTTGTTTAGGAAAAATCTCAGAAAACAGACCAAATTCTTAATCAATAAAAGAATAGATAAATTATATTTCATCAAATCTAAAATCCTTTGAGATTTGAAAGATACTTAAATAAGTCCAAAAGAAATAACCCATAAAAAGGGAAAATAGTTTTGGAAGTTATATGCTTGGTAAGAGAACTATGTTCACAATAAAGAACTCATTTTTATTTTTTTGGTTGCGCTGGGGTTTGAACTTAGGGCTTCACACTTACTATGCAAGCACTCTATTGCTTGAGCCACACCTCCAGCCCAAAAACTCTTATAATTCCATTTTTTAAAAAGATTTAAAAATGGGCAAAAGGTCTAAATAGACATTACAGCAAAGAAGATATACTAATGGTCAATAGGCATATGAAAACATGCATGACGACATGAGCCATAAATAATATGCAAATAGAAAACACAATGAAATAGCACTCTGCACCCACTTGGCATAATTATAATGAAAAATAAATCAAATGACAAGCATTATGAGGATAAGAAGAAATCTGAACTCTCAGACACTGCTGGTTGTAATGCCAAAGTGCAGCCTTTTTGGAAAACAGTTGAGCATTTCTTCAAAAGGTCAGACAAAAATTTCTGTAGGATCCAGCAGTTCCACTCCTGGTACATGTTTGAGACAAATAACAACATTCAAGGTAAACAAAATACTAACAATGCCCCAAACCTTGCACATATTTTCATGCTGATGTTTTTGCTCAGTGTCAAAATAGGAAATAGTTCAAAATCTGTTTCACAAAGGAATGTTAGGCAGCAATAAAAATGAAAGAAGTACTGAGACCTACATGAGCCTTGCAAATGCTATGTTAAGTTAAAAAAATCCCACAAAAGATGAAAAGTTGTAGTATTGTATGTATAATGCAAAGTCGAGAATAGGAAAAATCCCAGAAAGAAAGTATATTATTAGATATTTCAATCCCAGGTTTGGGAGGCTGAGGAGGACTAGATAATGTATGTGAAGTATGAGCTTTCTTTGTGGGTTGATGGTGGTATGAGCCTGTGATAGACTGGAAACTATACTGCTTAACATTTCAAATCTTGGAAATATTGCTTGCATATCATGTATGTATATGATAAAGCTATAAAAATAATTAAACTAAATTTGCTAAAAAATATGAGACAAGTCTTCATTGAAAAGAAGTATCAGAGATATTCACTTCATTTCATTATCATAATACAATCAGGTAAATTATAAATATACCTCACCATAACTTTTCCTGTCATGTTTCAAACAGTTGTATTTTAAGTCTTTGGATATAATGCAAGTTCCCTTACAAAACTAGAGTCATGTAGAGACTATTTCTTTATATATAACTAATAGTCTTTGAAATCTTCAAAGGTTTATTTATGAATACCAAAAATCTATGACTATTATTAAGTCTGTAGGACCTGTTGGTAAATGGAAAGTTTAGAGATACAAAATTACCAAATTTATACCACCTATACAGCCTCAGAGAAACAAGCTAAGGCTAAAATTGTTCTTCCACCCATTGACTTTTGGCTGTGCAATGAAAATATAAATATTCTTTCTTATGCCAAAATGAATCTTCCACTATTCTAGTGGGAAAGATGCTGGGCTGAGGCACCCAGCTGGGTACCACTTGCATGTGTACACTGGACTTTAACCCTGCAACTATTTTGCAGGAAAAAAATCTGAGTTATGATGTACCCACTGTAGTGTTTAACTTTCAGAGGGCAGCCATTGTCACACTTCTCACTTTTATCATTTGGGTCACATATGCTCTTCCCACATGAGTAGACTGAAGGATGATTGTGCCAACTCTAGAATCACAATTCCCTTTGATAACAGACTTCCTTCACTTTTGTAGGTCTGCTACGGATTTCTACAGTGAGGGATAAGTTTTTCAAAAGAGCAGACCTCCCACAGTCGCCTGCACATCACCATTGAGGACAGTGGGCTTTTGATTCTTGAAGTACCACATTTTGCTTTGATATGGCAATAACAAGAAACTACTACAACAAAGAGGGAACTGATAAGCCAATATAAATACTGTTAAAATGTGATGTGTTTATAAACAAAGGTAACTTCTAAAGCACCATAGAGTATGACAAAGGTAATTACACATGTCCTGATAGCAAATGGAACTAGGGTGTTAATATAAATTGCATTTTAATGTCTATTTTCCTACCCTGCAACTTGAAGACTCTTACAAAATAGCATGATTACTTCCAATTTTAAATATCACTACATTTTCTATATGAGTTAACAGTTTAACAAGCATGCTTGAGAATCAATGTCTTAAAAGTGAAAGAAATTACCAAAGTAATGAGGTGCTTCTCATTAAATGTGTATACACCTGACAATCAGAAACACTTATGGGGAAGAGGGAGTGCAGTTATTTAAAGCACAACAGTATATCTATGATAAATTAAATCTATTTAATTTAGTAATATGTTTTGGCCAAATATATAATTACTGAGTCTTATTTTTCTTTTTTTTTTGTTTTAACATGTTTATTACAACAGATACAATTCACATCTGACTAGTTTTGTTTCAACTTTTCCCTCCCATACCATGTTCATTGGGCCATTTCCTTATATTTGAACAATCAATGTACTTTGAGCACACATGCCCAGCAGTACTTTTAAGTCCATTCTTACAGGGAGCAAATGGATTTCAATAATTTATACAAACATGTGGGTTATGCTCAATCACTGCAATTTTAAGCTACTGTACAAAGGAATGAAAAGGTTATAGAAAAGTGCCATAGCAACAGTGCCTTAAGAAAGGAGAAAAGGGAACCTTAAAAAAATGGATAAAATCAGTCAAGGATTTCAGAGGGAAATGAAACACACAGGAAATGAAAAATATTTCTTGCAAAACAAGTAAGAGAGGTGCAAGTGTGGAAACAGTTGTTTCATGATATTTTGTACACTGCCCATATGGTCAAAAATTGTATCCTTAGACACAGATCGCCCGATGCTTACACTGAATTTTTGAAAATGCAAGATTTCTGAATGATAAATTAACCCCCCCAAATTTTTTTTTAAAAAAAGCTGATTTTGCAGACAGGTTTACATGTAAAAGGCTAGGTATTTAGCCACCTCAGCATTGATTAGTTTTGGATGTCTAAGCTCTGTTACTCATGGCTTCCCATGGCTTCACTCTACAAAACATATTTACAACGAGAACAATACATCTACAAGAAATCTACATTTCAAGGGTTTTACAAATCAGTCTTGTATCTTTCCCCTGAATTGACTCACAGACCCCCCAACCCCTTGTCATTTTGTTTACACAGCTTAACGGTCCAAAATCTACTTAAATGCAGCTCAAAAATGTTAAGACTGGGCAACAGATTTACAGTTCCTGTACTCAAAACCATGTGCAATTATTCACATCTTCAAACCATGAAGGAATTCTGATTTCTTAGCTTTTCAAGTTCCTTAATCTGTTGTCTCAAAAAGAGTATCCTTTGCTCTCGTAAAGTTGCTTGAATTTCACATACTCTGACTAAAGATCTTAAATTTTTTAATTCAGTACAAATTTCTGACATGTGAACACTTCCCATGTTATGGGCTTCTTCTCGCAATCTCGAAGCCTGCTTCTCTGCATGATCTGCGGGCCACCCTTGAACGTGTTTTATCAGATTTTCATTGAAGTGTGCTGCTAGCATAGGTTTAATAAGCATGTAGGTCGGACAGATGAATTTTGTGGTACAACTGTTGCATTTGATGCATTACTACTAGAAGTATGATTTGGACCAGGTGATGGACTTCCCTGGCTACTTGAGCGCTGAAGACTTCGAGGAGAGACAGGTTCATGACCTTGTTGTTTGTCAGCAGTCACAGGCTGCTGCATGGCCGATTGTGAAAGTGGTCCTTGTTTAACCACTGGAGTACTAACCTTTGGCTGTGATGAAACAGGAGGAGTACTAATCAAAGGTTTGATAGGGACTGTGTTAGTCTGAGGTGTGCTTATTCTTGGAGACACATAGGATCTTGGGGATGAAGCATCAGACGTTAAAGATATAGGAGACTGATTTGATGACTGGGCTTGTGTAGACAGCTGAGCAGCCTGAGAAATCAGAGATGTTGTGTTGAAAGCAGATGGCCCAGCAGTAAGAAACTTATGAATTATAGACTGTAGTGAAGCTTGTGTCACAGCCACTGTAAGAACTTCATTTATTTTGGATATGTCCATATTAGAATTATTAAGCTGTAACGGTGGCTTGCAAAGCAGGAAGCAACTGTCTGAGAAGATTTGGGTCCTGGAGTAATGGAGGTATTGGTGACTGTGGAACAGGAGAAACAGGTACTGCTGAAACAGATGTTGGGGGGCAGACATGGGATTCAGTCCAGAAGCAGAAGAAGTGGAAGGAGTTGTGCAAGAATGTGATACCGATTTGTCTCCTGATGTAGATTCTTTTCTTTCGGTTTTCTGTGCAGGGACAGAAGATGTGAGTGTAGGCAGTTTTGATAAAGAAGATGCTCCATTAGCATCAAATGATTTCTTTGGCTGGTGATCAGACTGTAGCGTAAATGGACTAGAAGGAACAGTGCTTGGGGTAGCAGTTGGATGAACCACTGGTTTGATGGGGTGCTGTACTGGCTTAGAGCTACTGTGAGTCTCTGCTCTTGGCAGTCTGTAGTCTCATTGTGTCTGCTTGTTTGAGACAAAATATTCTATGGGAGCAAACTACTGGCATCACTGGACTGCTTGTCTTCCATTCCACTGGCAAACCCACTAGTGGCAGTTGCTTGCATCACCTCTCTTCGGTAATCCCTATCTTTTGGGAAGCTATTAACTGCCATCTTGTTTGCTTCTTTTTGCCTCTGTTCTCTTTCAAGCCACTCTTGGTTTTTCCCACTGTGAAAAACCACAACTGTAGTAGTATTTTTTCCCAGAAGAGCTAATGTGCTCAGACCAGTCATCTGCAGAATCAAAAGGTGCATCTGAAGTTTTGCTTGGATTATTGCTTGGATTAGAAGAATGTCAATTTGAACTATGAAGAGCACTGTGGTTGTGCGAATTTTCCTGTGGAGAGTAACTGGTCCCACCTTCCCTCTCTCTAACTCTGTGAGTATGCACATTTTTGGCCTTATTGTGACCTGTGCTGTCACTATATTTGTTTTCAGGACTATCAGATCTCCGCAACATTTTATTCGGTGGTGAAGGATCTGCAGTGTCTCGTATCTTTTCATGTCTGTGATCACCACTACTGGGGTGACTCTTCGATGAAAACTTAAGTTCCTGGTAAGGCTGCGAGTCCCCCCTCTGGTCGTGACAGCCATCACTGAGCCTCTGCTCAATGTCCGGCCTGTGAGTGTGGGTCGGGGAGAGGGGAGAGCGGAGAGCCGCCGCGAGAGGCGGGCGGGGGTGAAGCCCCGGCACCAGGACCAGATGAGCCCTTGACGACTCTTAGCACCTCCCCGTTACTGGGGCCGGCGCTCCCGGGCCATCTCCCTCTGTCTACACCACGCTCACTCAGCCAGGGCAGCGGAGCCAACTACATGGCGGCAGCGCGAACCAGGGGGAGCTGGGGGGTAAGAAGACGCCTCCGGCTCAGCCCCGCTCCACCCGAGTCTTATTTTTCTTTAAACAAAACACAGTGAATTCTCTCATTTCAAATGATGTGTTTACTGATAGACTGAGATACACATGCAACACAGTTATCTAAGTGATAAGACAAAAAAATTAAAGAAAAAATTGGAGCTGTGCACGACTGTCTCTGTCTCTCTAAACAGATAGTTGTAACGCATATGTGTCTATGTGCACATGTGCACACCCATACATGTTTATAAATAGCTATATGCATGGCTATCATATATGTAACATGCACATAAGATTTTATGTAAAATAAATTATCACAAAGTATATTACAAAAATGAGTTATTTTAATTATAAGCATTACCATTAGAGGAGTAGCTCTTCTCTATTTTCTTTCATGTATATACACCAGGCATTGTCACAGGTGGTCATCAAAGGAGACCTTGAAGGCCACTGCATAATGTACAAGCTATTTCTCACTTGTATCCATGCACTTTCTTTTCTTCTAAGTCATCGCTGTACATTTCATCAGCCTTAGCTGTTATTCAAAACACAGGGGGTTAATCTACAGAATGTGCTGAAAATATTATCAGATTTTTGTTTAAAAGCATAAGGGTAACCAAGTGCCTGCAAAAAGAATTATATTTTTTGGATGCCATGCTATGCAGGTGGTAAAAATGCAGTCAGATATACATTTAAAATGTTATTTTTCCCTAGTACTGTCTTTAGATTTATTGAATATAATACATCGACACAAGTTGTTTCATGATGTGGTTATGGGTATTACAATATCTGGCTTTCTTAAATTTTAAGATAGAGTTCTTTTTTTTTCATTTTTCTTTTATTATTCATATGTGCATACAAGGCTTGGTTCATTTCTCCCCTCTGCCCCCACCCCCTCCCTTACCACCCACTCCACCCCCTCCCTCTCCCCCCTCCCACAATACCCAGCAGAAACTATTTTGCCCTTATTTCTAATTTTGTTGTAGAGAGAATATAACAATAATAGGAAGGAACAAGGGTTTTTGCTGGTTGAGATAAGGATAGCTATACAGGGCACTGACTCACATTGATTTCCTGTGCGTGGGCGTTACCTTCTAGGTTAATTCTTTTTGATCTAACCTTTTCTCTAGTACCTGTTCCACTTTTCCTATTGGCCTCAGTTGCTTTAAGGTATCTGCTTTAGTTTCTCTGCGTTGAGGGCAACAAATGCTAGCTAGTTTTTTAGGTGTCTTACCTATCCTCACCCCTTCCTTGTGTGCTCTCGCTTTTATCATGTGCTCAAACTCCAATCCCATTGTTGTGTTTGCCCTTCATCTAATGTCCACATATGAGGGAGAACATATGATTTTTGGTCTTTTGGGCCAGGCTAACCTCACTCAGAATGATGTTCTCCAATTCCATCCATTTACCAGCGAATGATAACATTTTGTTCTTCTTCATGGCTGCATAAAATTCCATTGTGTATAGATACCACATTTTCTTAATCCATTCGTCAGTGGTGGGGCATCTTGGCTGTTTCCATAACTTGGCTATTGTGAATAGTGCTGCAATAAACATGGGTGTGCAGGTGCCTCTGGAGTAACCTGTGTCACAGTCTTTTGGGTATATCCTCAAGAGTGGTATTGCGGGATCAAATGGTAGATCAATGTCTAGCTTTTTAAGTAGCCTCCAAATTTTTTTCCAGAGTGGTTGTACTAGTCTACATTGCCACCAACAGTGTAAGAGGGTTCCTTTTTCCCCGCATCCTCGCCAACACCTGTTGTTGGTGGTGTTGCTGATGATGGCTATTCTAACAGGGGTGAGGTGGAATAAGATAGAGTTCTTTAAATTTTAGATAATACTAACTAGTAATAGTTGTTATCATTTTTCTAAATGTCTTATGTATGTGCATATATCTAACTATGGACATATCTGTATTGTAAATTAACATATTCCTTCCAATAATTTAATGAAGTAAGTACTAACACCATTTTCATTTGCGGATGAAGATGTTGAGGTTTAGAGAGTTTAGGTGATGTGCTCGCGGCTATACAATAAAGCATCTCCACTTTAAACATTTATCTTGTTTCTGCCTCCCAATATTGAGTTACCTAAAATAAACATACTGAATCAGAGTATCCGTGTGTAGTCAGTTGAAGTAGACTCTAACTCTCTGTAATTATGACAACTAATTGTTATAGCTGTCACCTTAAAATGAATAGTTCATACATAGTAGGGCTAGGGGCAGAAGTAAAATTATTCCCAGTTTTTTTCTTCAAAGAACAAATGGGAACAACACTTGAGTGTCATTGCTATACAAAATGCTTTTCTTAACAGAAAGGAACCAAGCACTACCATTCTTTATCTCCTCTAATTATAGCACAAGCCAGGTAGTAATTTTTTGAGATAGTAAGCTTGTCATTGAACTCTTTCATCTCAAAGACAATAGATTTCACTGCAGAAGTTTGAATACACAGCATCATTCTACTCTTAGTAGAGTGGGGCTCAATTAATAAATATAAGCTTGATGGCTGGGCTACCATATAAAACACAGAATGATATTCTACCATAAAAATAATGAAATTCTGTCATTTGTGACAACATGCATGGAACTGAATATCACTGTTTAAGTGATAAGCAAGGTGCATAAACACAAGTACTGCATGATCCCATTACATGGCAAATTTAAGAAATTGATCGCACAGAAGCTGAGAGTAAATGGCAAGAACTGAACACTGGAGAGAGTAAGGAGGAGCTGGAGAAAGGTTGGTCAAAGTATCTAAGCTGTAATCAGATAGAAAAATGTTCTGTGTGCTGTGGGGCAGCAGGATGTCTACCATTAGTGATTGTACACTATATATCTAGAAAAGTTCAAAGAAGGGATTTTGAATGTTTTCTCCATATTGAAATGAAAAATTCTTGAGGAAATAGACTTCTTTCATCTGATTTAAACATTATATGGTGGTTTGTGTATTAGTTCAAATGAATTTCCAATCACAAAAGAACTTGTTTGACACTTGTCACCCCATCTTTACCTTGCATGAGGTTTCCCAGGGTATCCTAAGAGAGAAGATAAAGCAAAAACATCTGAAGGCCATAGCTTACATTTCAGCTCCTTACATTGACATGGATGTAGTCTCTGAAAGCCATCTGTGTTTTAGTTCAATGTCTCTGTTCGGCAATTTTTAAATATGTCTAGTACAACCTTAGGTTTAACTCCAGTGATCCAGGCACTTTTTCATTCTTTTGCTGGTCAATTTTTCATACACCAGGATGTCATTGACTAGCTGTATAAAATGTTAATGCACAGCTCTTTGAAGAGACTATTTTAACCAACTTGCTTGAACTTCTATATCCTGAGGGAAGACGATTTCAAAAATGTGTAATAGAAATTCAAGGAAAAAATTCAATGGTAACTCTGGAGTCAACAAACATTGTACATTTTGTGAGATGTGTCAGAAGTTAGATGCATGGAATAAGGAAAGTTTAGTCATGTCTATTCCAATCTTCAGTATTCAAAATTCTATATCTACTTTTGATCTTTCTTCCATATCTACCGTACATAAATATTTTTGTCATCTGTTTAAAATTATTTCTGTTTTCCATAATCTCATGATCATAATTTTAATTCCATTCAAGCAAGTCACTGTGTCTTTACTTTCATGGCAAAATCCTTTCAATAGACTTCTTTATGCCATAATAATAAGATTATGGCCCTGTTTAAGTAAGATACAGTCTATGCATTTTCCATCCTAAGAAAGCATGACCTTACAATATCATATTTAAAGTTTTAATATGCCTGTTTTAGATATTTTGAAAGTTGCCTTACTCCTGCCTTCCAATCTTATTTCTTCCTATTGTGAAACATAGGCCAGCGATTCCCACACATTACGAAGTCACTCGCAATGTGCTCAACGCTGCCATGTCCGCTCCTGTCCTCACAATTTGTATTGTTTTAGTCTTTTATAAATTATTGGATTATTCAAATATCAGTTATTATTTAAATTATTTGTGACATTTAATTATTTAAATTACCAACCTAATGTTTTCAGAATCTTTAAAAACTTTTATCTACATGGGTTCTATATGACACTGATAATTTTAGAAGTTACACCTGAAAAAAATTATTAATACATCTAGACAGAATCTACTATATATTTCAAAAACAATGCAATTTTATTGTGAATGTATACTTTCAAAACAAAAAGAATAGTGACCATTGTTTTATATTTGCAATTCCTTAACATCATTCTCATATCTACTTCTGCACTCTGTGTATTACAATCTATGGTTTTGATTGCATATGAAAAAAATCGAGTGTCACACAGAATGCAGTGAGAAAAGAGAGTTGCCTGCTGATCCTCTGAAATTCTGTTGGCTCTTGGACTGCTCTCCAGGTCTCACTTGGGCTCTGCTACCAGAAGTTCCTAGTCAAGGCTCACTCCACCGTGCTTTGCTACTATTTTCTAACTTCTTGAAAACATAAATGTGTGTAGTGCAGGCATTGCCATTGAATAATGATTCATGTTTCCACTTGTTTATACTGCATAACTGATTTTCTAAACTGTAAAATATACTTCATTCCATTTCCACAGGAAGCAGTGACAAATGCTGCTTCAATACTATGCTTACATTGCAAGATGTCCCAAAGTTCATTCTAGTTCTTGCAAAGCAATTAATTAACCATAGGGAAAACATTCTCAACTACCTATGCCATAAATTGTTCATCCACTAAAGGGTAATAATTATAGTGCTCTTATTGTAGACATTTTCTTTAAAATGAATATGTTTTTAAGTCTTGGGGGTTTTTGTTTGTTTTGTCTTGTTTGATTGTTTTTTATTAATTATTCATTTGTTCACATGTACATACATTGTTTCAGTCATTTCTGCCTCCTGCCCTCTCGCCCATTCTCTCCCCCAACCCCTCCACTTCCAGGCAGAACCTGTTCTGCCCTTATCTCTAATTTTTCTTGAAGAAAGGACATAAGCGTAATAAGGAAGACAAAATGTTTTTGCTAATTGAGTTAAGGATAGCTACACAGAGAGATTCCTAGCATTGCTTTCGTGTACACATGTGCTACAACCCATGTTTATTTTTAAGACAAGGTCTCACTAGGTAACCCAGACTGGTCTGGAACTTATGAGTCTCCTACCTGCACTTCCCACCTGCTAGAATTATACACATGAGCCTCCATGAGCTACCTAAAATAGTTACAATTTTATAGAAAAACTGAAGAGAAAGTATAGAATTCCCATATATTACATCCCTCACAAACATAAAGAAAATTTTTCCTATTTTTAATATTATTGCAGTGATGTGACATATTTGTGGCAATTCATTTGAAAATATTGATACATCATTATTATGTAATGATTATTATATTATATCATTATTATATTATTATATCAGCTACTGATATTATCATATCAGCTAGTGTCCATCTTTTACTTTAGTATTCATTTTTGCATTATATAGTTCAGTTTTTAAAATTAACAGAATAAAGTATATCCACTTACAATATACAACCTTGTTTGGAAAACTGATTTTACATTTAGCTAGTATGTGTGTGCATATGTAAACACATGGACAACTGAACTGCTTTTTTGCTGTTTTTTTCCTGTCATTCGTTATATGTTTAGGAAATCACATTATGCTTTTCACTGGTAAAACAACAACTATATTATATTTGAATTCTTATTTATAAAATTAAACATCAGAGGCTAATATTCACATCACATGAAACTTGGAGAAAAGCAAGAAATTAGAAAGACAGTCACATTATAAAAATGTTTTAAGATGGAGTTATTTCTGCACAATTAAAGACAAGTGATCATGTATTTACTAAGTCACACTCAAGTAGTTCATTTTAGTGGCTTTTCTTTAACAGGATCTACATTAACTATGATTTTTATCATTATGTCACATGTGTCCAGTTCATAAGACAATTAAGGAATTGCTTACAAAAGACAGCTTCTTCAACAAAAACTGCTGGGAAAACTGGTTAGAAGTCTGCAAAAAACTAAAACTAGATCCATATTTATCACCCTATACCAATATTAATTCAAAATGCATCAAGGACCTTAATATCAGACCCAAACTCTAAAGTTGGTACAGGAAAGAGTAGGAAATACTTTGGAACTAACAGGTATAGGCAAAGACTTTCTCAATGGAACCCCAGCAGCTCAGCAACAAAGAGATAGCATAGATAAATGGGACTTCGTAAAACTAAAAAGCTTCTGCTCAACAAAAGAAATGGTCTCTAAACTGAAGAGACCACCCAGAGAGTGGGAGAAAATATTTGCCAGCTATACATCAGACAAAGGACTGATAACCATAATATATAGGGAACTCAAAAAACTAAATTTCCCCCAAATTAATGAACCAATAAAGAATGGGCAAGTGAACTAAACAGAACTTTCTCAAAAGAAGAAATTCAAAAAACACATGAAAAAATGCTCACCATCTCTAGCAATAAAGGAAATGAAAATTAAAACCACACTAAGATTCTACCTCACCCCTGTTAGAATAGCCATCATTAGCAACACCACTGACAACAGGTGTTGGCAAGGATGCGGGGGAAAAAGGAACCCTTTTACAGTGCTGATGTAAACTACTACAACCACTCTGGAAAAAAATTTGGAGGCTTCCTAAAAATCTAAATATAGATCTACCATATGATGCAGCAATCCCACTCTTGTGGATATATCCAAAAGAATGTGACACAAGTTACTCCAGAGGCACTTACACACCCATATTTATTGCAGCACTATTCACAATAGCCAAGTTATGGAAACAGCCAAGATGCCCCACTACTGATGAACGGATCAAGAAAATGTGGTATTATACACAATGGAATTTTATGCAGCCACGAAGAAGAATGAATTCTTATCATTCGCAAGTAAATGGATGGAACTGGAGAACATCATTAGTGTGGCCCAAAAAAACAAAAATCATATGTTCTCCCTTATATGCGGACATTAGATCAAGGGCAAATACAACAAGGGGATTGTACTTCAATCACATGATAAAGCAAGAGCATACTTGGAAGGTATGAAGATAGGTAAGACACCCAAAAAACTGGATAGCAATTGTTGCCCTCAATGCAGAGACTCTAATGCAGACACTTAAAAGCAACTGAGGCCAATAGGAGAAGGGGACCGGGAACTAGTGAAAAGGTTAGATCAAGAAGAATTAACCTAGTCGGTAACACACATGCACAGGAAATCAGTGAGAGTCAACTCCCTGTATAGCTATCCTTATCTCAACTAGCAAAAACCCTTGGTCCTTCCTATTGCTTATAATCTCTCTTCAACAAAAGTAGACATGGGGCAAAATAGTTTCTGCCTGGTAGCAAGGGGGTGGGGGGAGAGGGAGGGGGTGGGAGGGTAAGGAAGGGGGTGGGGGTAAAGAAGGGGGTGGGGGAAGGAGGACAAAATGACCCCCCCAAAAATAAAAAGTTCAATCCACAAAAAAAATTCATTAAATATAAAAGAAAAGAAAAGAAATTGCCTACAAAAAGGAAAGAAGCACTTAGAATTCTTATGTACAAGTTAGAAAATGTGTTTGTTAAACTTTGGCAAAAAGAAAATCATGTACCCAAATATCTCTAATATGGAGATTACCTCAAAATACAGTTTGGAAAATGAAACATTATAGCTGAGTTAATGAAAATAAGCTAAAATGCTGTTGTACTACCTTCAGAAATGCACACACACACAGACAGGCACACAGGATTCCCATTGTTATTTGCCATGTCATGTTGCCAGGGAAGCTCTCCCATTTGAATTATATACGTGTATATGTATATATAAGCTCCAGCAACTCTGGTTTCAAAATGGAAACTTGAGGTGAGGATGGCAGGGTAGAGTCATTTGTTATGGTTTGTTCTTTTCTATCAGATCACCAAAGGTTAGCTCCATCCTTTATTAAATGAATCTCCAAGTATCTGCTTTCCTGGTTCTCAGAACTGTTTCTTCTCCTTTGACTTTCAGAATCTTCATCAGTAATAATTCTGGAAATGTACATGTGCATGTATTTTTTTGTTTTCTTTCAAATTTCAATAAACTGAAATAAATGGTACAGTTTGAAATGTTTCCAAAATTTATTTCATGGTGAATGAGTTCCAGCTTCTAGTAGGAATAATAACCCTCTAGTCCGTGGTTATTAAAAACAAAATTAAATAAAAAATTAATAATTCACTATGCCAAGTACTGTAGTAGAACTTGAGGATTAAAAGCTGTACATTGTGCTTGTATTTCAAAGGCTCATGATTCTTAAACTTCATTATTGCACTAATAGTATAAAAACATAGTACATTAAACATTTTGAAAGAAAATTGAATAAGCTACACATTCTAGTATGTAACAGAATGTCTACATTTTTGTCAAGACAAATTCAGAAATGAATGAACCCACAGATTGATATATTTCACAAGCAATATTATAATTTTATAGGAATTTTACTTAAATACCTACTCAAAGGGAACTTTAATAATTTTAAAGCAACCAAAGAAAACACAGAATATTTCCTTAGACTTCATTATCTAACATAGTTTCCCAGGAAAATATGTAATAGTACTGTGTAAAAAATTACCACTAGAAAAAAAAAGAATGCTATCTTTACTTGTTAAGTTTAGATTGCCAAGAAGGTCTTGTTCATATATGTATTTTGAAAGATAGCCTGTAAATTGGATTTAATAATTTTCAAAGTTTGTTTTAGTTCTCTCAAGTCTGCCCACATTTTAGATAAATTAAATGCCTTTTGTAGCTGGCCTTTAAATAAATGAACACAGCATATTTTTTGTAAGCTGTGGACATAAGGGAAATGGTAGACACGACATTGAGTATTAAAACTATGCACATAAGCCAGGAGCCAGAGGTTCATGCCTATAATCCTAGCTACTTGGAAGGCTGAGATCTGGAGGATACTGTTTCAAACCAAGCCCTGCCAAAAAGTTCACCAGACCACATTTCAACCAATGGCTGGTTCACAGTGGCTCATGCCTGTCATCTCAGCTACATGGGAGGCTGACATCAGGAAGATTATAGGTCCAAGCCAGCACAGGCAAAGAAGTCTGCAAAGCCCCATCTCAAAAGAAAACAATCTATACTCTCTGAGGTGTGCCTAATATCCAAGCTACTGGTGGAGGTGTATAATAAGAGATAGTGATCCAGGGTAGTCTGAGCAAAAAGAAAAAAACCCATGTCCAAAATAACCAGAGGCATGGCTCCGGTTGTGATATTTACAAAAGTTCCTACAATATATCATAGGATATTTACAAAAGTTCCTACAATATATCATAACTGGGTCCAGTCCCTTCATCATTCTTCTTTATCCTTCCTCCCTCATTCTTGGAATAGTTTCAACAGGCTTCATTTTTCCATTTTTATACATGTGTACATAATATTTCCACTACATTTAGCTTCCTTCACCCTTACCTTGTACTCTTCCCCATCCAACTGGTACCAACACCCCCCAGATAGGAACTGTTGTACCTTCCATTTTTGAAAACAAAATTCATTTTTGTTTGTTGAAGATAGGTCTACAGGGAGTTTCCTTGTGATATTTCCATGTATTATAACTCAAAATGGTTCCTTCCTACCTTAGTCTCCTTCTTATGGTGATTTTAAGAGATTTAAAAATCATATGTTCATGGAAATGTCACAAGGAAACTTCTTGTGAAGCTATCTTAAACAAACAAAAATGTCATTTTTTTTCTTCTACAAAATCAGAGAAGAGCAGGGAAGAACAAGTCCTGCCTGGGGGAGGGTTGGTGGTAGTAGAAGGGGGAGGAGGTAGAGAAAGGATGTGAGAGGGTGAATACAGTGCGAGTCCTATGCACACATGTAAGCAAATAAAAAATGACACCTGTTGAAACTGTTCCAGGAATAGGGAGAGGGAGGAAAAAGGAAATTGATAGAATGGGTGAATTCAAGTGTGATATATTTGATATATTGTAAGAGCTTTTTTAAATACCACAATGCACCTCTACCCAGCTCAACAATAATAAAGAGGAAAAAATTAAAAAATAAATAAAATTCTATGTTCATTCTTCTATCGGAAGCATATCACCCATACTCATCTTATTAACTTCCTTCTTTTACTCTCCCTCTCTTGCATGTGACCTCTCCTTAGCATAACCTGTTTTTCATAATATTGCTTATGTTTGTATTGGTAACACAGATACTTGTATGAAAAAGAAAAATGGATTCATGTGACTAGAAACAATCAGATATCTCTCAGTCTTGAGTCATGTGCCTAACTATGATATTTTTATTCGCTTTGCTCATTCCTACTTAGGAATGTCTGAGGTACCTGCTTCACTGTTTTCTAAAATGCATCTCAAATACTACTTGTGAGTATCAGAGATCTCTTTCTCAAACCTCCATTTCTGATTACTTTTCTGAGCATTTTACCACAATGCCTCCACGTTTCCCTAACATCTTATTGTTATCCTTATCTTCTCACCCTGGCTGTCACAGACAGATAACTGAAGATGCCTATCTATATTACTGAGGCATTCCCAGATCATTTCTGTTTACAAATTTGAAAAATTATATTGTCAATCATGATTTTATAAAGTTTGAAGTACTTCAATGACCTACTTTAATTTTTTCATCCTCTGTTAGAGAAATGTAGCTCATACCTAATATGAAAATACTTAAAAAATAATAGTGGGATCCAGCAAGCCCACTGGCACTTTTATCAGGTGTCACTCTGAAGCAGTACATCAGCATAAGAATATTCTGCTCTTGCAATGTCTCAAATGTTGAAAATTTCTTTCTAGTCTCAGATCACTCAGCAGCAACTTCAAAACTTTAAAGAAGCATCATAGTACTTACTTCACAACCATGTATTTTATTCAAATAAGCACACTCCAGACTGCTCCTCACCTATAGTTCTATAAACAAGTCAAACAGACAGCTATGCTATTATCCATTAAAATGCAGTTACTGAAGATCCAAAGGGGTCATTCTAATTTTCTTTTCTTTTGTTTAAAAGTGCCCCATTTTTGTTCAAGTGTTCTGCATTTAATTACATGGATTAAAATCCATCCTACTCCCCCCAAAAATGTCAAAAGTTAAAATCAGAGAAAGGTATTCATGAGTCAATCCAAATTGGAGGAAATTGACACACCAAATCCAAGAATGTATGGGTCATGAGAAGCATGCAGGATTAGTGAAAAGAAGAGATGAAAGACCTAAAATAATGTGAATTCAAATGACAATTCTAAACAGACCTTCAGGCAGGAAGGATAGATAACCATTAGGAGAGATGTAGGCCATCAGATAGACCAAGAGAGGTTGAAAACACTCAAAGAATTGCTGGTCTTGATCTTCTCAGTAACCTGGGAGGACAGTGTGTATGCTGCCTGCAAAGTGGCTGAAAGAAGATGAAGAGTTTGAGGGCAGTTGAAAAAAGTAATAATTGGCGCTGTAGAAAGTGTGCAAAGAAGCCAATTAGGAATAAATACAAAGATTGCTGAGTAGGATTGAATACCAATGACCATACATTTTGATGAGACAATCAGCATCATTATAGGATTTCTCCCTAAGAGGGCCTAACTGCCAGGGGGTGAGGACACTGACCTAATGAAGGGGCAGTCAGTGGTAATGAGAGAAATCACATAGGGAAAGTGTGAGAGGGTGGACTAAGGTTGGCTATTTTCAGTGTGTCAAATTGTGCTTCAGGCAATCAATTTAGAGTGTCATTAGACTGATGATCATTTTAAAAAATCACAATGTATGTTAAGCTTCTGTTCCACACTTCACATTCTCTCCTCTCTCTCTCTCTCTCTCTCTCTCTCTCTCTCTCTCTCTCTCTCTCTCTCTCTCTCTCTCTCTCTCTCTCT
This sequence comes from Castor canadensis, assembly GCF_047511655.1. Classification (NCBI taxonomy): domain Eukaryota; kingdom Metazoa; phylum Chordata; class Mammalia; order Rodentia; family Castoridae; genus Castor; species Castor canadensis. The sequence continues at coordinate 69,648,891 of NC_133396.1, read as the reverse complement.
CTCTTTGGTCTCTTAAGGAAATTGTGGCAGGAATAACACCCCTTTAGAAATGGCCACATTGACCTTTGGAAGGTTAATCAGTAGTCCAATGTGACAGTCACTAAGTGGTACATCTTGATTTGACCACAAGTTTGCTTAATGCCACAGCCCAGGATCAGACAATGATGTTCTCCTTTTGTGAGCTAGCAGTCTCCACACCTGACTTTGACATTCAGGGCATGCAATGGAATGAAGGGGTGCTTTCACACAGGTGTATTGAGTCCGTGAAAATGCAAATGGCCATACCATTCTTATGTGTAGACTTGTCTAAGTGCATTCTAAACTTCAATACAAAACTTTAAAAAATAAATTAGAAATTTGACGTTGAGGGTGGTGGGGATGGGGCTGTCCGAGAGACCTGGCGGAGCTGAGGGTGGGGGAATAGTTTTTGCACCTGCTAAGGGCCTGTGGGTTTAATTGTAAGGCGGAGCTCGGCGGGAGAGGTGCGGGTTAGAACAGAGCCCGTCGCAGAAGAATCCCGCAATCTGGAGCAAGACTCCAGCTGGCGGACCCCGCAGCCCTCGTCTAGGACAGCAGCGCGCAGCACAGCCCACAGAGTCAGCACTGAGCCTCCCAAGCAGCCCGGACCCACGCAGCCCGCCGAGCTCCTGCCCCAAGTCTGGGCAGCGTGAGGCCCGCTGCGTTCTGGCTTTGGCTCTGCACACTGGCTCTTCGCCTGCAGCCGGCCATGACGCAAATTGTGTCCCCAAATGTGCCTCCTGAAGGTCAGGATGGCTCTGGGGACCACGCTGACAACTTCTCTGACTCAGGTGCAGGTGCCTCGGAAGATACCATCCTTTCACAGGAGCACTCCTCCACCTGGAAGATGTGTGGCTTCTAACAGTCACACCTACAGCTGCAGAGCCCACTGGCAGGGATGCCATGGTCACCTCCACCTCCATCCTGACAGCTGAGAGAGGCCTGAGGAAGGAGAGGAAGTGCTGCTCTCAGAAGCGGAGCCTGACCTCACCACCCGGGAAAAGCAGGTAACCCCTGAGCCCAGGGAGACCACACAGCTCCCAACTACTCAGCGGGCCTCAACAGCTAGGCCCACCACAGCCTAGGCACCTGCTACTTCCCCTCCCCACAGGGACATGCAGCTTAGCCACCATGAGACCTTAGCTCCTGCAGAGCCTAGCCAACCTGATCATCACCCTCCCAGTGTGGAGGATGGGGGTCCTGGCATCGACAGGGCTGCCGAGGACTGAGACTCCAATCAACTCCCAACAGGAGAGGGCTCTGGGGAGCAGGACATCACGTTGGACACATCTGGGGAGAACACCACTGAGGTTGCAACGGAGCCTGACCACCAAAATCAGCCCCCCTGTGGATCTGGAGCCACAGGGGGCCTCACAGGGTCTCCTGAACAGGAAGGAAGTACTGGTAGGGGTCATTGCTGGAGGATTCCTGAGGCTCATCTTTGCTGTGTGCCTGGTGGGCTTCATGCTGTATGGGATGAAGAAGAAGGAAAAGGGTACCCACTCCTTGGAGGAGCCAAAACAAGCTCAGAAGCCCACCAAGCAGGAGGAATTCTATGCCTGATGGAGAAGCGGTTCTTGCCTTGTCCCTGCCACTCACTAGGCCCCTACTTGCCTCTCTGTGAAGAACTGCAGACCCTGCCTCCCTGCCACCATACCACCTCCCCATCATTTCAGCCCCTCTGGCTGCTCCTGCCCACTTGGTCCTAGGGTGTGCTGGGGAGCTCACTCTGCTTCTCTGACTTCTAACTAAAGGCTTGGGCACAAAAGGTTTCTAGCATCTGACCTTTCCACCACAGCCACACCTGGCATCCCACCATTCTGACTTGGTTTCTCCACATGAGCACCTCCTCCCAGACACAGGTCTGGAGAGAAAGGGGACCCCACTGCTTTGGACAGTATGGCCTGCTGTGGCTGGAGGATCTTTGGTGGGAATGTTCAACTGACACCATAGCACTTACTGTAGAGACCACTGGGGGGTGTGGCTGTGCAATGGCAGGGGTGGGCATCTGGGGATCCTCAGAATTCACTTTGTGTTGTGGGGAGGTCTACTTTAGATATCAACTTGTTTTTGCACATGTTTCCTCTAGTTTCTCTGTTCATAGTCCCAGTAGACTCCCTTACTTCCAGGGTAAGTTAAGTCAGTTGATTGGTGTTCCCCATCTCACTTCCAATCTACATGTGGGAGACAGAATCATGGTTAAGAAGACTTTGTTTCTGTTTTTATTTTTTTTTAACTAGAAGAACCAAATCTGGAAACCAAAACCTAGGCTTAGTTTTTGTGTTGTCTCTGAGTTTGTCACTCCTGTATGCAACAGGGTATGAACTGTTTGGTGGCCCCATTTTTGGTGGTCCCATTGGTGGGCTGACCTGTCCAGGCTGCCATGGGACAGACACCTCTTTTGAGCAGTCATGCCAGTGTCCATGAACTCAAGGCTACAGCCATGGCTTGGGCCACTGTGCTGTTGGAGTAGTCTGTGTGAGAATTGAATCCTGGCACTTAGGCTGGGGATTGACTGTAGGGTGGGTGAAAGGGTGGCAAAGAGCCCAGAGACTCTTCTGCTTTTGGCACCATCTCTGGGAATGCTTTCACCTGGAAGTAGAAAGAAGTGTCTTGGGCACAACTAGTACTGGTTTCTCCATCAAGAATCAAGTTCACCTTTAACTCCTGTGGCCCTGGGCTGGAATCATAAATGTTTTCCAAAGAGTGATAGTGTTTTGCTTTTGGCAAAACTCTACTTAATCCAATGGGTTTTCTTTGTACAATAGATTTTCCAAATGTAACAAACTTTACTATAAAGGAGTCATGTGAACTTTGCTGCCTTTGCATCTTCTCTGGGCTGGTTGTGTGGATGTGTCCAGCCTTTCCCCAAACACTGATGGCTTCAGAAAGTTTGCCTAGAGGATGTATATCTTCATCTCTCCCAATGGGACAGATTCTGGGTCCAGAGTCTCTCTGGCTTATTTGGTTTTTGTTTTGGGTGAAGGTTGGTGGGTTCAGCCAAGGTTTTGCAGGACCTGATGTCAGTCCTATGTGGCTTAAATAGCTGGGAATCCCTCAGAGCCTAAACCAAGGCCACTGGCCTTGGTAGAGGAGTGGATTCAGGCCTGCCTTGCAAATACCTCTGACAGCCCTCCTCCCACACCTGTGCTGGGACTATCAGCCTGGCTGGGGCTCTGGGGATTCCTGCCCTTGCTCTTTTAACTTGACAATGTTCCAGCTGTTCTGTTGTCTGCTCCCACAAGTGGGCTGGTCTGTGGCTCAGAGAGATGCACTGTGAAACAAAAAGAACCAGTGACCTGTGCTTGATCCTGGGACTTTCAGTGTATGGCTGAACACTGTGGGAGTAGGGGTGAGACCCAGGTCTGTGCTCAGCTTCGGATTCCTGGGACAGTGCCCAAGCCTCTGGTTATAACTGTAATAAACAATACTTGACCTTTTGAATAAAAAAAATTGACATTGACAATCTGCCTAAGAGGTTCTGAAAAAATTAGGTTACATTTATGAGTAGATGTCATATATAACCGTTTTTGCTTGTATTACCAAAGATTTCTCAGAGCCTCAGATTCCCTGTCTGTAAAATAGTTTAAAATTGTTGAATTACAAGGAGACTTTGAGCTATATAATCCTACTGTGCTTTTGGTTTTCATTCCCCCATCCTCAATTTTGATATTGCATTTAGAAAGGTGGATGAGAGGGCACTAGAGCACTCATGAAATGTGCAAGGATGATTAAAGTTTCAGTGTTGGGAACAGAAGTTCTGCAATCAGGAGAATTCTCTGACCATAAAATGAAGGGTCTCAAGCACTAAACATAAATGGTTTTCTTTTAGAGACAGAAGCAACAAGGCTGTATGTTGGGAAGTAAGATGAAAGGCTAGTGTAATAACGGGACAGTAGATTGAAGAATGCTTTACCCTAAATTCAGCCTTTTTATCCTGAAGCAGGTATAGAAGTTTGGGAATTGGAGCAAGGAGAGTATAACTTAACCCAAGTTTAGTTGATGAACATGTACCATTGACAAGAAGTTAAGCTGATCAGTTTTGAAGCAAAGAATGAAAATTGGGTCATCTTCGCCCTTGCTGAGGGTAAACAGAGGGGGCATCCATAGTCTTATTCAAGTCACATGAGGAAGGAGCTTGATTGTAATAAGCCATTCTCCAGAAAGAGAGGCTGGAGATTTTTGTCAAATATATTTTATTGTATTTTGAGCTAGCATACATTAATAATACAAGGGGTTTTTATTGTGGTAATTCCATATGTGTGTACAGTGTACTTTGAACAAGATCACCCCTCCATTATATTCCCATTCTTTTCAAGCAGTATTTGGTGAGTTTCATTATGCTATTTTTAAAGGTATACATGCAGAGTATTTCAGTTCTTTTCCCCCTAGTATCTTTTCATTTCCTCCTCGTCTCACCTGTTGAGACCCCTCAGAAAGCCCCCTCTTCACATTCATGTCCCGTTATCATCATCATCATCATCATCATCATCATTTTAGGTCTAGGGTCTATGAATGAGCAAGAACATGTGTTATCTAGTTTTTTGAGTTTGGCTTAGCTCACTCAACATGATGATCTCATGTTGAGATCCATCTATTTTCCTGCAAATGAAATAATGTCATTTTGCTTTTTGGCTGAGTAATAGAGTCTGGGATATTTTTAAGCCTTTGGCATTCTTCAGGATCACAAGTCTTGAGTAAAATTCAAGACTGTCAGAGATATTATATAGGCAATCTTATTTGAACAATATAATGGCAATACATAATTATATTCTCAAATATAGCTTATTGTTTAATCTTTATGTTGCAATGACTCTGAACAGGAAACTCAGATTCACCACATTTTTAAACATCAACTACAATGATATGAAAGAGAGCACTGGCTTAGTCTATCCTAATATAAGCTAGAGTATTGCAATAGGATGTTATACTGAAAGAAAAATGAGCCCCACATTAAACAGATTATGGAAGGGAATGGAACTAGAACATATTTTTTCTATTTATATTTACAGTAAATATATGTATATTGAAAATTAACTAGAAAATATTAGCATTAAGCTACTTGAAAAGGAATTTCAATTTTACACATATATTCTTTTAAAAGGCATTCAAAAATTTTAGTCAAATAATTTTGTTTTAAAATACCTACCTTCATAGCATGTATTCATACCTTTTTCCCAAAATGGGCAAATTCGAGAATTTTTTCCAGATAGTTGTGCTGTTGTGTTCAAACCGAAACAAGACAAAAATGTGAATTAGGTAACAGAAAGCCTTTTCATATCCATTTTTTAATATTTTTCATGTCATACATTTTTTCCCTTTTACGACTTTAGATTATAGTTTTCCTAGTAAGTGAACAGTTTCATTCTGCATTTACAAAATAATTTCTGCCTTCGTTTATTCCGTCAAATGTGGCCAATATTTTAATGACCCATTTGTCAGATTATATTCACAACTCTTCTTTGTAAGAGTTGACACTGATTTTCTTGGGCTTATCTCCTTTATATCCTCAAAATATCACAGATAATAGACAATTAACAAAAGCACTCTCTGTGACTGAATCTATTCCATATATATGATCCCCAAAGTTTCAAAGTACATGTCATTAGCTTTCATGGTAAAGCAAAATATACTTAATGATGAAAATTCAGTGACTATAAAGAGAAACATTAAAGGGAGATAAGTATTTAACATCTAATCACCCTTAAGTTACTATAGTGTGTTTTAGTTGCAACAGAAGGGATTTTTAGGTTTTTAAATATCTTTTAGTCACTAACTATTGTTGTATATTTGATTTTAGCAACCTCACAATTTGAGTCTATGAGATTGAAATTATCAATCTTAGTTCAAATAAGCATATTGAGGATGGGAGAGATTAATAACCCTGCACTCTCTGAGACTTAGAGCACAGGCTGAAGTCCGGAGCTCTTCCATGTGTGATCAATGCTCTGAATCCACTGTCGTTTTTCTTGTGCATCTTAGCTTCATCTAGACATCTGTGTTGTGTTTGCCAATGCTACTTATATAAACAAACACAGTATTTTGGACATTATTTTAAGTACAAAACAGCTATCTTCAAGCCTCACAGTTCCCTTGGGTGTTAGTACCATTATTTTGCCTCATTTTGCAGATGAAAAAGTTGGTATGGAAGTTAAATTTACATAGCAGATGAACACTGTAGGCCAAGAAGTTTGACTTTACAGCCCATACTAAATCACCACTTAATGAAATGGCACTGCAGGTAGTGATAACTAGTGAGCAGCGTAATTGTACAAAGAATAGGTATGTTATCTAGCCAGTGAATAATAGGGGAATAAAAGCATATACAACAATGATGGAGGGACTCATCTTGGTCCAAGACAAAATGAGGATGTATGTATTCCTCTATTTCATCCAATGTTTTATAAATCTTCTGCCATTAACACACATACAATTTTAGTGCACAAACCATGCATTTCTGCTTAGTATGTACATAGGAGTGGAATTGTTAAGGCATAAGTGACCATGTCTTCAGTTGTAATGTATTTACAAGGTAATAAATCACTTGGCAAACTAAACTTTCCTAAGGTTTTCTGCTCTACACAGTGTTACCAGTTTTTCATTTCCCCAGGAGACTCAACTGCATTCAAATACTAGCACCCAAACATTCTCCAAAAATGATATTTGTTGAAATCCTGTTGACAATAGAAAATTCACTAAACTCAGTAGAGTAAGTAAAGTTAGTAAATTTATATTTACAATGATAATTACTCAGACAATTGGGTATACAATTACAAGATAACTAAAGCTGTATGGATTGCTGTGCTTTAGGTTTGATACAAAGTATCACTTGTTGGCACATTTTTGTAAGCATGTTCTATTTCCTTCACAGTATGCTAGGAGCAAGAGATAGAGTAGCAAGTAAAGCAGACCTATGAATCTTCTTGAAGTCAGTGATGTAGACAGATTTTGTATTAACTGTGCTACTTGTATCCATATTGATAGCTATGTCATTCATTAAAGGAATACAGAGGACATTAAAGAGGAAATCCTGGGAACATAGAACTTAAGAAGGGACAGACAAATTAGTAACCTGGAGGAAGAATTTTCTAAGAAAATTTATTCTCAGGTTTTTCATAAAATATATCTTTGATTTCAAACAGGGACTTGAAATAGATGTTTTCAGATACAACCCCTATGTGCATAGAAATAAAGGAAACCCTAATAAAAACAACCACGTATGTGTTCCTGTTTGGGAAGCAGAACTAAGAACAGATTTGAAATCTGAAAGTTTATCATTAATCTAATCATTTTCCCCTTTATATTGTGTTCATTTCAGAAATATCTGCTAAGATCATAGATGTATATTAGAATAGTTTCCCAGGACTAAATGGTCCCAATTTTCTGTTTTATTAAACTTCTGAGTATGCTTCTTTCAGGGAATTGGTCTCTTTTCCCATGATGTTGGCTCTTTCACTTCATTTTCTTTTCTCACAGCTTACTTGATACTACTCTGTAGAACACCACACTTAACTTCTAATTTACTAATTCTACATTTATAAGCCTGGAATTCATTTCAAAGTCTCATTTATATGTGCATTCATTTTAAAAAACAACTATTTATTAGGTACATTTCCTTTATCAAGTATAATATAAAGTATTAGTGAGTCTGAAAGGAACATATTTTGCCATCCCTGAAAAAAACTCATGGGATTCACATCAAAACTGTTAGCACTACTAAAACTAGATAAGTAGATGAGAATTTTTAACAGCTAGATAAACTGTCATTATTGAATACATTAACAGTTTTAATTAATATATTATTGTTTAATGACACTTGTGCAGCAAATAACACAAATTGGATAAATAAATTTTCACACAGTACACACAGCCACATAACTGAAAGCCAGATATGTGATTGTGTGTATGACATGGTAGCCACCATAACTGCTCTGCAGCCTTCCCCAAGTCACATCTCATCACAATAACCCCTCTTTAACTTTTATGCCAGTGGAACTATGTAATATGAGTTTTATTATTTCTATTGCATTTTATGATAGTTTCTATACATTCTTGTACTCACTTTTTGATGCATACATGTAGATATTTCTGTTGAAGCATGGATATACAGATTTTTAAGCTTCAATGTATTTACAGAACAATGTTACAACAACACAAATTATTTGCTGTTCTGAAGATAACTGGAGTTTTCTTATCCACTATTGTCTCTCTACAACAAAAATTTATCCCCAGGCATCATAGAATGCCATAATTATCTTTATTAAGAGGTCTCTTCATGCAAAATAAAGCATACTTGAAATACACTCTACAACATTTATACAAATACTTTGCCTGATATTTTATGGATGATATACATATGTATTTGATCACTTTATTGAAGAAGTATTTAATCATATGCTGTGTATTATATCTTTTTCTGTTTGTATTTTTATTTTTATTATCATATTATTGTACTGAGTGTACATTGTGACATTTACAAAAGTGCTTACAATGTATCTTAGATAAATTCACCCCTGCCATCATTCTCCTTTATCCCCTCTACCCCCATTCCTTCACCCTTTCCTTATATCCTTTCCCATCTCACTGGTACCAACCCCCCAGACAGGACCTGTTTTACCTTGCTGTCCTTCAGTTTTGATAAAAGACATTTTTTGTTTGTTTAAGATAGCTATACATGGAGTTTCATTATAACATTTCCAAGTATGTATATATTCTGAATTGGTTCATCTCCTCTATTTTTCTCCTTTCTACCTTTTATCTTTTACAGTAGCTAGTGCCAAGAAACAAAGAATGATGACAGAGGAAATGATATTAACACACAACGCAATACTTTGGTTTGGTTTGGTTTTCTTTTCTTTTTTTAAAACAATGCAGTGAGCCAGCTGTGGTATCCTATTCCTGTAATCACAGCTACTCAGGAGGTGGAGACCAGGAAGTTCATAGTTTGAGGCCAGTCTAAACACAAAGTTAGCAAGACCTCATTTCAATCAACAACACAAGTTTTGTCCACACTTGCTATCCCAGCTATGCCGGAGGCCCGGGTGAAAGAATCTCTTTCTGAGGACAGCCATGGGCAAAAATGAGACTATCTGAAAAAATGTGTAAAGCCTAAAGCAAAATTAAAGGGTTGTAGAGTGCCTCAAGTGGTAGAACACCTGCCTAGCTAGAACTAGGCCCTGAGTTCAAACTCCATTACCCTCCTAAAGAAATCAAATGTAGTGATTAAATTATAAGGTATTACTAGATTACAACAAAGGCAGTGCAGAGTCCTTCCTGTTCCTCCTTCTGTACCTCACACTGAGCACGTGGACCTTGTACCATCGTTATCACAGGAAGGGAGCAGAACAGCAGCTGCTGCTGAAGTCAGAAGACCCTGTAGGGAGGCAAAAAAGCCTTCATTCAATGTGGAACCTGACTAGTAGAAGTAAAGGAATTCTTCTTTTCACTTAAGTTTTAGACACATTACATAAAAAAATGCTCATTTTAAGTCAGTTTTCCTCTTCTTGCAAGTGCAAAACAGAAACACACCCAGTATCTCTACACATGACTTTTCCAAAACAGCCTTCTTTGACTTAAGTATGAGAGAAAGAATAAGTGTATAATGTACCAAAATTTCTCTGGCAGGGTTTGAAGAACAGAATTTGAGTAAGTGCATATTTTCTTAAAAAAAAAATAAAAGCCTTTACAAATAAAAATGATTCACACAATTTTTCTGTACCAAAGAGTCCCTGAAAAGTAGGCACATTGAGTTAAGAGCTGGAGAGATTGCCTTAGGTTCCTCATTTTGAGCTTTGATATGCTACAATACTTTGCCATTTTTTAACTAATAAAGAATTTATGAAGAGTTTATGAGTTAGAAACTCACAGGGAACATGGAATAACCTCAAAAATATTTTTATTGACAGCACGCTAAACCATTAGTGATGGGTTGCTATTTTTTCAACTCATCAATCTAAAATGTATAAGGATATATTTTTTATTATAATTCTTTATTGTCAAAAATATTTATTTGGATATCAAAGTGGTTTTGAGAATATGATCCCCTAATCTCCTTATCTTTAAAATAAAGTTTAAAGAATACTTTTAGGTGGCCTTATAGGATATAAGAGTAAGGAAATTCTAGTTTGAATACTGATTCAGCCATTAATTGGCTGGGTATTGTTAAATAAAGGCAAATTGCAAATGTCTAAAATTTCTTAGACATTTGCATAAGTCCCTAGAAGAAGATGATTTTAATAGTGAGATCAATTTGTAGGCAGAAATGTCAGTGTTTATAACTGTGATATGATATGGCTTCACTGCTAAACTTACCAGAATGGATTGTAAGCAAACCAGTCAAAGAAATGCTCAGAATTTTCTTTTTGCATCCTCATCCCTTTTGACTCCCTATACCTCAGAAGATGCTGTACCTAGAATTACAAGCTATTTCATCTGTGATGTTGCTTTCTTAGCATAAAATTATTTTTAGAAGCCTGATGACTGTAATGTCAAGAATCCACACTGGCACACGCTAAGTTAAACTTTAATTAGATGCCAGCTATAAACTTTTTTCCTATATTTCAGTGGCCAGAAGAATGTAAGCTATCTACCCTTTCATCTGTATATCCATAAAGGCTCACCATCCTTTTCTATAAACCTAGCACCTTTGCTCTTTTTATAACTACTAACTAGACTTGATGCATTTATCTTTACTTATAAAATAAAGCCTTCAAAATGACATAATGTAATTCTTCTTTATGACTGAATAATACATAGTATATATATACTGAATTATCTTTCTCCATTCATCAGTTGACGAACACCCAATGAAACCCATTAAAATTGTTTTAAAAAAGGATGGAGGGGGATAAGAAAAAAAGGAAGTAAATTTCACCAAAGTACACTATATACATGTATGAAAATATCACAATGAAAGCCCTTTATACAAATAATAAATACTAATGAAAATAGAGAAATAAAAAAAATAGAACTCTCTTCTGCATTCTACTTCTGATATGTTTTACCCATTCTACACATTAGAATTGAAAAGAAAAATAATGTCTATTAGAGCTGTGTATCTTAGATCAAGTGAGAACATTTACACAGTTATCTGGTAGAAATATAGCCCATATTTGTGATCCAACAAGTGTATGGCCTTCATAAGTGGAATTAAGCACTCATGGCCCAAGACAAAAATGTGGTGGTGAGTCTTTGCCGCTTTCTTCCCTTCAACTCTCAACTTCAATCACTGAGCATTATCTCAAATTCTCACAAATGTCTAATTTATACTAAGTGCCCATCAGTCTTCTAATATAATTTATAGCACGTGTCACTCAAATCACTGCAGCAGACACTCTTTCTCATTGCATGTCTCAAGTTCTCCTTAGAGTATTCTAGCAAAAGTCACAAATGGATTTCTGTGGAAAAACGCTCACACTGTGGCTGACCTCAAACTAACAGTATGCATATGGAATTGGAAAGAAGTGTGCACTGGGTAAGGGGTGGCCATAACCTTTGCCAGCTCCAGCCACCATAGCAAATCTAATGTCAGGAATCAACTGGAAGAACTTCTACGGCTTTAAGGATACTGACATCTGTTGACTTATCCATGTCAGTTTTCCTTGCTTTCTTTCTACCTTCCAGTTATACTAGCCTTATTTCAGTTCTTTTTGTTTGTTTTTTTGGTTGTATTGGAGTTTGAACTCAAGGTCACATGCTTGTGAGGCAGGAGTGCTACCACTTATTTCAGTTTTTATATTCTTCCATCTTTGACCCTTACAGAATTTCTCATACGTAATTATTCTACTTGAATATAAAACTCTCTTACCTACTATTCCAGAAATATTTAATGATTTCAAGTCACAAATCAAAATGTGTTTCCCTGGCCACCTTTTCTTGCATTCAACAACAGACATGATATTTTTTTTCTTTAAAATTCATTATTAAGAAAAGTGGTTTCTTGGATAAAGACTTAAATGTAAGAGCCCAAACTATTAACAACAAGAAGAAAGCATGGGGGAAACACTTCAGGACTCAAGAATGAGCAGAGATTTTTAGATAAGACTTCAAAGAGCAAGAAATAAAAGCAAAACTTCAAAAGCTTCTAGACAGCAAGTGAAAATATTGAGAGTAAAAGGACATACTGCAGAACAAAAGAATATATTCATCTGACAATGGTTTAACACTCAGAATATATATTAGCAACTCAAATTAAAAAAAAGAAATAATCTCATTAAAAACATAAGCAAACCACTAGAAGACACTTCTGAAAAGAAGTCCTGTGACTTGCCAAGAAATATGTGGCAAATATACACACCATCACTAACAATCAGAAAAGAGTAAATCAATATACATATATATATATATGTGTGTTACACAAAGTTTATTTGTGAATATATATGCATATATGAATGCAAGCTTTATATAAAGAGATCGATAGATGATAGATAGATAGATGATTGACAGATAGATAAGTAGATGATAGATACATAGATACATAAATAGACAGATTGACAGATAAACCCATATACTTGAATGTAAGTCAAGTCATACACTTCCATTAACCTAAAACCTTGTTTGACTTGTAGCTCCAACCTCACAAAAATTTAGTTAAAATCTAAAGAAGTAGGTCTGCTGGCTGGTCAACTGGGAAGTCAACTAAATACTTACTCATAAATAGCCTATTCTACTAAATAGCATAATCAACTGAATATATATATATTCATATATATATATATATATATGCCTACAAAAGAAATTATAAAATCCTAAGAATAATAATTAATTAACTGAACAGTACTATACTCATTTATTTGCAAGAGTTTGGATTAGGAAGGGATTTTCACACCTGTAGTTTTTGTTAAACATCTCTTACTTAGAGTGATACCTTGGACAACCTCTCAGAAATGTGTCTGATGACAACTTCATTGAACATCCAAGAATGTGTGTGTAATATGCATCACACTGGTACTACTCTGAAGTCAATCTTAACAACGAGGCACATAAATCTCAGTCAGATACCAGTTAGATATCATATCAGACACAACCAAATAAATGCAATAAATAATTAAATTATAAGAATGTTACACTATTAGAAGAGTTGCATGCACATGCTCATGGAAGTTTAAGTACTACCCAGATTATTCACTGGTTAATGGCACTTTTTCCTCATCAGTTGTATTTTTAACCAAATAATAGATTCTCATTTGAAATAATCTATTATTTTAACTTTGATTTTTAAGGGCAGTCCAATGTCAAAATCAGAAGGTCTTTGCAGTCGCTTGTCCTCTTCTGCCAGTGAAGCTATATTTTTCCTTCATCCTTTCTTGAGCTAAATGCATTAAAAGGGGTGAGTCCCTCTGTTTCCCACATGCTCTGTATTACACCTCTATGGCTTCGTAATTTATTTGGCATTGGTTTTTGCAAGCGGACAGTTGGTAATTGCAACCTTCCTGATTTTGTGTATTCAGTTTGAAAGAGGCTTCTCTTTTTTTTCCCCAAAATCAGCTAGCTGTGAACAGAAAGGAAAAAAAAAGATTTATCTTATCCAGCTCCACCTCAAACAAGGTGCTATGCTTCCTGCAGCTTCAGTTTGACAAGTAAAGCCCTGGGCAGGCATAGAGCATCACAGCTTGTCAATGTGAAGCAGCAGTGTGGAAAAGACATGAGACAGTGTAGAAATAAGCAAACAGCAGGTAACTAATTAAGATTAGGGTGAGTGGAGAAAGATTTTCTAAATCCAAGAAATCCAATTCTGCCATGTCTACCATAATACAAAACATACATAACCTCCAGGTACTTAGTTCATCTTGGGAAATATGAACGTTTTTCTGTAACTTGGTAAACATTGTAGATAAAATTAAAACTACAAATAGACGAAAAAAACCTATATAATAACTATCTTTGTTTCACAAGATTGTCTCATGCAGAAACAAATATTGACTTATTCAAAGTCAGGAGATCAAATATTACTGTTCTCAATATCAAAATCTCTTCCTCTCTCTCCTTGTCAGTATAATATATGTGAATATATATATATGTGAATATATATATTTCTGTGAATAAAATAAATATATGTTATTCTTAATATATATAGCTACTTTTAATATTATAATATTAAATTATATTATATATAATATATATAATATAATTATATTATATATATTATAATATTATAATATAATGAAATCCAAAATGCTATGGAATTACATGTAGTCTAATACTCCTTTGGTAAATATTTTTCGCATATTTACCTTTCTAAAATATTTTCCCACATTTGTTCTGTTTTGTTTCTTTTTTTTAAAATTTCTTTTATTCATATGTGCATACAATGTTTGGACATTTCTCCCCCTTCCCCCATCCTCTCCCTTACATACCCCGACCCCTCCCTCTCTGCCCCACCCCCTCACTACCAGGCAGAAACTATTTTCCCCTTATCTCTAATTTTGTTGAAGAGAGAGTATAAGCAACAATAGGAAGGACCAAGGGTTTTTGTTAGTTGAGATAAGGATAGCTATACAGCACGTTGACTAGCATTACACTCCTGTACATATGTGTTACATTCTAAATTAATTCTTCTTGAACTAACCTTTTCTCTAGTTCCTGGTCCCCTTCTCCTATTGTTCTCTGTTGCTTTTAAAGTTTCTGCATTAGTTCCTTTGCATTGAGGACATCAAATGCTATATTGTTTTTTTGGTGGGGATTTCTTGCCTATCCTCATACCTCCTTTGTATACTCTCACCTCCTCATGCGATCAAAGTCCAACCCCCTTGTTGTGTTTGCCATGATCTAAAGTCCACATATGAGGGAGAACATATGAGTTTTGGTCTTCTGGGCCTGGATAACCTTGTTCAGGATAATGTTCTCTAGTCCCATCCATTTACCTGCAAATGCTAAGATTTCATCCTTCTTCATGGCTGAGTAGTATTCCATTGTGTATAAATATCACATTTTCTTAATCGATTCATCGATAGTGGGGCATCTTAGCAGTTTCCATAACTTGGCTACTGTGAATAGTGCTGCAATAAACAAGGGTGTGCAAGTGCCTCTGGAATAACCTGTGTCACATTCTTTTGGGTATATCCCCAAGAGTGGTATTGCTGGATCATATGGCAGATCTATGTTTAGATTTTTAAGAAGCCTCCAAATTTCTTTCAAGAGTGGTTGTACTAGTTTGCATTCCCACCAGCAGTTGTTGGTGGTGTTTTTGATGATGGCTATTCTAACAGGGGTGAAGTGGAACCTTGGTGTGGTTTTGATTTGCATTTCTTTAACGGCCAGAGATGATGAGCATATTTTCATGTGTTTTTTGGCCAATTGAATTTCTTCATTTGAGAAAGTTCTGTTTATTTCACTTGCCCATTTCTTTATTGGTTCATTAATTTTGAGAGAGTTTAGGTTATTGACTTCCCTGTATATTCTGGTTATCACTCTTTTGTCTAATGTGTAGCTGGCAAATATTTCCTCCCACTCTGTGGGTGGTCTCTTCAGTTTAGAGACCATTTCTTTTGTTCAGCAAAAGCTTTTTAGTTTTATGAAGTCCCATTTATCTATGCTATCTCTTAATTGCTGAGATGCTGGGGTTCCATTGCAAAAGTCCTTGCCTTTACCTATTAGTTCCAAAGTATTTCCCACTCTTTCCTGTATCAACTTTAGAGTTTGGGGTCTTATATTAAGATCTTTGATCCATTCTGAGTTAATACTGGTATAGGGTGATAAACATGGATCTAGTTTCAGGTTTTTGCAGACTGCTAACCAGTTTTCCCAGTAGTTTTTGTTGAAGAAGTTGTCATTTCTCCATTGCATATTTTTAGTGCCTTTCTGAAAGACAAGTTGGTTATAGTTGTTTGGCTTCATATCTGGGTCCTCTATTCTGTTCCACTGGTCTTCAAGTCTGTTTTTGTGCCAGTACCATGCTGTTTTTACTGCTATTGCTTTGTAATATAGTTTTAAGTCAGGTATTGTGATACCTCCAGCATTGTTGCTTTTGCTGAGTATTTCCTTGGCTATTTGTGGTCTCTTGTGTTTCCACATAAATATAACAGTAGATTTTTCAATCTCTTTGATGAATGTCATTGGGATTTTGATGGGAATTGCATTAAAAATGTAGATTGCTTTTGGGAGTATAGCCATTTTTACTATGTTGATTCCACCAATCCATGAACATGGGATATCTCTCCACTTTCTATAGTCTTCCTCAATCTCTTTGTTCAGAAGTTTATAGTTTTCTTTGCAGAGGTCATTCACATACTTTGTTAAATTTACTCCTCAGTATTTGATTTTTTTGAGGCTATTGCAAATGGAATTGTTTTCATATATTCTTTTTTAGTTTGTTCATTACTAGTGTATAGAAATGCTAATGATTTTTCTATGTTGGTTTTATATCCTGCTACCTTGCTATAGCTGTTGATGGTGTCTAGATGCCTTTGAGTAGAGTTGTTTGAGTCTTTAAGGTATAGGATCATATCATCTGCAAATAGGGATATTTTGACAGTTTCTTTACATATTTGTATTCCTTTTATTCCCTCTTATTGCCTAATTGCTCTGGCTAGGAATTCCAGTACTATGTTGAATAGGAAGTGGGCATCTTTGTCATATATAGCTTTTATAATGTTGAGGTACTTTCCTTCTATTCCTAGTTTTCTTAGAGCTTTTATCATGAAATGGTGTTAGATCTTATGAAAGGCTTTTTCTGCATCTATTGAGATGATCAAGTGGTTTTTGTCTTTGCTTCTGTTAATGTGGTGTATTACATTCATTGATTTGCTTATGTTGAACCACCCCTGCATTCGCAGGATGAAGCCTACTTGGTTGTGGTGAATGATCTTTTTAATGTGTTGTTGAATTTGGTTTGTCATTATTTTCTTGAGGATTTATGCATCAATGTCCATTAAGGACACCTCCTTTTTGGAGGTTTTGGGATAATTTTAATACTGGCTTCATAAAATTGTGTGTTAGGCAGTTTTCCTTCCTGTTCTATTTCATGGAACACTTTAAGGAGGTTTGGTATTAGTTCTTCTTTAAGGGTCTGATAGAATTCAGCAGAGAATCAGTCAGGTCCTGGACTTCTCTTTTTTGGGAAACTCTTGATTGATGCTTTCAATTTCATTTTGTGTTATCGATCTATTCAGGTGACTAATGTCCTCTTGGTTCAGTTTTGGATGATCATAAGTTTCTAGAAATCTGTCCATTTCTTCAAGATTTTCAAATTTATTTGAATATAGGTTTTCAAAGTAGTTTCTGAATTTATATATGTTTTTAAGTCCTTCGGGATATGTTTAATGAAATTGGGTGCATTGATATTGGGTGTATATAGGTTGATAATTGTCATTTTCTTTTGGTCTATTTTGCCTTTATTAGTATGAAATGTCCTTCTTTATTTTGTTTGATCAATGTAAGTTTGAAGTCTACTTTGTCCAAGATAGGTATTGCTACTCCTGCCTGTTTTGGGGGAACATTGTCTTGGTAAATCTTCTTCCAACTTTTCATCCTAAGCCTATGCTTTTTTCTATCAATGAGATGGGTCTCCTGTAAGCAACAAATTGTTGGATCCTCCTCTTTAATCCAGTTTGTCAAATGGTGCCTTTTGATGGGGGAATTAAGTCCATTAACACTAAGTGTTAGTACTGATAGGTATGTGGTGATTCCTGTCATTTAGTATCTTAGTAGTTTGAGGGTTTGATTGTGTGTAGCTAAATTGATGTTACTCTCTACTTTCTTGCTTTTTCTTTTCCTGTAGTTTGGTACTGCCTGCCAAACTTCCTGTTGGGTTTCACTTTCTGTGGGCAGAATCCTTTGAAGAATCTTTTGTAGTCATGGCTTTGTGGTCATGTATAGTTTTAGTTTCTGATTATTATGGAACACTTTTATTGCTCCAGTTTTTTGAATGACAGTTTTGCTGGGTAGAGTATCCTAGGGTTGAAGTTATTTTCATTCAGTGCCTGGAAGACCTCACCCCACGCTCTTCTTGCTTTTAATGTTTCTGTTGAGAAGTCTGCTGTGATTTTGATGGGTTTACCTTTGTATGTTACTTGTTTTTTTCCTCTCTTACAGTGTTCAATATTCTTTCTCTAGTCTCTGTACTTGTTTTAATGATAATATGTTGTGGGGTAGTTCTATTTTGGTCAAGTCTGTTTGGTGTTCTGGAGGCTTCCTGTACCTGTATGGGCATAGTTTTCTCTAGATTTGGGAAATTTTCTGTTATTATTTTGTTGACTATATTGCACATTCCTTTTGCTTTCACATCTTCTCCTACTTCAATGCCCATGATTCTCAGATTTGGTCTTTTGATGTACTCAGTAAGTTCTTGCATTTTCTTTGCACAGGTCTTGAGTTGTTTAATATTCTTCAGTTTTTCCTTTAATTAGCATTTCATCTTTGAGTTCTGAGATTCTGTCTTTGGCTTATTCTAGTCTGCTGGATTGGCCTTACATTTTGTTTTGCATTTTTGTTTCATTCTTTCTTCTGAGGTTTTCCATATCCTAAATCCCTTCCTCTTTAATATTGTCTCTTTTCATTCTGAGTTCATTTATCTCTTTATTTTTTGTGTTCTTTGTTTCACTTTGGTGTTTATACAGTGCTTCTATAGTTTCTTTTATTTGTTCTTGTGCTTTTTCAAATTCTCTATTTTTTGTTGTCTTGGAATTTCTTGAGCATCTCCTGCACATTTTGATTGACCATATCCAATATCATCTCTATAAAATTCTCCTTGAATACTTGCAGGATTTCTTCTTTCAGAGTATTCTTGTGGGCTTCATTGGGTTCTTTGGCATAGTTTATCTTCATTTTGTTTGAGTCTGGATCTGTGCATCTGTTTCTACCTTTCCCTCTGGTTCCTGTACCAATTTATTGCTGGGGGGAAATTGGTTTCCCTCTTTTTTCCATCTTCCCATCATTGCCTTTGCTACTATTACTGTCCCTGTACTGTGTGCAATTCATTATTGTCTAGCTTATAATAATAACGATGATGATATTTAGAATGGAAGGATGAGATGAGAAGGAAAGGAAAGAAGGTAAAGAAAAAGGGAACAAAACAAAACAAAACAAAAAACAGAGCCAAAGAAATAAACAGGGAGTGATAGTGTACTAATCAACAGTGAGCTAAATAGGCATTAGAAAGACAGAGAGAGGATTAAAAAAATAATAAGAAAACATAAAAATAAAAATAAATAAATAAAATTTCCCATGTTCAAATGCAATAAAGTTTCAGTCTTAATAGTTTTGGTGTTAGTCCTTCAGCATCCAGTTCTGGTGTTGGTGTCTGAGTGCTAGTTCTGTCATTGTCTCATCAAAGGGGAAATAGAAAAAGAAAGAAAATATCCCAAGTTCAAATGCAATACAGTTTCAGTCTCATCAAAGGAAAAAAAAATGGAGTCTGGAGACAGATTTGTGAATGTCTATCTGAGGCTGTGGCTCACCTGTCACCTACTGTCAGCCATTTGCTGCTTCAGGCTGTATTTATGCAGATCTCAGGAATGAGCTTTACAGTCACCTGGCTCCCCTGGCTTTGTTTATTTAGAGTTCTCCTGGATGCATGTCCCTTTTATTTTCTCCAGTATACAGCCCTACCCTGTTGCAATTGCAGTCCTGTATTATTTAGAGTTCGTGTGGGGAGGTGCTCCTCCCCCACTTTCCAGTGGACCATGCCACACTTTAGCTGCTGTTGGAAGCCTTCTCTTCTGCAAGCACACTGGGGGAGGTGGTGACACACCTGCCTTCTCTGGTGGTGAAGTTCAGGTGGGAAAGTGACGTTCCCCCTCTCCCATGGAGCTTTGCACACCACAGCCACTGTTACAAGCTTTCCCCGCTCCAAGGTTGCTGGGCAAGGGTCACCAGTCCTGCCTTCTCTGGCTGGCTTGTTTATTTAGTTTGCGTGAGGGAACTCCCACACCCTGGAGCTTCCGGTGCCCTTCCCTCTTTGTTATATGTCTTTTTTTTTCAGCTGCTTGTTTATTATTCAGGGTTTTTTTTCTTTTTTTACCTGGGTGGGGGTCAATCTGTCCAGGGGGCTATGTTGATTTGTCCCAGAGAATACCATGTTCCACTTATTTGCTCACCTGGTGGTCCACTAAGCAGGGTAGGAGCTGGCCTCTGGTGGTGTGGGAGCCCTCCTGGTTTCTCTGTTTAATGTAGTGGGGGGATGCTGTGTGTAGGCTGGGAGTGTGGAGATGTCAGAGTGTTGTCTCTTCTTGGTGGTTTTTCTGGCCAGGTGTATCTCCAGCATCTCACCAAGAGTTTACTTTAGGAATCACACTTTCTGCTTCCTCCCTCTAGTCACCATCTTGGAATCCCTCTGTTTTGTTTCTATCACTTTACTTCCTTAACATTTTCCCATGTTCTAAAATTCCATTGTTCTAAAATGATTTAGGGGCTCTTTTTTTGAATCAGGCTTTTTACGCAGAATATTTTACAAGGGAACCCAACATAGTCAAGTAATTATATGTAAGGTGTTTTCTGAAATCAGTTATTAAGATTGTGCCAAGAATGAAAAATGGCTAAGGACCAATTGGAGCTTCTTTCTTTCTCCCTATTCTTCTTTGCACTTCTTCCCATGCGTGAATTCGTTCACAATTCTAATCCTTTCCTGATCTCTTGGACTATTTTCTATTCTGAAAATTGATGTTGAAACAGTAAGTCTTCTATGTGCTGAAGTTTCCACATTTTTCAATACACTATAGACTCTTTGCTATAAACCACTTGTGACTGTGCTCAGAAATTAAGACAAGGTAATAAAACAAGATCATTCCTGTCCTCCAAAAATTATAATGCAGTGGGAAAAACTCACAACTGTTTTATCACATATTTTCATTTCTTCTGAACTTCCTGGCCAGTTAACTGAGAATCCAAGACGCAACTATGCTTCTACCTTTTGCAACAACTGAAGCTCAGGGAAAGAAAGTATGCCGAGGTGAAAAAGGATTATCTGAGCTTCAGCAATTCCCTGTAGGAATTCTTCATATAAAGCATTCATGAGTGCCTCCTAATAAAGAGCATTTTGAGCTGAAAGATTACACTCACTTTTCTTTTTCTAAAATTATACATCTAAGCACAGAACACTGACTGATCTGCACTGGCCTTGTTACTGATATTGCATCCATTGTATTCACATATAAAGTTGCCTTGAGTTTATGGAATTCTTTCTATTGTGTCTCAAAAATCATGTTCAGCTATAGATCAGAAGGCATAGATAATTTATAGTCAACATGAAGAGACTTTTTAAACCTTAGAGTCCATTTTCTTATGACAATGCTTATTGTGTTCATTTTCCATAGTGATTCCACTACCTTGAATGCATCTTGCCAGTGTCCAACCTCTAAACAAGCAGGTGGCCTGATGTTACAGTATGCTTCCAGTTTCTTTTAGATCCAGTGTTCTTGCAAATTTTGTTCCATAAATGAAACAGTGAAGGCATTAACTCAATAATACTGCTTAGGAAAAGGAAAGACTGACTGTGGACAATTCTTGTAATTTCCAAGCATCACTGTTGGTGATACAACATTAAACCAGTCTGCACATGTGTGTTACTAATGAGAAATAATGTAAAATATAAGCCAACAACCCAATTTTCTACAATGTCAGTGATTTTATTAATTTTTACCACCACCACTATCTCCTGGTTTCACTTGCTTTTTTTCTATATTTTTTTGGCTATGTCATCTTTCCTTGTCAGTGTTGAAAACTTTCCTCATAGATTCTGAACAGTGCATTTTGTATATAATTGAAGTACATTTCTGTTTCTTTTCACTGATGGGAATGGCAGCACAATGAGGAAACAGAGCTTATTGGCCTCCATACATAAATCCCATGGGCTCAAAATATCCTGTAGTTCTGGTCACTTCTTATTCTGTAATGGCATGAGGACCCTTAAGTATCCAGCTAATGGTGTTCCTAGCAGCAGTCACAATGCCTCCAGATCTTCAATGCTCATGATTCTGGACATCAAGTCACCTATCTTAAAGGTGGGTAATTTTATCTGGTTGAGTGTCACTAACTCCAGACCTGTATACTCCCATGTGCATTTGCACAGCATAACTGAATGTGTGAATCACTCAGACAACATACTCTTCACTAGAATATCTGAGATTAAAACACAAATAAATAAAAGAAATTAGAGCTTTCATCACATCATCAGCTTCTGAATAAGAGCAATGGGCTTCAGAATGCACCACTTCATGGTGTCATCTGTACACTAGTGTGGCTTTTCTCCCAGCACATCATCCAACACCCACAGAAGTTCAGTTCCAACTTGTGCCATCATGCCACATGAAAATCACATAGAAAGTGGTATTGGGTTTTGTCCACATTCACTGGTAGAAGGGATAGAAAGCATAATCACACATATGTGTTCGTGATAAACTTGATTGTGGATCTTGCTTATACTTTATGAGATTCCCATGCTTGTTTCCTTATTTATTGTCTGTTTACTGATGGACTTTTACCAAGAAAGGGGGGAATTGTGATTTGTCTGCTACAATTTCATTTTACTTTATTTTTTTATTTTATTGTTTCTACATTTTACTTTAAAACCATCTGTTCCTTTCTATTTGTTTTGATTATCACAATTTCTAAGGTAAGAGACACCGAGTTATTGTGAAATCTGGATTTCCTAACAGGATATTCCTTTAAAAAATGAGTATTTCCTAAGTTACATGATAAATCAGTCAAATAAATATACCACCTCCATAATTAAAACAGAAATGTAAGAAGCTGGCATGGTGGTCAATGTCCATAATTCCAGCTTCTCAGGAAGCAGCAACTGGGAAAATTGCAGTTCAAGGACAACCTGGGCATTATGGTGTATGCTTGTAATCCTGGGAGGTGTTGGTAGGAGAATTGTGTTTTGAGGTCAGTCTCAAACAAGAGACTGCATCCAAATGATAAATAAGCAAATACAGCTGGGGAGATCCCTCAAGTGGTAGACCTCCTGCCTAACAAGTACAAGACCCTGACTTCAAATCCCAGTACTGTCACTCTGGAGATATAGCCCATGCCCACCATGCACCCTACAGCAGGCTCACCATGGTGAAGGCAGTGGCTCAGAACTAGAAGAGTCTGTGCTGTTCCATTGTGGCACCAGCCAAAGTGATGATTCTGACATTTGGGATGGTACAGCACTGATAAAAGCTTATGATAAAGCTGTAGTTTCCTTTAAGCATGCTCTAAAAAATGGTGATATTTGTGAAACTTTAGATAAACCAAAAGGTACACCTAGAAAAAAACCCATTAAGAAGAATAAAAGCCAAAAGAAGAATAGCACAACTCCCTTGAAACAGTAGAAAATTGGTGACAAATGTTCTGCCATTTGGTCAGAAGATGGCTGCATTTACTCAGCTAACATTGTTTTGGTTGATTTTAAGAGAGGAGCCTCTGTTGTGATTTATACTGGATATGGAAATAAAGAGAAGCAAAATCTGTCTGATCAACTTTCTACTTCCCCAGCCTCTGAAGTAGCTAATAATATAGAACAGAATGCCCAGGAAAATGAAACTGAAAGTCAAGTTTCAACAGATAAAAGTGAGAACTCCATGTCTCCAGGAAATAAGCTAAATGATAATAAATCAAAAGCTACTCCATGGAACTCATTTCTCCCTCCACCACCCTCAATGCCATCATCCAGATTGGGACCTGGAAAGCCAGGTCTAAAATTCAGTGGTCCACCACCACCACCTCTACCACAGCCTCCACTGCCCCACATCTTGTCATGTTGGATGCCTCCATTTCCTTCTGGGCCATCAATGACCCCCCCACACCTCAAATATGTCCAGATGCTCTTGATGGCTCTGATGCTTTAGGAAGCATGCTGATCTCTTGGTACATAAGTGGCTATCACACTGGTTATTACATGGGTTTCTCACAAAATCAAAAAGAAGGGAGGTGTTCACATTTCAATCGATGAGTTCAGTGCTCTCCCAAGGGGACTGGTGATTTGATATTCCCTGGCCGATATGAACAAAAGTCTTATTCTTGTCATAGACACCTGGCTGAGTGGCAACATCATCTGCACTCTTCCCTGGTTCCATGTGCTCCAAGCCTGAAGAGCTAGCAAAGTGCTGTTATGGAAGAGTCAATTTGAGTAACTCAACAATGGAATGTACTTACAAGAAACTCAAGATTACATTCAGTATAGAAAGTCTATCTGTCAAATTGTAATTAAGCACCTTTATATAATACTAACTTTCTTAGTATGTTAAGCTTTTTATTAATGCCTTTGAAAATAAATGAAAAAAATTTTGAAGAAAAACCAGTACTGCCAAAATATAAAAATAAATAAATGAAAAGTCCCCTACCATACCTGTGAACATCAGTGGGCCAAAGGAGTTTCCATGTCCTATTGGTGGTAAAAGATCACCTTGTTGTTACTCTCCTTATCATTTTTTTGAATATCTTGTGGACCATCATTTTGTTTATAACAAAAATGAATCATTAGAATAATGTTACACATATGAACCTCAATGTTCATCAGGAGGTTCAATAAACCTTGCAATTCTACAAATGTAACTAGAGTTTATTTGTGAAACAATTTCCAGTTCCATATTGGTGCAGCACACTCTGAACAGAAGCACTACTGCTCACACTTGAAATCATCAGTCTTCTTGACTTTAGCCATTCCAGGGGGTAATAGTATAGTATCTATACTATATAGTGCTTTTAATTTTTCTTTTATATCTCTTCTTTTCTTTAGGGATATAGCATATGTTGTGGCTAAATAGTAGACATGTATGGAAATAAGATAACAAACTAGAGACAGACATTTTATCATAAAAATATACTATTTTTCTGTCCTGTTGTGCTCTGACGTAATTTATTTCAAAACAGCACAAGCTGTTTCATTTGCAGGAGTGGGGAATGTTATAATGAATCTGTGTGTGTTCCCATGCAGAATTCTTGGATGAAATCTAAATATTACAATAAGGCTGAACACTATGGTAGAGATAGAAGGATTGCAGCTTGAGGCCAGCACAGGTAAAAAGTTTGTGAAACCCCACCTCAACCCACGCTGAGCACAGAGGTACACACATATCACCCTAGCTATGAAGAGAAGCACAGATAAGAGGATTGCATTCTAAGCCAACATAGAGAAAAGGTGAGACACTAGCTCAAAAATAACCAGCTCAAAATGGGCCGGTAGACTGGCTCAAGTGGTAGAGTACTCACCTAGCAAGAGCCAGACCCTGAGTTCACCCCCAGTACATAGAAAAAAAATTACAATAGTCTATCATAGGCTCATACTACATAATTTAATAATCAAATAGTATTTTAATTTCTATAGATAATCCAATAAAGATTATTTGCTCCAGTTTTATGGGATTGCTAAGCATCTTCAATTCATTCTGAAGAAAAGAACTTAATTAATGTACTCTTGTTATTGTCTATGGGCTACATATTAATAAGACTCCATAAACATTCAATTACTAAAGTATAAGGCACACTGAGATAATGCAATAAAGCAGGAAGGAAATTCTGTAGGAGGTGAGGGAATGACACATTTCTATTATATGAAATAAATTTTCTTTAGTGCAGTGCCAACTGGCAGGTTATTCATTTTTAGATGTAGTTTGAGATGAAAATGAAATATCTTGCAGTCTTTGATACTTTGTCCTACTAGAATTCTTGTGCTCATGGAATAGTATTAGAACTATTTATCTAGACATGCAATACACAGGCAGAAGTTTGGAAGTAAGGGTTCAAGTGTAAGATATATACTATCTATAGAATAAAATATATTTATATATGGAGAAAAGTAGATAGATATATGTCTGCATATGAGTATATGCAAGTAATTCCTATGCATGCAGTGTGGAAGCATATATGTGTTTTGTCTGTTTGTTCTAGCGAGGCAAGTTACATGATCAGATCTGTCTTCTGTGGAAAGATGTAAGGATGTCAGTGATGGCAACTACTTGTTAGGTTGATTTTGAAGACACGAAAATTATGAGCACTTAAAATGGCTAATTTCATAGCCTAATAGGGTTAGAACCAATGGAACAAATATGGGGGAGAGGAAAATGATTATAAGATAGCAATGTTATAACTTAATGTATACTCTGTTGGTTGAAGAGCATATTTTAAACTACAGTTAAGTGATGAGTGCTGATAAGGACCTTAGGGAAGCACATGACCTCTGGAGATACAGTGGATGGAGATACGGTGGGATAAATCTATGTGGACATGCTGAACTTGTGACAGATAAGAGAAAATGTTTAGCAGTCAATTTAAAAAGGAGACATGGTATCCATAAGAAAGGTTGATGAATGTGGGCATAAGATCACAGGAATATTGCCTGGAGTCATTAGAAGAAATGATTGCTCTGAGGGAAAGAGACCCATGGGGTTAAGGGGGAGATTATCAAATATGTGCATTGATGTGGTTTATTTTCAGTGACTAAGGGCAGATGATTCACTCAAGGAGATGTAGAGCAAATGAAAAGATTAGATGAACTAGATGACTTAAATGATTTGGAGGCCAGGTTAGTCAAGGCATAAAAGAAAGAAAATATCAATTTACCCTCTCATCCTTTGATAAAAAAAAGTCATGAATCATAATTAATATTATCAACTTCAAGAGGAGGCTACCAAGAAGTAGAGATAATAAAATATCTTTCCTCGGCTAAATAAATAATGAAACTAGGATTTTATTAAAGTTAAATAAGACCCTGGAATGGACAATAATGGATCACTGGTTTATTAGGATAAATTTAATTGTATTGCACTAACAGACTAGCCCTTTGAGCACCATTGCTTATCACAGTAAAGATTTTCTTGGACTTATAACTGCATGTGTCATTGAAGGGTTTTGGAATGTTGGGCTCTGATCAATATATCATCTCTAAGTCAGATGGAGGTTGTATCTGATGGACTGGCTACCAACAATGGTTGGCATGGAAAATTAAGTTGCATTATTCTTCATTGTCTGTTTTGTGAATTAGCCCATAAGTAACACAAATCCATTGGCAATACAGTCCATTCTGTAGAACCTGTCACCAAGTTATAACATTGAAAAAGGGAGTGGAGAAATGAGAAAGAAGAAATACTGTATATGAGAAATTTTACTGCTTACCTCCATTGCAAAGTAATAGTAAGGGAGAAAGTGACAAATTTGAACCAAACAGTAGGGGATAATTTTTATGTTTACAGATCAGGAAGAGTAATCAAAACAGAAAAATAACTGAAGACACAAAACAGGCAAAGATAAATTGATGAACTGACATTGCAAATAAGACTGCTCTTTTCCTCTTTCTTTAAAAATAAAGTATTGACTTATTTGATAACATTTAGCTTCAATAAAGTTTTCTTGTGTCTAATACTTCAGATACTAAACATATCCCTAGTCTATAATAGACCCTCAGTAGTATTTTTCAAGTAAGTGCATGAATTATCTAATTAGGTTGAAAGTGTTTTAGTGACCCATTTCCTATATACACTTGTATGCAGGAAATCAGAATTTTTTCAGAGTGAGGGAAGATTTCTCAAAGCTTACAAAGAAACATGAGAAATGCTACAAAAATTGTCATCTATTCTAATGAGTCTTAATCATATTTTCTAGAAACAAGCTATAATAGCTAGTGAAATAGGGATCTCCATGACTTTGTATGAAGTAGTATGTGTAATAAATTTTTGTAGTGTCTGGAACACAAAGGGAATATAGCAATCCATTAAAGTATAATCAACATTAATAGACTTCCAGAAAAAAAATATTTTGTATCCTTTATTTTAGTAACTTAAAAATTACCTTCTGAAGAGAATGAAACAGTATTCTACTCAACCTGGTTCCTCTTCCTAAAGGTAATTACTACTAATATTTTTGGCATGTACTATTCTAAAAATATATAACATGCATGCAGATAGACAGACCATAGATAACTAACTAGGTAGATTTATGATAATTTTTAACTTAAGAAGGTAATATATATATGCATATATAGATATACTTTTTAGTACATTGCATTAGGATGTCTTTAAAAATGATTTATGAAAAAGATAAAGATGTGATTTAAAAAGATGTTTTTCAAATACAGTTATACTACATTAAATCCAATGTATATTGATTTTCAAAAGTAACCTCAAATTTCAAGTGTTTTAAGTTCACCACTTTAACAATTAGAAACTCTTATCAGTGTTTATCTGTCACATTTTTCATTAGGCAATTATTACTGATTATAATATAGTATACTCTTACTAATTTATCTCATTATTTAATCATATAATTCTTAAATTGAACAACAATGAAGCCAATGAAAATGTATTCATTTGAAATTATCAAACTATATACTTTCATTTCAGAAATAGCAAAGAATAAAATTGTCTGAGTCATTGACATAAGAATTAAAATATATACTAATCACCTTAAACTGCCACTCTGAGTTATACATCATAGCCTTTGGTTAAGAGTCAATCTCCAAGGTTTTGTTTTGAATGCAATAATCAGTGCTATGTGAACAATATTGGGTCAAATACAATGTGGATATAATAACCAAAAGTGGGGGATAGATGGCTTATGACCCAACATCACTGTACAGTATCAATTAATGTTAAATTTCACTTTAAATTGTTATAAGACCTTTCACCAGACTGTGAGCCTCATTAAGAAACTATACCTCATTTGTACTTATAGTCACAGTGCTTACATTTGCATCTATTTGGCTCCTAAAAGTTTATTGAAAAACATTTGAAGGAATTAATAACTCCATTAGTAAATGGCTATTTAAAAATAGTCATATAAATTAATCCTTTATATAAGAACATTGACTAACATATTATATATTGTGAACTTTAGATCTGTACATTTTCTTTTTGTTTTTTCTTTGAGAATTTTGTGTGTCTGAATGTGTGTGTGTATATATACTCTGGGAATACTTTGTTCATGTGTGCATGCCAGGGATAGATCCAGACCTTCACAAATGCTAAGAAGGTACTTTTCTACTGAGACACAACTCAGCTCTGTCTGCATATTTTCTAATTCTTACTTATTATTTCCTCCATTTTGGACTTTTATGAAAGAGTACATTTTCTTTTAAAGAGTTGAATCAAGCAGACCAGCATGGTGGCAAACACCTCTAATCCCAGGTATCATGAGGTGAAGATCTGAGGATAATGATTTGAGGCCAACCTATGAAAAAGTTAGAAAGATCTCATCTCGACAAAGGAGCTGGGCATGATGGCTCATAATTACATGATGACATGTAATTCCAGCTACATGGAAGGTGTAAGTAGGAGGATCATGGACCAAGGCTAGTCCCAGGCAAACATGTGAGACCCTATCCAAAAATAAGCATAACTTGGGGGCCATTCACAGTCCCTCTGGACAAAACTGGTGGCAAAAAACACAGAAGGAATATTTCACCCCTTCATGGGGGAGAGGAGCTGAATGCAAAGCTGGAAAAGCCCTTGTGGGGATGGAGTGGCTCAGTAGCCCTTGTAGAAGAAAGCCAAGCACTGAATTGCCTTGTAGAAACTGGGAGCAAGCTGAAAACCATCTCACTAAGAGAAAAGCTCATTTCTAACTCATGGGATTGCCCTGTGAGTGGAAGGAGTTGGCAACTGCTCATTTACCAACCCCTCATGGGACCATTTCTGAGAACCTGCATGCTCTAGAGGCCCCACTTCACTAGCTCAAACACCCAGACCTGAACCCCCCAAAGCTGTCTGACAGGGAAGAGCTACATGCTTTAACATACAACTCAACTTAGCGACCTTTAGAAGGGACAGTCTTGGCTAAAGCCCCTATTAAAAAAAAAAGTGTCACCACCTCAACCTGAATTCAGAAGAGACTCCAGAACATTCATTCAACTGATTATATACGAGTGTGTATATATATATATATATATATATATATATATATGCTGATTATGTATAATATATGTATAATCTTTTTTACTTTACTTTTCTATTTTAATTTTTTGTATATGTTTTTAATTTTAATTTTGACTTTATTTTCTTTATTTTTTTCTTCCATCTTACTGTTACCTACCTCCCTTCTCCATTCTGTCCTAAAATTAACTTGCTCAGCCCTCTATTATCCCAGTTTGCTTTCTTATTCTAATTTTTTCTTTCTTATCTTTTTCCATCTTATCCCCCTTCCTTTTCTCCTACCCACCTTCCTGTCCTCTCCTTCCCTTTCCTCCCACTGCCTTGAACTCCTCAAAACACACCAACCACTGAATAGTCTATTATGCTAATTTTACACATTACCTCAGCCTTCCTATCCCTTGGCAACCTGGACAATACCACTCTATTGGACTACATCTCAACACACACTAGGGACTTAGTACACTAGAACTCCCAAGGTTTACACCCTTACCCCCTCAACCCATCCCACTTCCTGCTCCTTCAAAGAGAGTGTTGGCTCTTTCAATACCTAAGTATCAGCTTCTACCCAAACAGTGGTTATCCCACCAATCTTCATGGCTTATAGATAATATCACCAAGGGGTTCACTACATATTGTGTAAATAGCTGGTCTGCCATTGAATCAGTGAATCTGTTATTGTTAATTTATACTGCCTAGGCAGGGAACAGAAACAGCACATGAACCTAGCTAATGACTAAGCCAGACATTGTACAATATTTGTGTCAAGAGGACAATTACAGGTGATTAAAATTCCCAATTAGTCACTCAACAACTAAGGGGCACAGCACATTGTAGAACCATGGGGAGAAGAAGGAGGCCAGGAAAGCTTATACCCCCAAAAAACCAACAATTCAATGGATGATTTAGTAGGAAATGAAGAAAATGAATATCCAGTTCCTGACCCCAACAGAACAATGATAAATAACAACAAGGAACTCAGTGACACACACAAAAAAATCTCTCAAAGAGGAAATTATACATGATAATACTGAGAAACTCATGGAGAAGCTACAAGACATTATTAACCAGAAAGTACAAGATGCACTCAAGAATTATCATGACACCACAAATAAAAAACTTGTGAAGTCACAGAAACAACTAAATGAACTCAGAGAGGACTTCAACAAATTCAAAGTGAAATAAAGGAGACTATTAAAAAAAGATATATCAAATAAGGAAGACAATACATGGTATCTTAACAAAGATATAGAAAACCTCAGAGAAAAGAATCAAACAGAAACCCTGGAAATAAAACATTCCTTAAATTAAATAAAATATATAAGGGAAAGCTACTCTAGCAGATTAGAACAAGTGGAAGACAGAATCTCAGGACTTTGAATACAAAATAGATTTTAAAGAACAAAAAAGGAGAACTCTTAGACAAAAGTCTCAAAAGCTGTAAAAGGAGTATGCAAGAACTAACCAATTCCATCAAAAGACCAAACCTGCAAATCATGGGCATAGAAAAAGAGTTGCAAGCCAAAGGGATATATAATATATTGAACAAAATAATAGCATAAAATATCCCAAATCTTGAGAAAGAGTTGTTCATTCAGGTACAGGGAGCCTTCAGGACACCAAATAGTCTTGCCCAAAATAGAACCTCTCCATAGCACATTAACATCAAAACAACAAACACAGAGAACAGAGAAAGAATATTGAAGGTGTAAGAGAGAACAAAGCAAAAAATGTGTAAAGGTAAACCCATCAAAATAACAGCAGATTTCTCAACTTAAACTTTAAAAACAAGATGGGTGTGGAGTGATGTATTTCAGGGACTGAATGAAAACAATTTCAGTCCTAGGATACTCTACCAGCAAAACTATCATTCAAAATTGATGGAGGAATAAAAGTCTTCCACATAAAACAATACATCACCAACAAGCCACCACTACAGAAGATTCTTCAAAGAATTCTGCACACAAAAGACAAAAACAAACATAATTGTGAAAGTATGGGAAGCATTAAACCTCACGAGAAGAACAAAAAAGCACTCAGAGAGTAGCATTGAATCTGCTGCACACACTTAAATTTTTAAACAACAAAGAACAACTAAATGGCAAGAATCTAATAATGCCTAATAATCTTCTCTTAAAAATGATAGATGACTTTTCTTCAGAAAAATCATAATTGTCCCATTGATAAGGCATTTCTTCTTTTATATAGTTTGGGTCCTCGTGGTAGTAAAATGAGAAATGTGTAGAAAATTATTCTACCCTCATAGAAAACCTATATTCCTTTCGGCATTATTCTGTATAAAAGTCCGTTGAACCCTCTAATCACAGGTGAAGTCTTTTAGACATTCTTTTGGTCTTCAGCTCACCAACCCTCCACTCTTTACTTCTAAGCCCAGACACCTGCCATGGCACAACCAGCCATATGTCTCCTCTTACTTCCAAGCTCTCTGTATGAGTTCACAGTAGTGCAGATAGAGAACAAAGCTCATTAGTTATCCATTCCCACTGTCTGTCACTTAGCAGCTCTTAGTGATGAATTTTAATATAGATCAGATATTTATATCTATTTCTGCATACATTTTAGTTTGTATCTTTACTTTTTACTCCATAAGAAATTCCATTCAAATCCCTATACTTGCTGATTTCTATAGATAAACCTCTACATTTTGCCTTACCTCATTTTTCTTCTTGGTCTCTAAGGACTTGGTGGAATATGAGACTTCAAAATCAATCTTCCCACTTAAGCTTGGATCTGATCATTTGTCATCTTTGACCAGAAAATACACATTCAAACACTTTTTCTTCCCTCTTTCCTAAATGTTTTTAATACTAACTGTTTCCTTTTCCAAATGATTTAACTATCCTTTCATTTGAATTTTTTTCAGTTTCTCACAAGAATGCAAAACAGAACATAAACCCTAGTCTGTATTCCTTTCCAAAATATCATTGTGTCTCCTTAAAACCTACTGGGCAAGAAATTCTCCAATAGGTAGCTTTTCCTGCTTAAATTTTACTTAACACATTAGAATTATTCTGATAAAAGTTTTAATGATATCTTAATTGAGTCATTCAGAACTTGTTTTATTTATTGTTATCAGGCATTACTTTATTTTATCACTTTTACATTTACTTACATGTGTATACATTGTTTGTGCCACCTCCCCCAACCCCACCCCACTGCTTCCAGGCAAAACCTGTTCTGCCCTCTTTTTTTTTTAGTAAGAAAGACAAAGTGTTTTTGCTAGCTAAGGATAGCTATACAGAAAGCTTCCTAGCATTGCTTCCATGTACATCTGTGTTACAATCTCTTATTCTTCAATTTTGTTGAAGGGAAAGCATAGGAGATAATAGGAAGGACATAGCATTGTTGCTAGTTTGAGATAACGATAACTATACAGAGTGATTCCTAGCATTGCTTCCATGCACATGTGCATTGCTACCCACACTAGTTTGTCTCTACCAGACCTCTTCATTACTTCCTGGTCCACTTCCCATAGTGGGCTCTGCCAGTTTAAGATTACTATATTCTTTCCTCTATAGTGAGCACATCAATCACATTCAATTTTTAGGTTTCCTTTACTTTCCTCATATCTCCTGTGCCTGTTCTCCCCTTAGTGTGTGATCCATTTCCAATAACATTACTGCATTTGTTTTTGGTCTAAAGAACTTATTTTGATGTACATATTTAGTTAAATTTCTAACTCATACTTACTGCCCACTTACCAGTTATTACATAGTGTCTTTAAAAGTGATATACTTTTATATTATGTTCAATTTTGAATAATATGCAAATGAATAGAAAATCACAATGACAGCTATTTTCTATCAGCACTTTGAAGATTTTATTCCATTATCCCCTGGCCATTTTTAGTGTAGCTGTGAAATCACTTCTCTACATGGTAATGTGTCTTCTCTCAATATATTTTTTAATGGAAGAATCTTCATAACAGTAGTGATAATTGTATAATGGTCCCATCCACCCATCACCAGTCATTCAGAACTATAACATTTTCTCAACCTTTCACAATCTATGCCCCTCTCCTTTATTTCTTAGTTCAGACCAACATATGCCAGATGTGTTTTCATGGTTTTACCAGTTAAATGTCACAAATGCATGAGTTTTTTCTTTCTGTTGTTATGCTATTGGATTAGTCAGTTCTCCATCACTGTAATTAATACCTCAGATAATTATCTTATATATAAAACTTATTTATCTTAGCTCACAGATTTAGCATTTCCAGTCCATGATTGATTGGTCCCATTCTGGGGGCTTAGGTTGAGGCAAGATATGGCAGGAGTGTATAGCAGAGCAAAGCCACTCACCTCATGAGCCAAGAAGCAAAGGAGAGAGAAGAAGGGACAGATTCCATAATTCCCTTCAAAGGAGTGAATATGTTCAGAGTGCACCTACGGAAATATCTGAATGAAAGTTCCTTGTGTAATTAATACATGTTAATAAAAATATGAACTCACTTAAAATTTTTGCTCCTCTGTCCTTTTTAAATCAACAGCAAAATCTGAAACTTAAGTTGCATTCCTTTGAATCACATAAGGATGAAATATTCCAGATTCACTGATCCCTTCACAATGAGACTATTTTGGCTTCTAGTGGTACTGATAACAGACTGAATGTCCAGGATTTAAGTAAAATTATAGCATGTAACAAGAATAAGAGCAAATGCTGAAATTTTAACTCATTAATTTTTAGAGTAAGAACTTGACTCTCTAGAACCCAAATGCATTTTATATTTAATATTTTATGTTTATATTTAATTTTAATGAGTGTTAATAACTAACACTCATCATTCATTTAGGTAATTAAATTATTTGATTCTTAATTAGCAAGAGTCTTCTCAAGTTTTCTCCTCTGAACCCTTATACACTTTTGGTATGAATAAAAACTAGTGCAACCACTATGGAAAAAATATGGACATTCATCAAAGATAAAAACAGACCTACCTTATGACCCCACCATACTACTTTTGGGTATATATATCCACAGAAGTGTAAATCGACGTACTGAGCATCATTATTGGGAAGCTGTACACTGGCTGTCACAAGGTGGTTTTGTTCATCAGATGTGTTTGTCCCGAGGATAAGTCGACTAATGATGAAATCTTTCTGTTCAGGTCTGGTTACGTCTAAACTAGCCTTCAACCCTTCTTTTTCCAACAGTATTTAATGGGTTTCATTATGTTACATTCATACATATAAATATATATATGAAATATAAATATATATATTTCAATCTTGCTCAACCCCCAGTACCCTCTCCTTTCCTCCTCCCCACTCCTGCTGATTCCTCCTCCACTCAGCCCTCTTTTTATGCTCAGGTCCCATAATAATAATTATTAATATCATTTTAGGTCTAGATTTCACATAGTAGTGAAAATGTGAATTTGGTCTTTCAAGCTTGGTTCATCTCACTCAACAAAATTATTTTCAGTACCATCCATTTTCTTGCAAATGACATAATTCCTTTCTTTTTTATGAATGAATAATTCTACAATGAATATATATACAACATGTTTTCTTTATCCAGTCATTAGTTGTTGGGCACCTAGGTTGATTTTACAGCATGGCTATTGTGATTAATGCTGTGATAAACATGCATGTGCAGCTAGCCTGGGCCACTCCAGGGCATGGGTCATCACCAAATCATACAGAAAAGGGGTGTTGCTTTTCCATATTTTGTACTCCTCATTGATCACATGTTCTTCCACTGCGTCTTCAAAGGCTGCTTCCTTGTAGGCTATGGCCACAGGCATTTGGGGCTGGGAGGGGGTGTCCCAGGACGGAGTGTTGAGGGAGGAATGGAGAGGCTCCTGGAGCTAGCTCTGTGAGTGGCCTCTAATGTTTCCTCAGATTGTTCTTAAAGAACAAAAATTTCCTCATTCCACTTTGTTACTTCCAATTAGAAAAGACTTTGGAACATTTTAACTATTGCCTTATATTACAGTATTTTATTATTGCTGTTTAGAAAATAAAATATCTCCTTTGTAATAAATACCCTCTAAAGACCCATATGTCAGAGGTTAGGTCTCAAGGGAGATGCTGTTTGGAAGTGGTAGAAATTGAGAATTACGGCATCAGGGAGGTGCTGAGGTGATTGGGGCCATGGCCATGAAGGAGAAGTAAACAGGGCAGGTTACATGCTCCAGAATCCTTGCATCATTGCAACAAAGTTTCCATGCAGCATTATTCTTGTTTTTGACTACACAAAAGCCAGACCCTTCTGGAGAGTGGAACCCAGACTTCTGTCTCCTTGGACATCAGAAGGAAGGCTATGGGCTTTTTTGGAACCCAAATCTCAGTGGGCACTTACTTAGTGTTTCAGATGACCATACCATCTGCCTATGGGACATCAGTGCTGTTCCAAAGGAAGGACAAGTAGAGGCTGCAAAGACCATCTTTACAGGGCATATAGCAGTAGTAGAAGACATTCGTTTCCTGGCATCTGCTCCATGATTTTCTTTTTGGATCTGTTGCTGATGATCAGAAACTTATGATTCGGGATACACGGTCAAACAATACTTCCAAACCAAGCCACTCAATTGATGCTCTCACTATTGAAGTGAACTGCCTGTCTTTTAATCCTTACAATGAGTTCATTCTTGCCACAGGATCAGCTGACAAGACAGTTGTCTTGTGGGATCTGAGAAATCTGAAACTTAAGTTGCATTCCTAATATTCCAGGTTCAGTGATCCCCTCACAATGACACTATTTTGGCTTCTAGTGGTACTGACTGCAGACTGAATGTCTGGGATTAAGTAAAATTGGAGAGGAGCAATCCCCAGAAGATGCAGAAGATGGCCCACCAGAGTTGTTGTCTATTCATGGTGATCACACTGCCAAGATATCTGATTTCTCCTGGAATCCCAATGAACCTTGGGGTTATTGGTTCTGTATCAGAAGACAATATCATGCAGGTGTGGCAGATGGCAGAGAACATTTATAATGATGAAGACCCTGAAGGAAGCATGAATCCAGAAGGACAAGGATCCTAGATATGTCTGCACTTGTAATTTTAGACTTGCTTCTTTTTCCTCTGAACGCTGAGACTGATTTAGCACTGGTTTTGAGACACAGACTTTGTTTAGCTATCCTTCTATAATAGGTACAACCAATGAGGCTATTACCCAAACAGTGAGCATTTTCTAAATATTAACTGGGGGGATTTGATTCAACAAAGCCACAGACTTATATTTAAATATTCTTCAGGAATTTTTTAGTAACAAACCCCGGTCTAAAGTAGCTACAGAAAATGTTATTGTGATTATTTTTCATCTTAAGCTATAGCCCCAAATTCTTTGGACTCTTAAGTAAAAGCTAAAGTAAGTAAGGAATAGAGAAAAATGAGGTAGGTGCCTGAACCATGAAGTATAAATATTGCAAGATGTTGTTTTTATTCAGAAATTAGGGAATATTCAAGTCATACAGGTTCCTACTCTAAACTTTCACACCTGACTTTCCAGGATGCACATTTTCCTATGTAGACAAGTCTCCTCTTGTTTTCTTCAGTTAAGTCAAAATTACATATTCCTTCTTCCCCATTTATTTTTGCTCATTAGTGTATTTCTTGAGCCATTTTCATATTATTCCTTTCCTTTCTGAGAAATGGTTTTTGTTGTGGTTTTTTTTTTTTTTTAACTTGGGACTACCAAGTTGTAAAGATGTATGTTTTGCCTGGCAGTTGTACCACAGGTGGACTGCCAAATTGAAAAGAATGAATTGATAGCTTGTATTTGTTCAAACTAAATTAATCCTTGATAAGAGTTGCTTTTTATTTATTTATTTATTTAGGAGTTAGTCCTTGACCACTAGTTTGATACCATCTCCATTTTGGGTGACCCATTTCACCAGCAGGCCTGTTACTCTTCATTACTAACTGTGTAAGTGCTTCTAATGGAATAAATTGCTTTTGTACATATATATGTATATACATATACATATATATATATATACATATATATATGAATATATATATATATAAAGAATAATCTGAGGAAAGACAATCTGAGGAAAGCCTTTGCAATATATTAACTGATGGGTCCTTCACGAGAAAATAATTACAGATGCCGTAAGTCGTTGTCCTCATAGTTTAAAGCAAACCATATATAATCATTATTATACCCTCTGGGTACAAGTTTAATATTGAATATAAGTATTTAACTAGGAACTTACAATTTGAACTAAGATGTATCTTCTAAAAATAAGTTCAATACAATCATCTGAACATGTTGTTTAAAATGAAGTTAGTAATTCAAAACAATTATTATTATAAGATTAATTGTAACAAAAACAATAACCCCCAGCAAATATAATACATATATCATATACTTATCAGACTTTAAGGAAAATACTAACAAAAAGTTAACTCAATTTAGATAAGCAAAAGAATAATCACCTATTTTCTAGGTGATTTTTAGGGAAATAAAAATTATGAAATAAGATGTTAGCAAATTGGTGGACTAGGAAATCCTAGCTGTTATCCATCCATAAAAGCAGTGAATCAGCCGCTGTCTGTTAACAAAAATACATTGCTGGAGCAACTCAGTGGAGCACAAAATGTGAGGAAAACTGCACAGGAAAAGGTGTGAATCAACTTGCTTGTACTACCCTGTGTCCAAGTAGGCACAACTCACCACCAAAGGTACACTCTCGGGTGACATAAACACCAGGATGAAGTGTTGAAGACATTGTGCTTCAGGGAGAAACAAAAGCAAAGCCTGGCTACTCCAATCCGTCCCTTTCAGTCTCAGGATGTAGCACTTGCAGCACAGTCTATAGTTACTATTGAGAAGTAGAGGTGAGACAAGGCCAGAAGACAACTGAGTTGTTCATGGCCACCTGGAGAACTTTCTGCAGTCCACACCCAGCCCAGATATTCCTCTTAGCAAAGCCAGTCTATTTTGCATACCCATGCCCGTCCTCAAATCTGGAGATGGACATTTGTCTCATCAGGTGTTTATAACACCTTGACTGACAAAATCTCAGTGTAACCTCACAGAACCAAAGCAAAACATACCTCACTAATCCCAGCAATACCATACCACAAGATCAGGCCTCCCTATAGCAGCAACTTAGCCCTGGATCTCAGTCTCACAGGAAAAAAATTGCAGAAGAGCTCAATGAAAGCTCCTTCAGGGAGCCTTACTTTGTAGCCAGAGAATCTACTTCTGGATCTTCCCTACCTGGATTTTGACAATCCTTTGGTGCTTAATCCTGGTGCAGAAGTAGGTGCTGGAAATTGCATACACTCCTCTTAGTTGGGCTAAAAGAATGTCTAGAGCAATTCTGTCATTAAAACAGCCTTCTTTGTATACATGTATAATATCCTAAGTTGGTTCATCCCCTCCATTATTCTCCCTCCTTCCCCATTGCCCTTCCTATGGTGACTTCAACAGGTTTCACTGCCCCATATTCATATTTGTATAGAGAATACATCAATCATATTCACCCACCTTTACCCCCTTCATTTACCCTCCTGCTCCTGACCTGTTCTATATTTCTATTCTTTATTGTGTTGGTGTGTATTTATTGTTCAGTGGGATTTTGCCTTGGTATTTTACCTGTAAATATATTGTGCTAAAGTCAATTTAACCCCCTTCCACTACTCTTCCTCACCCTTTCCCCATCCTGTGTTGTTCAACAGTTTTCAGTGTGTTTCCTTGTGTTGTTCCTATACAGCTGTGATGCATCTCATTATTATTCATCCTTCTTTTCCTCCTCCCTTAGTCTCCTCTAACAGGCTCACTTTTGGAAACATGTAATTTTTATATATATATATATATATATATATATATATATATATATATATATGATAATACTTATATTTGTGTTGTATCTATCTTCCACATATGAGAGAAAATATGACCTTTGTCTTTCTAAACCTGGCTAATGTAAAATGATGTCCTCCAGTTGCATCCATCTCCATGTGAACAACAAAATTTCATTCTTATTTATGGCTGAATAAATTTCCATTGTATGTAAATACCATGTTTTTAAACCCATTCATCAGTTGTAGGGCATCTTGGCAATTTCCATAGCTTGGCTATTATGATAATGCTGCAATAAACATGGTGTGCAAGTGACTTTGTTGTAATCTGACTTACATTCCTTCTGTTATATGCCAGGAAGGTAAAACAGGTCTAGTGGGAGAGAGAAGGGCATAAAGAAAGAGTGAAAGGGGAAAAATATGGTGGAAGTATTTTATATTCATGTATGAAAATAGAACAATGAGACCTGTTGAAATTGTTCTAAGAAGCGGGAAGGATAAAGGAGAATGATGAAGGATAGATCTTAATATATAATTAAGATCTATTGCAAGCACTTATGTAAATGTCACAATGTATTCCCACTGTACAACTATAGTATGTTAATAAAACAAACCTTCCTAAGGGGATCTCATGGGTCTCTTCTGAGCTATGAAGCAGTGGTGATAGAGGAAGCAGTATCTGTCATGCTCAGGAACAGTTTTCTTACTGTTTTTTCTTAAGCAGTTACCCCTAGGTATGGCATCAAAGAAAACTAAAGGGCATAAACCTAGAGCCAGTTATACCTCTTGGCAGGTGCCTAGTAAGCCTTGTATACAGCTTTAAGCTGCTGTCTGAGTGATGCTATATCCTTGTGGAAAAAACCCATTGACAGATTAATTCAACCTCTCTCCCACCCTCCTCCTGCGGTCTCACTGTTCCCTATCTTATCAACTTAGGGGTTGGGCCAAGTTGTGTATGTTCCAAAACAACTCAGTCCCAGTCTGAAAACTGGCCCCAACGTGCTACGAGATTCAATAAGAGGCAGACAGACCCAAGATTGCACACAGTACAATTTAGTGTGGACTTTCTGACAGAAGACTACTTCTGGTGGCAGCAAGACCAATCGATGCCCACCATTTTGGTGATAGGACAGAGGCTTATAAGTTGGTCAGGACACAAATGACTTCATCCAAGCTGGAAGGCACCTGGTTTTATGTCAAGCTAATATTGAAGGCTCAGGCACAGTCCTGGTGCCACAGTCCAGATCATAAAGCTCCACAGACCACTTTAATAGATTTTTATGGTGTACTGTGAAGTTATGCAAGGAAATCCAGCAGGGTTACTTGGGCAGTCATGGCAGTTATGACTCAAGATGCCATGTCTGGCTGATCCCATGGTATAATGGCCCATCTGTCTAAAGCTGTTACTTCTGAAGGCACTCATGGCCCTTGTTGCTTGAGTCGGGTCTTTCAGCCTTAATTTTCCAGTGCAAAAAGAGAGATCACACTTTGTTCAAACTTGACATGTCTGATAGCATCTGATTGGAAGAATCAGATGTCTCTAGCATAAGAAGAGGAACCCTACACTCTGTCAGTCTTTGATACTTTCATGTAAGAAAACCATCCCCAATTTAAAAAAATGGTTACCCAAAGAAACACCAATTTACATTAAAATAATATAAAGTATATATGCATATATATATATATATATATATATATATATATATATACACCAAAATAGGATAATAGGATATTTTATCCAGAAGAGTGTTTGGTTAACAATTTGAAAAAAAAAAAACAAAAAACAAGTTTTAAAAAAAATCTATTTTAAAAATCAGTGTTTGAACCTAGGAACAGAAAAGCACAATTACAGCTTGAAACAGTGGGCAACGAGTTTGCATTAAACCCATTCTAAAACTAAAATTTCTTAGTAATGGGAAATCTTAAAATTTTCTTTACAGAAGTTTAACAATGCAAGCCCCAAAGAGAGAGGTAGCCATTCTAAAAGAAATAGTGGCATTTTAAAATGAGAAAATATTTTGGCAATGATACTAATGAGATTATATTCACATTCAAATGTATCATACATACAAAAAGATAAACTATAAGAACTTCAATAATAAAGAAAATTACTAAAATTCTCAGAAGAACAAAATGATAACACACCAATCAGATAGATGAGCTTTAAAAAAATTTTTTTACTTCCTAAAAGGATTCAAGAAACAACCTTTCTCCAGGGAACAGCATCTGAATACCCACAGCCTCCCTAGCACCCTGCCCACTCTCACAGGTGAACCATCACAACGTGGGCCGCCCTGTTTCCTCAGACAAACTCTCACATGACCTTTTTCCTATAAGTGTCAGATTTTTTGGTCACAGTGCCCATGCTGCGAGCATCGCCCCAGCGCCTCTTCCGCTGCCACCGCAGCTCCGCCCATAGGCTGTGGCTAGGGGGACCAAACCCTGCCCAGAGTCGGTCCGGGAGTCCTAGTGTCCACGGGGACAGGGAGGGGTCTTCCCTGTCACCGCTCCG
The DNA here is from genome assembly GCF_047511655.1 of Castor canadensis. Taxonomy (NCBI): domain Eukaryota; kingdom Metazoa; phylum Chordata; class Mammalia; order Rodentia; family Castoridae; genus Castor; species Castor canadensis. The sequence continues at coordinate 69,606,803 of NC_133396.1, read as the reverse complement.
CCCAGCTGCCTCCATCCCACCCTCTGCCCCTCGCGAAACTAACGACCCTACCCTGAACAATCCAAACTCTGGAAGCATGGCCTGTTGAACGGGAAAGCGAACCCAGAATCCGAGAACTTAAGTTTTGTTTGGGTGGCAGGATAGGTGGGCTTGCTTTAAAAAAGTGATTATTATTATTAACAGTTACTTTCTTTTTTCCTCACTGATCCTTTCCATTTACCCTCTCCTGTCTAGTTTACCTGGGCGGGGATTTTTTCCACAATGAAATGAGTGAAAGCCTGAGTGATCCTGTGTCTCCAGTGGTGCGACTGGAAAGAATATGATGAGCCTTTTTGGCCTGTTCAGGCCAAATTTGAGTTTCATCGCGGTGACTATGAAAAACAGTTTCTGCAGGTACTGAGCCGCAAGGACAAGACTGGAGTTGTTCTCAACAATCCTAGCCAGTGTTTCTCTTCATTGACAGACAGCACTTGCAGACTCCAAGAAACACAGCTACCATCTTCAAGTTATGCAGCATCTGCCTCTACCTGAAACTGTGCCTAATATAGTTTTGTTATAAAGTGTTTCAACCCAATAATATACTACTAAGAAAATAGGTATACTTCAGCAGGTGAAGAATTCTTGAAAATTAAAAAAATAAAACTAAAAGTCTCATAAGATGAAGATAAAAAGCAAAAAATAATTCAATGTTTACCAAGTACAGAAGATGAATCCAGGAGATCCAAATCAAGCATTCAAAGAAGCACACATCCTTGTATTCAGACAGCATGGGAAAGGGCAAAATAAAGGAGAATGCTTCAGAACAGAAAAATGAAAACGTAGACATTAGGGAGGTCTGATAAAATATCTTATGCTTTACACATTTTTTTGAAGAATAATTTGGATTTTCTTTGTGATAAGGCATATTTGCTTATTTATTTAAAAATACATGAAATTAAGGCAATTATAAAACTTAGGACAAACTATGTAGCAGTAGAAAAAATTCTTGTGAGAAATAGGAAACAAACTAAAATATGATGTAATTTTGATCAAGATGCAATTATAAAGGCAGAACTATCTATTTGAACATGAAGTTTGCAACATTCTCTGTTGAGAACATGATGAAATAAAATTACATTTCCATTTCTATGGGCAAATATTAATGGTCAACTATAGCTAACACTCTTTTTTTTTTCATTTGTGACTCTAAATTACAGAAAACATGTAAGGTGTTTAATTACAATAAACAAGACTTTATAAATATAATAAGCATAAAGTAACCATCTTAATAAATGGTAACATATTGTTTGAAGAGAGATGGAGGGAAGAACATTTAGGTCATATATTATTTTTTCTCAAATTTCGGAGAGAGATTCAAATGAAACAGTATTTACAGAAAGAAGTATTTTTACCAGTGAAAATTGGGAAATACTTTCATTTCAGTTAGAATCAAAAACTAATGCTGCTATAACCACTACATCGGACATTGTTCTGAAGGACCTAGATGTAATAAAATAAAACAAACCAATGGGAAGGATAACAGGCAAAATGAGAATATGTAAAAGTGATATGTACTAAATGTAAAACAAGCCACATGAGAAAACATCTGTTATAATTAACAGTGATTATCATGCTACTTTTTTATTTAGAAAATAAGCAATAAATTTTATTCCTGTATTGTCAGTCAAAGAGTTTTCTATATTTACATATATTTCCTCTTCATTGTAAGCTTATTTAAATAGACACATTTTAAAAAATTATTTCCAGTGTTCGGATTCACAGTCCAATGAAACCTTGTGCTATAATGGGAAAATTCTATTCTGTACTGTCCATAGAGTACCCAACACCTGTAGATGGCTATTTGGTATTTAAAATTAATTTTATTGATTTTTAGTTAATTTAAATTAATTCAGATAGGCCTATGTGACTGTGTCTCTTTCACTGAGAATGGAGGTCTACAATGTTTTCAGTATATATAGCCTTAATAAATATGTATATTGTATGTTTCAAAAAAATAGATTTTGCACAATACATTGCTAATTAAATATATTTTTCTGTAATTACAAAAGTTTAGACATTCATTATAGTGAAAGCATGACATAGTTCCATTTATCTTTTTGAATCAAAAACCAGGCACTGATACTTAAAATTTTTTGAAACTGCTGATTTTACCTAGGTTAATTTGATCATTTAAGGAAAAAAATTGACAACAACCCAAGCAGAATTTTTAACTTTAAAATCTATGTAGAAGATGTGGCTAAAGTTATTAAGGAAACTAAAAGAATCACAAGTGTAACTTCAATGGGAAAATAAGAAACTAATTAATTTTGATAGACTTTACTCTTCACTTAGAATTCTGAAACTCTATTTTCTGGCTTTATACCCCTTTATAAGTACCATATTTTCATATGTAGAAACTGCTTTTCCTAAAAAGCAGTGACTCCTCTTCTGGATCCACAACTTAACTAAAAAAAGGATAAACACCTGACATCCTTGCCTCATTTGGCATCTGTCCCCTTTCTTTGTGCCTACCTCCTTCACTCACCAGGAATAGCAGGAACAACAGGACTGATAAATAACATCTTTATGACAGGAGACTGAAAATATCCCCATGGAACAGCAGAGTCTCACAGGACAGACCATCATTCCAAATGAGAGCAATTGCCCATAATGGTGAAAGTACCTTGGATCAGGAATAATAATCTCATGGGGATCAGATTTCTTCCCTCAAATGGTGACAGTGATAACAACTTCTCTGGAACCCCTCTCAGAAGAGAACTGACATAATCATCCACCATTTGCCCTGGACTATTTAATTATGCACACCTCTTACCAAGGGGTATACTTATTTCACCTAGTGTAAGTAGCCCTAGTGTTAGAATTCCAGGTACACCTCTTTTCTTGTACCCACACCCATGTCTAGATGTATACTGTCCTCTGCTTTGCTTTACTAAAAACTTTGCTGGTCTCTACTTCTATTTGTCCTGAGATTCTTCCCTGTGACAATGTCATGCATCAGGTAAACCCAAATTGAGAACCCTATCTTCTGAGGAACCCTGTGGCCCACATTGGTCCTGCTGACATTAATACATATACTATTATAATGTAGAATAAATGGAGAGTATCAGTCATTACTTTAGCTAAAACAATAGAAATTTGCTTGAATGATAATATAAAATTATAGCCACAGGATATTTTTCCATAAATGAAAATCCACATAGGATTGAATGTCTATCATTTTAGCAGATATAGACTCTTTCATGAGATCACATGTCAGAAAGTGAGACCTAAGATCTCAAGAGCCTTAGAAAACCAAAATTCACTGTGCATACAAGCTGTGATGTCTAAATAAACATTATGAGAAACAGCAAGAAAGTCTGAAACCAGAAACAGATCAAAGTTTTCTACGAGAACTTACATGTTTTCTTTTAAATATTTTTCTGATCCAGAACCACAGTAAGATTTATTATAGTTACATAGTGGAAGTAAGAGAGTAGTAGCAAAATATGGAATGGAAATGTATGCATATTTTTAGGGAATGAAGTAAATTAATTATTGCTGAGTATTTTTGAGAATGATTTGTATAATAAATTAATAATGAATAAAGTTTTACAAAAAAGGACATTGACTCCACGTAAAGAAAAACTTGGAATGAATGGCAATATAGCCATTACTACAACTAGAACCTAGTCTAAATGACTAAACCATTATCTATTTTGTCAAATAAATGCCAGTTATTCAAGCTATTGTTTATCAATAAGTTAATCACAATCTCACTGTTAGTTGACTGAATTTTCTAATGAAATGTTGCACATAAAATTAGAGAGAAGGATTATAAACTTACATAACTCAGTTCTAACACTTGAAACCAGAAGATTCCTCCCAAAAGAGCACATGGAGGTGGGTGTGGTGACTCACACCCATAATTCCACATTCAGGAGGCTGAGGCAAAAAGATTACAAGCTTCAGTGAAACCCTGTCCTCCCACCAAAGAACCTTTAATGAATTCTGAATGTTATGAATACAATATTATATTCATAATATTTTTCATCATCTTAAAAGGACACAAAAATATATATACAGTCAGATACCAACAGCATTTCAGCCAATGAGGACATGCAATGGTGGGCCTATAATACTATTGCTTAGTGATGCTACAGTGGTCTTAGTTTGCTCAAGTACAATCAGTGATGTTAGCACAGTGATGAAATAGCTTAATAGCGAGTTTCTCAGGTTGCATTCTCATCAAGTGTTCCATCTGTGTGTGTATTATAATCTACAAACAGAGAAAGTGCCACATTAGAAAATGAGCCAAGAGGAAATAAATTCTTTGAAAATATATAAGAATATTAAAAGTTATTATTTCTCAAAGACAATAAGTACCAAGGTAATAAGAGACTTAGCTGTCAACATAGTTACGTTCTGTAGTCCAAAAGAGAACACCATATTAATAGGTAGAATTATTGATCTTTTTACACTTTCGTGTACACAATAAGTATAATGATAGTATAGAAACATTTTCAAAGTAAATGATCATTGCATTAAATGGAAATTATTAAACAGATTTGATAATTCTCAATTCTCATCTTCTAATTAAGTTTACTACCCATGCCACCTTTGGCTACAACTTTCCTTTTCAAACATCTAAGGAAATCAAACATGCCCAGCTGTCTTTTTCAATGTTTTCATCTACCAATACCCTCTTCTGTATCCAAATCCTACCAAATTCTAGATACAATATTCTTTCCACCCTACCCACAATTGATTATTCACAATTAATTTACTAAATATTTATTACACTTACATGCACCAATTTGTATTTATAACTTTTACCAATATCTTATTATTTTCTTATATCTTCAACCATAGCATATATTATCACAATTATCAGAAAAATCAGAGTGTAGCTCCCATTTTGTACCTAGTAAAGCCAATTGTTTTCAACATGTAAATTTACTTCATTTATCACCTGGAATCTGAAGCTATGTGTCTAGATGCATTGCTCAAAGACAAAATTTTAAAATACCAAATATCATATTTCTTTGATATATCCCAGACCTCTTCAAACTGAAGAAATGGAATTTCAGAAAGGGATGGGACTTTGTAATTCTCCTATTTGAATGCTTTTTGACTGTAGCAATGGTAGAGAACAAAACTGTACTCATACTACTGGCTTATTAATTTGTTCATCAAACATTGATCGAACACTTTCTGTGCCAGAAATTGTCTTAAGTGTCAGTAGTTTAAGATGAATTATCATTTCTTTAGGGATGTAGAATGCTGTGGAGACTAAAGTTACCAGTACAGTTATGAACAGAGAATGGTTGAAACACAGAAAGTAGCCTCAGGAAGTCAGGAAATTGTTGAGGAAATGGTGATGTCTGAGCTGAATCACAAAGGATTTGTGAGTAGTAAATTAAAGAAGTGCTAAAAACTCAGGTAAAAGACATGGAAGCAAGGGTAAAAGCTTACATGAATGAATAACTAGGCATAGTTTGTTGATGCCAATATATGGACTACAATGTAGGATTACAGAGGAGATATTAGTCAGGAGGCAGTTCATATATGACTTACAATGATTTTACAGTCCTAGATCTTGGTATTTCTTATGGTATTCTCTTTTTGAGTTTCTATGTCAGAACCATGGTGGTTGACAATTAAACAAATCACTCTTGAGCCAATCTTAGATTCAGCGATTGAGACTCTTATGAAGTTTGAATCTGCAAGGATGATATCTTCCGACATGAGTATGTGATTTGTGTGTAGACTAAAGTGTGAACAATTGGACTTAAGACAGGACTGAAGGATATCAGAGAAGAAGAAAAATCTGGAATTATGGAATTCAATTAGTAAATCACTATGAAATGATGGTAGAAACTGGAGCAACAGCAGCAGGAATTCAGACTTGATGATAGAATGTGAAATAGACATGAAAAAAAAGCCAAGGAGAACGTGTTTTTACAACAAAACTTCTGAGAACACCATTTTAATGTGAGGAAAAAGGGTCCTTAGCAATCATTAATCCACTTACAATTATTATTCCAAATGATTAGCTGTATTCGGAGACAACATAGTTGAATAGAGCCCTGGGAAGGTAAGTGCCAGGGAAATATTCCAAAAGAGAATATAAAATTCTAAAGCTAGTTTGGCTAAACTCTTTTAGAAGCATGTCATGCTGTTCTTTGAGCTGGAACAGATTGAGGAAGAACAGAAAAATAACGTGTCTTGCAGAGAGGACTCTGAAACAGAGGCATTTTAAGCAGCCAATGAATCAAACACTGGGCAAGTGTAATACATGGAGAAGAATGTCAGCACTGTAGAGCCAGGGAGGAAAGTGTGAGCTCCTCCACATCAACGTGAAAGCGTGAGGAAGAACAAGTGACTGGGGTCTGCTTGTTCATCTTGGAGATCTAAATGTTAGAAAACAGATCAAAAGAAAAAAATGTTAACAATGAGGCTTTAGCCTCTGATATTTGAGCAAGTGTTATTTTCTTTTAGAATGGATTATCTTACCTTTGATGAATCTGAGTGACTAAAGATCATAACAGTTTGCATCTATGAACATCAGTGCCCTAGGATATCAATAGAAATATTGGAAGTGGGTCAGGTGAATCAGTTTGGATGGGGATCACACAAAAAAGTGAACAACTTTTGTCCAGTTAGGATTGGGTATTCAAGAACTCTTACCATCTCTACAGCTTCAAAATTTTTGTATTGGATACAAATGTGGATTAATTCATCATTACTTCCTCCACTGAGAAAATATGTTCAATGAAAAATAAAGCCTCGGAGCTCTTTCCCAGGCAAGAAACAATAAACAACATGCAGCTTGTGAAATCCAATTTTATTGGATTTTCCAATAAAATCAAAGAATGATAGCGTGTTCAACAGTGATTCATAGACAGAGAGGAGCTATAGTGATGGTGCGGAGATGACTGTGAAACAAGACTTCTGTTTACCTGTGAGTGCAATAGAAAAGTGTGAGACGTGTTTCTGTTCCAGAGAAAAGAAGTCTTCTCAGATAGGGTAAGCACTGAATTAAAATTTAGGAGATGGAACGTCTAGCTGTAGTTCTACTTAAAACTCAATTTTCTAATCTGAAAAATAGAACAGTTCATAGAAATGACTTTGAATTCTCCATTCAGTTCTGGTATTCTGAGGAACAGAATTTTTACTTAAGGACAATAGAAAAAAGTCTTTTAAAAAAATGCTCATGCACATTTTATTAACAACACTAACAGTGCAGAGTTAAACAAGTCAAACAATTAAAGTCTCTCTGTATTCCATAAAATATTACCAAAAAGTTTGTGTTTCAATAAAAAGACTACCATTTAAGAACAGGCAGAGACAGCAACTGTGCAGCTGACGGTTTTCTGTGAATTAATTTTAAGAGACTACTGCCTGTCCTTAAATTCCTTTTTCTTTTTATAAAAAAAGAACTATTAAAAATGACTGACAAATTTTGAGTTAAAAAATTTTTAAAACATTCTCTATGTTTAATTTCAAGTTTATAATAGATTGCAGGAAGTTGCTGTCAAAACAAGTACATTTGTTTCAGTACATGTCTTTAAATAATAGACTTTTAAATATGTAAACAACTATATAATAGTTTCCAAACGCTGCCTGTAAGAAATCAGGCAAATTCTGCTGTAAGCAATTAACTTTCCAGACATGTCCACAGCTGCGCCTGTGTGACAGTAACCTTGGCCAAACAAAACAAAACAAAAATAAATCAACAACAACAAAAAATACTTTGCAATTTGTTGCTGCAATTGAAAGGAAAAAAGCGTACCCCGAGAGATGCACGGCAGTCGGTGCAGTACGGGAGGTAAAGTCACAATGAGTCTGTGCCAGTTGCCATTTAGCAGCCGAGCTTTGCTATCTGCTTGGTTCTTTGAACACTACGTTATTTAACGTAGGAAACCGCATCCTGCAGTCTCGCTGTCCTCCAGCAGGTGGCACTACCACCGCTGCTAACAGGGCCTGTGCCTGGTGGGGATGCCCACAGGAGAACGGCTATTGCTGTCGATGATGGACACAGCTCAATTTCCTCAGCAAACCCAGGAAGCACTGTTGAGGGGTGAAAATGAACTGTGAGTTTAAGAAAGACAGAAACTGAAAACAAAATCTTAAACAGGCTCTCGGTCAGCACACTGGTGTCGGAACGTCCTTGTTTAGCAGAGGTGACCCTCTAACGCCATGGCTTACCACGTCTTCTTGAGGCTAAGCCAAAAAGAAACAGAAAACTCCACAATAAAAAAGTTTCTCTCCAGTGAACACTTTTTTCCTGAAGCTGAATTTGAAAGGGGAGGAGAGCCTACTAGTTGAGAAATCAGTCTTCCTCGTCATTCTCATTAAGTCATCATTGTCCTCATCGTCCTCACCGATGTAGGACATGAGTTTCCACCCGGGACCCGCGGTACTGGGACGCCTTGGAGCTGGAGGCCATCATCCCATCTGCAGCGTTGCTCAGGTCACCGTTAGGCATTCTGCACACTGACCACACATCCTCACACAGCTGGCAGAAAGCCTCGTGCCATTGGAGGAAGAGCCTGTGGTCATGACAAAACCCCGCCGATGGGTCCTGAGCCATTTCTGTTACATATGGTTCCAGAGGTTTCGGTCTTCAGCAGAGCAGCCCCCGACTCCAGTCCACAGGCCATGCCATCGCTTGAGGACTTCGATGTCGTCGTGAATTTCAAATGCACTGTCAAAGTTGAACAGATACTCAAATTTGTGGTTGGAGCAGCTGCAGTCGATGACAGCCTTCCAGCTGGTGTTGACGACGATGAAGGGCAGGTGCATGGAGGAGCTGGGCTGTGGCGGCCGGTGGGCCTGCTGCTCCACCTGGCCGTTTCTCTGCACAAAGTTCCTTAAGGCGACTTGCTGCAGGATGAGCTCCTGGAGCTGGGCCTGCTTCTGCTCGATCTTCTCCCCCTCTGCTGCCTGTCCACATCGAGGCTCTGGCACTCGTGAGCCGAGTTGGTGGGCAGAACGAACCACTTGATCGCCTTCTTCTCCTTGGATATGATATTCATGGCCATCCGCACGCTCGGGGCATCTTAGACAGGGCGCCGAAGTTCTTCTGGTCATAAACCGCCTCATTTGGTAGGATGTGGTTATCTGCAGCAATAAACTCTGTGACCAACTCATCGGCCACCTCATTGTGGGAGGTCGTCCCTTTCCTCTGCACCTTGTCACACACCTTCATAGAGAAGTGCCTAGGCCCTGCGCTCCTCCCACCCTTCCTGTTGCGCTTCCCAGCAGACCAAGGTGAGGAGTCCGAGGGCTGGTCTGTAACACAAAGTGAGAGCTGGGGGTGTGTGGACTTCCTACCACGATAGTGTTTGACGTTGCTGGTCTCTGAGGCATACCAATCACCACTTGCTGTGTGATGTTGACATTGGACTGTCCTTAAGTTTTTGGCCAGAGCTGCTCCCCGAGTGTGGTCACTGTAGACGGGTGGACAGCCACCAGGGACACCACATATTTCCCAGGACTAAGATTCTGGTCTATAGCGACCTTTAGTTCTCCGCTGGCTTTAATTATACCGGCATCTTTTGCCATGTTACTAGATCCAGGAAACCAAGGCTATACCGTGCACACTCCACAAAAGAAAACGCATTTTTTTCAGCGCTAGGGCCTCCAGGCAGCAGGGACCTTTCTTGCCCAGTCCTGACAATGGAGGTGGCCAAGCAGGTCCCATGATGGGATTTTAAGTCACCTCTCCAAACGGAAGCGCGCCCCACAGGCAACAGTAGCATTTGCACCCTCAGCAGCGGGATCTGGACCCCAACCCCTTGGTAGAGCGGGGCGCAGCACTGGGTCACCCCCACCTGGCACGCGGCCACACCTGCTCAGGCCCCGACTGGCCCCAAGACCCGGGGGCCGCCGCCCCGCTACTCTGACAAGTGGGCTTCCCGGCCTCTGCCGCTCCGATCTGTCACCAGGCCCGGCCTTCTGACCCCCGCGCAGCGCTGCCAGGGACCCCGCGTGCCCTCCGGCTGCCCAGGCGGGCCTGCTGGGGCTCAGGAGCCAGACGGCGGGGGATGGCACCAGGCGGGAACAGGGCCTGGAAGCGGGAACGGGGCGGGGCGGGAACCAGGCTGAGGCGGGAACAGGGCCAATGCTACCCATGTACCTAGCCTGCGCCCTCCCACCCGGTCCCTGCGACTCTGCAGCACCTGGCTGGGCGGGGCGTGGGCGACAAGGCGGGAGGTCCTGCCCTGGTGGTCCCTGCCCTGGGCCAGCGGCGCAGGGATGTGGGCTCACCAAATAAAGTCTTCTTACTTCTCCCTTTGCCCTTCACAAAACACAACAACAAACTACTATGTAGAAAAGTAAGAATTTGATAACTGATGTGGTTTTTCCTATACCCTCATGGATGAACTATGTGGGAAGCACACAGATACCCCTGACTGTTAGAATTTGACAAACTGTAGAAAGTGGTATCTCTTGCATAAAATATATAAATTATAATTTTGATTAAATGGCAATATTTTGAACAATGCTGATATATTTTATTTCAAAATTGAAAAATAATCAAAAAGAAAGTAGAGATGAAATTAAAAGGCAAATGATGAAACCTCACAAAAAAACTGTTCAAACAAATAAAGAGGGAAATACTTCATCAAAATGGAAATAGGTTATAATTAATATAACCTCTCTTCTAAAATGCCGCATTAAAATGAGAAGAATTTACAGTGGAAGATGAAGCACCAATACCATCAGAGCTCCTAAGAAAGAAATGTAAGAAATTAAAGCAGCAATAAAGAGAAATCAAGGATGTGACATATTCTCAGCTGAATTCTACAGACCTTCAAGAAGAGCTAATACTAGCACTCTGCAAATTGTTCCATGAAATAGAAAGGGATGGAACATTACCTAACTCATTCTAGGAAGCCAGCATTACACTCATCCCACAACTGGACAAGGACATATCCAAAAAGGAAAACTATAAACCAATCTCCTTAATGAACATCAATGTAAAAATCCTCAATAAAATTATGGCAGACTGAATCCAAGAACACACCAGAAAGATCATTCACCACAACCAAATAGGCTTCATCCCAGGGATGCAGGGGTAGTTCATCATATGTAAATCTATAAATGTAATACAACACGTTAATAGAAGCAAAGACCAAAACCACTTGATCATATCAATAGATGCAGAAAAAGACTTTGATAAGATTGAACACCACTTCATGATAAAAGCTCTAAGAAAAGTAGGAGTACAAGGAATCTACCTCAACATCATAAAGGCTATATATGACAGACCTATAGCCAACATCATACTTGACAGAGAAAAACTGAAACCATTTCCTTAAACACAGGAATGAGACAAGGATCCCCACTGTCCCTATTCCTATTCAACATGGTCCTGTAATGCCTAGCTAGAACAATAAGGCAAGAAGAAGAAATAAAAGGAATACAAATAGGTAAAGAAATATTGCAGACAACACGATCCTATACATCAAAGACCCCAAAAAATTCCACCCAAAAACTCCTAGACACCATAAACAGCTTCAGCAAAGTGGCAGGAAACAAAACAAACCTACAAAAATCAGTAGCCTTTCTATACACCAACAAATAAGCAGATTGAGAAAGAACACAGAAAACAATTCCATTTACAATAGCCTCAAAACAATCAAACACCTGGTAATAAACTTTAAAAATGATGTAAATGACCTCTACAAAGAAAACTGTAAACTTCTAAAGGAAGAGACTGAGGAAGACTACAGAAGGTGGAAAGATCTCTCCTGCTCATAGAGTGACAAAATCAACTTAGTAAAAATGGCTATACTATCAAAAGCAATCTACATATTCAATACAATTCCCATCAAAATCCCAGTGACATTCATCACAGAGATTGAGAAATCTACCCTAGATTTCATTTGGAAACACAAGAGCCTGTGACTAGTCAAGGAAATACTGAACAACAAGAGCAATGCTGGAGGTATCACAACACCCAACTTCAAACTATACTACAGAGCCATAGCAATTAACAAAACATGGTTCTGTCACAAAAATAGATATGAAGACCAGTGGAACAGAATAAAAGTCCCGGATATAAATCCACACAGCTACGTCCACCTTATTTTTGATAAGGAGGCCAAAAACATATGATGGAGAAAAGACAGCCTCTTCAACAAATGTTGCTGGGAAAAGTGGTTTTCTGCCTGCAGAAAACTGGAACTAGATCCCTACCTGTCACTTTGTACTAGTATCAACTCAAACTGTAGTATGGATCTTAATATCAGATCTGAAACCTTGAAGTTAGTACAGGAAACAGCAGGGAACAATCTGGAAGCAATAGGTATAGGCAAGGCCTTCCTCAGTAGAACTCTAGCAGCCCAGCAACTAAGAGAAAGGATGGACAAATGGGACTACATGAAATTAAAAAGCTTCTGCACAACAAAAGAAATGGTCTCTAAATTGAAGAGACCACCCCAAAATGGGAGAAAATATTTGCTAGCTATACATCAGACAAACGACTGGTAGACAGAATATACAGGGAGCTCAAAAAAATTAAACTCCCACAAAATTAATGAACCAATAAAAAAGTGAGCAACAGAACTGAACAGAACTTTTTCAAAGGAAGATGTTCAAATGACTAAAAACCCCAAGAAAAAATGCTCATCATTCCTGACCATAAAGGAAATGCTAATCAAAACCACCTGAAGATTCCACCTCACTCCTGTTAGAATACCTAGCATCAAGAGCACCAACAAAAAACAAATGTTGGTGAGGAGGCAAGGAAAAAGGAACCCTCAAACACCGCTGATGGAACTGTAAGCTAGTACAACCACTTTGGAAAACAATTTGGAGGCTTCTCAAAAAACTAAGCATAGATGCTCCATATACTCCAGCAATACCACTCCTAAGGATATACCCAAAGGAATGCAACTCAGGTTATTCCAAAGGCATCAGCATACCCATGTATATTGTGGCACTATTCACAATAGCCAAGCTGTGGAAAGATGCCCCACTACTGACAAATGGATTTAGCAAATGTGGTTATTTATACACAATGGAATTATACTCAGTCACAAAGAAGAAAGCTATTTTGTCATTCACAGGTAAATGGATGTACCTGGAGAACATCAACTTCAGTGAAGTTAGCCAGGCTCAGAAGACCAAAAATCGCATGTTCCCCTTCATATGTGGATTATAGACCTAAAACAAATGCAATAATATTATTAGACATGGGTCACACGCAAAAGGGAGAATGTGCACAGGAAGAATAGGGAAAGGGAAGGAAACCTAAAACTTCAGTGTGGTTGATGTGCTCACTGTAGAGGAGCAAATATGGTAGTCTTAAACTGGTAGAGGCCATTATGGGAAGGGAACCAGGAAGGAACCAGGAAGTAGCGAAGAGGTCTGGCAGAGATGAGCCAATGTGGGTTACAATACACAAGTTCATAGAAGAAGTGCTAGGAATCTCTCTCTATAGCTATCTTTACCTCAAAGTAGCAAAAACCCTATGTTTTTCTTATTAGCTCTTACATTTTCTCTTCAACAAAATCAGAGAGCAAAAGGACAAAACAGATTCTACCTGGAAGGGAGATGGAGGAGGGGAGATGTTGGCCCAAATAATGTATACACATGTGAGTAAATGTAAAAGTGATAAAATAAAAAAAAAGAAAGCCAAGTGAATGCAAACCCTGAGTTCAAACCCCAGTACCACTCCCTACCCCCAAAAAAGTCAAGTGAAGATTTTTTCCTAAGAATTCAATTTTAAAAAATATATTAACATATATTAAAATATATTGCAAATAAAAAGTTATAGCAAAAATAAAAGCTGAATTTTTATATTTTTCTATTCATTGTAAATAGTTTTCCAGAATTGGACTCTTATGGAATGCTCAATTTTTAAAAATAATAACTCAGAAATGAAAAAGCTAGGTTGTGACAAGAACAGGAGGAAGAAAGGGACACTTGAAGAAAATCAATACCAGTAACCCTGGGCTGGGAGGGGAGGTGGCCCAAACAATGTATACACATGTAAGTAAATGTATAAACTATAAAATAAAAGAAAGGAAAAAATAAAACAAAACAAAACAACCAAAGAAATGTAAGAGAAATTAGTGGTGAACAGCATTGAAAGTCAATGAACAAGTATCAAATCAACAATAAAATAACTAAGACAGAAAAACAGTGTATAGGGTTCAAGAAATCACCTGAAATAGAATGGAGAAGAGGGTTACATGAGAATGACCATTGATTGGTTTTATATGTAAATATAAAATTACATCAGACAAATTAGATTCAGTATGTTGTTTAAATAGGATGAAAACACAGAAGAGAAAAAAAATTCAACCTTCTAGGGGAAGATATTTCTCCTTCCTGAAATAAAGAAAAAAAGTTGTTTTAGTGAAGTCTCACTGTGTGTTAGAGAAGGAAAAAGAGGATTCAAATGGAGACAATGAATTTAATCACAAAGAAGACATTAAATGTTTATCAAGGGATGAGTAAGTAATAGGAAACCCACCATATGTGAAAGACCAGTTAAGTCTCAGAATCTTTGTAGCAGCACTCACTACAAATGACAATGGAACAGTTGTAACAAAAATTTGAGAAAAATACAAAATACATATACAAATATGTAAATACAAAATACAAAAATACAAATATGCAAATGTTCTATTGGTTATGGTAGCAAAGGACACATATTTACATCATATGAAAATCTTGGAAATGAACAACATATAAAATGCAATAATAATTTATTTGAATATTATTTATAGTACAGAATATGACTCAAAATGAAACAGAATCAAGAAAGTGTGGTTAAAAATATTTGTAGTAAGCATTTGAATGTATGTAAAAATAGAAAAAAGAATAAAAATCTTTGAAAAAGATAAATATATAATTTTATATTTTAAAATTAAGACAAAAATAGCAAACCAGGGATTGGTATTATTAATTTATGTTTGTATAATAAGAACCCAGTTCACTAAAAATTTAAATATAAACTTAAATGCAATGCTACCAATCTATTAGTATATAAAATTTTATTTCTGGATTTATCAAAAATATTTTGCAATATGCTTATGATAAAATCATTTACTACAAATCACCTAAGATTAATTCTGGTTTATTTATTATTATTAAATATAATGGCTTTAATACTGCATAGGATATAGCAATTTTTACTTTTCTTGATGCTTTTCTTTACACTAGATAAAATTTCTAGAGAGATATCTAAAATGATATTGAGCAAATATTCATAATGTTTTTTCTGGGCATTGGTGTTGGTAATTTCTCAATTTAAAAAATGGTATGCTTAAAATGAAAACATTACTGTATTTTAAAAATCTAACTGTAGATAGTTAGCTAC
Source organism: Castor canadensis (assembly GCF_047511655.1). Classification (NCBI taxonomy): domain Eukaryota; kingdom Metazoa; phylum Chordata; class Mammalia; order Rodentia; family Castoridae; genus Castor; species Castor canadensis. The sequence goes on along the minus strand of NC_133396.1, from coordinate 69,591,484 downwards.
ATGAATGCATTTTCCCTTCAACTTGAGTCATAAAAGCATTCTAAATCTTAGCCTTCTTTTCAGTCCTTCCTGTAAGTTAATATTTGTTCCCAAACAAAAAGATTTTTTGTTCAGTTTTCACACACACACACATACACCCCTCTTTTTCTTAAATAAGAATGGTTAAGTATGGCATTAAAGGAAGGCAAAGAAGTAAACAGCACCTATAATACATGAAGACAGTGTGCAGATTGACTGTTCTAATTTTAAGCCCCATCCCAAAGAACTGAATATGGCTATAGAACTGGAGTGATAGAATGCTCTGCATCCAGCACAGGTTACCTTGGGTCCAGATGGTTACACTACAAGTCTGGCTAATATCAGAAGGTCTGGTCTTCCAATGGCTATTGAGCACTATGCTCTGATAAAGAGAGAAAGTGCCACTCTCCATCAAGCAACTGTAAGGCTTCCAACCTTACTTGAGGATATCCTGCTTCTCTTTAAAACACCTGCAATGAAATACACTAAGCATCAGTACTCCTCAAGCATTGTCCTAAGTGGATTAAAATGAAAAACTGTTAGTTCCTTGTTTTTTTGTCTTCATTCCTCTCATGTAGGGGAACAGTCAGTCAGAAAGACATTTTAAATAATTAAGAAGTCACTACCATTTGATAGGCTGGCAGAACAAAAATTGTATTAACAAAGATTTTAAGTAGCTAATATAAAAATCCTAATATTGCATCAAGTATAGTGTCATAACTTGTCTTAAGTCTGTGGTACTTCTCTCACTCCCTTCTCTTCTCTACTCCCCTTCTACGTAACTTAGCAAATGATTGTATTTTATTTTATTTTTTCCTTACTTAAATTACTCCAGTGTTTTTCCCCTATTAGTCTTAGACAAGCCAAATCTCCTCAGTGAGATGTTTGTCATGTTGAAAGTTAATCAATTTTAATCTGAGACACTGCATTTTCAACCACTCACCTTTTGCCAACTCGATCCACAAAGGGATATTCAGTGAGTGTTTCATATAAAAAATAATTTCTAAAAATCATGATTTTTTAAAGTGCATTTTAAGTTTTTGCTGAAACTTTTGTTTAAAGCACTAATTCATAGAACTGCTAGTTTAAACCACTTGAGATGACAAGAACTCATTGCCTAAGCAATGGACACTACCTAAGAGAACAAAAAGTAATACAGCCTCTGATATGGCTCCTTTGTCTTGGGCTCACAGCCAAATCTCCCCAATGTGATATTCCACTCTTTAGGAATGATAAAAAAAAATTACCAAGGTAGAGAAAAGGAGCATTGACCAATGTGTGAGCAGATGTAATTCTAAGTCATCATCCCAGTCCTCACCGGAGACAGTGACAGTAGCTTCTTGCTAAACTGGAGACCTCTGATCTCTTATTTAACACTTGGCATATCAAAATCCCAAACCTCTATAATGTGCCCATGGTGCATCCCTATTTTGATTAATTAATTTTAAAAAAATTTTCTGTTATTCATTTATTCACATGTGCATATATTGTTTGAGTCATTTCTCTATTTTGACAGAAAGTTTAGAGTACAGTGAAGAGTCGGTTCCACCACCAGGCAGGTTACTTACTCTACATTATCAGGCATTCCATAATTTTTGTTTCTTCCCTCTAGCCTTATTCTTCCCTTTACATTTGCCCAACATGAATTATTTTCAGTTAAATAAAATCCATCCTATGTGCCTCTATTCACCCTCTGATTTTTCTTAAATGTCTCTTGCAGCCAGTCTCTCTACCATTACTTTGAATGAAGTGATCAAGTTCTGAATTCCCAGAACTGGATTACTGGAGTTGCACTTAAGCATATCTCTATCATTAGACTGTGCAGTTCTTCAAATAAGTTATCAAATATTTGAGGCCAAACACGCATGATACCTGAAGCAGTGTTTATAGCTTAGTAACTGTGAATAAAATTTTGATATTTTCTGAAGTTAATAAGTTACAATCTCTGACTACCAAAGTTCTTTAATTGCTTAATACAAATATATTTATTTAATGCAATGGTATATGGAAATTTCTAAATGTACCACCATTGTTATCAAAGCTCTTATCAATGAAACATCAGAATTTAATATGTTCTATATGAAGTTAAGTCAGAAAATATGAAGAATATCCATGATACAGACATTACGTGTCTAAGTAAGTATCCATAGCCAATACAGAGTTAAGCAAATATATTTAAAACACACAGAAACGTAATTTCATGTGCTTCAAGAATAATATGTAATAATTCACCTCCAATTATTATGATTACTGAGTAATGAAACAGAATGTTGAGTAGTGAAATAAAATAACAAGTCTTAAAAGTTTGAATTAGCAATTACAAACATTTCAGCAAATAATGGCAAAAACGATAAACAAATTTAAAATGAAAAAATGGCATTGAAAGATATTAAAAATAAACACAATTTATTATTTCTTACATTGCTGCATGTTGTATTTCAGCTCATGTGTTTATTAGTAATAAGTAGGGGACAAATCACCAAGAACAGAGTCTTGAGAAAGAAAATACAGAATTTCCTTTCTTTCATTATCTTTAAATTCTTATTTCAGATTAAGTTGTAAATTTATGAAGTAAGTTGATGAATCAAGAGGAAAAATGTGATTTGAGTAACAGTGACTTTGAAATCAGAAAATAATTCAATGAGGTTGTATCTCTCACTTCTACATCTGTTATGTCGAACAACTTGTTTAGAAATTAAGGTCTACCATTTACCTCAAAGAGTGTGAGAATAAATGGTAATTATGCATGCAAAAGGTAAAGCAAGGAAATTGACATTTAATATCTTATTGTATGATTCATTTGCTATTAATTGCTATAATTTTTATGAAGGGACATTTTCATTAAACAAATTTTATTATTAGATATATTGTATTTTTCTCACTGGATATTATATGTAATTCAGAAGTATATTCTCAAGAGCAAAGAGTGACATAGCAAATAAGTTCCTTGCTTCTCAATGTTTATGATAGCATGAAAAGAATTATTGGTTATTCACTGTTCTCTAGACAGTAGCATCAAATATGTCAAACTCTGACTTTGTTATAGTTTTAGAAATTCCCATAAGTTGTTATGCTCTGCAAGCTTACGTTAAGAAAACAGAAATATTTTTAACACTAAGGTGCTCACTAGAAGTTTGTAATCAAAGAAAATTTTCTTCTCCTCACAGAATTTTTTCCTACAGTGAGTATATGGAAATTACAGACTTCCTTAGAGTTTCATAGAGCAGTACAAAGGCAGTGAGGGAAATGAAAAGAAAAATAGTTAATAATCTTCATCTTGAGTTTTGCTGATCACACACTTGAAGCAATATGAATAATCAGAAGAAGTGTTGAATCTTCACCTATCAACAAATGTTTTACTATTTTCAGAAAGTCTGATTAGCTCTTCTCAGACAAATCTTCCAATGAAGAACAAGAAAACCTGCATGATACTTTTAATGGTTACTTCAAGCCTTCCAACAGTGGGAGGAACAAGATCTTGATCATAACAGAACATGGCAGCTGAACCTGGATTGCATGGGCTCACCCTCTCTTTCCCTCTGGGCATTTGATAATCAGCATGGGGTGGTGTGGAATTTAAGAGGTTGGACAAAACTTTTGCAGTGTCTCAGAGGTGAGAAAATAAAAAAAGCTTAATGCAAGACTCACCAACGGGGACGGGATCACTTAAGCACTTCAGCCTTTCATTTATGGGAAAAAAATACTCTAAAAGTAACAATACCCTAGAAACAGACTAGCATTCACAAAGACTGAAATCACACCAGTGACCAGCTCTGTCATTGACTAAGTCATGGTAATTTGCTCATTACCAACACTGAGTGAGCCCAGAAGCTAGAAACTGGAGTCTGCTCAAAAATTTTCCTGGGCAGTCAAAGCACAGATTGGAGTTAGGGGCTTGCACAGGTGAAACATTTATTATGAATATGATAGACTCTCAATTGCATAGAGACAAAGTAAAATATTAATTGGGGCTGAAAAATATGTCTCCAGCTTCAATATACTGGATTAAATTTAATTTTATATTGTACTAAGTGCAAAATGTACTGGAAGTGTGACTCAAATTGCAGAGCATCTGCTTTGCAAGGGAAAAGCCCTGACTTCAAACTCCAGATTCACCAAAAACAAAGGAAAAGATACTGTAGGGGGAAATTAATAATTACAGTACAAGATTGTGGAGCAGTGAGGCATAGCAAAATATAGGACTACAGATCTGAACAATTCAACAAATCACAATATTTAGCGAGAAGAATAAAGACAGAGAAAGCAAGTGTACAAAATACATGGAAAAGGAATCCCAGCAGAAATGAAAAACATGAAGCAAAAAAATTATTCAGGGAAATAATAGCTAAAGGTTTCCCAAAACAATCAGAGATGTCAAGTCAGAGAATAAGGGTGCTTTCTAAGTTCCAAATTCAGCCAATATTATGTTATGTTATGTTATGTTAAATTATGTTATGTTTATTGCATTGCATTGAATGATATATTTTATTATATTGTAATCATATCATAATATATGTTACATCATAATACATTACATTATAATATACTACCTTATGACATAATATATATTACATTATAATACATTGTAATTATTACATTAAATTACATTTTATTAATGTCTAAAACATCAAAAAGAATAAGAAAATATTAAAACCACTTTCTTAGTCTATATGGAGTGCCATACAAAATACCATAGCCTAGGTGATAGTGGTGCTTTGTTCAGGATCAAAGTGGTGGCTGATTTATTCCTGGTAAGAGCTCTTCTTGACTAGTAGATTCCCTCTTCTTACAGAGAGACAGACAGACAGAGTGTTCTTTCTTATATGGCCACAGACCTATTGGATTAGAGTCATACTCACACATAGTTTTGCTTTAATTATCTATAAAATATATATCTCTAGATGTGATAGTATTGGTGGTTATGGCTTCAACATATGAAATTGTCAAGAGGGTGGTCACAGTTCAGTCTACAGCAGCCAGCAAGATTTCTTCAGAAAGTAATGAGACTAATAGCAGGCCTGAGAACATAAATGATAAATGTTGGGGAAAATCATGAAGTGGTTTTTTTTTTTAAAGGCTGTTAAAAACCAACCAAGAAAAACTCTAAAAACTTTATGTATAGTAAAAATTGTCTTCAAAAATAAAGACAAACTAAAGAATATTTTTAGCCCAACACAAATAGGTCTCAGCAGTAGCAGATTTTAAATAAGGCCAACATAAAGGGGGATTTTCAAGCAAAAGTATAATAACCCAATGTGGACACAAAAATACAGAAAGGCAAAAGGGCAGGAGAAAAAATATGCAGATAAATATAAATTAAATGTGACTGTATAAAAAAGAATAATGATGTTTCATGAGTTTAAAACAAGTGCTACCTAAGAAAAAAATAGCATAAAGTGCTGGGAAGCAGTAATGGAGTTAAATTGTTCCAAAGCCTTTTCACTGTCAAGAAAGTTGTAACATATCTAATTTATATTAAACCACAGTAAGTCAAGAGTCTGTCTGTTCATTTAACGTGGCAAATAGTATGGCAAACTTTGGAAGAACAACTAAGTAGTGCATAACGAGAAAGTTATAAAAAGAGAAAGATGGAAGAATAATAGGACTATCACTCAAGGAAAGTAAGGAAAGCACAGATTAACTGGGAGAAATAGGAAATTTAGTGCCTTTATTCCTCAAAGCCTGACATTCTGGGGAAGAGAAGTACAAACTTTTCACATGCTTTCTTGGGTATCATGGTGAAAAGGGCCCATTGTCTTCTCACTTCCTGGTTCCCAGATCTATGATCTCTTCTATTGGAGACACAGCACTGTCATATGGTAGTCATTGGTATGTATACCCAGGTAAACCTATATGAAATAAATACATGTGTATATGAAATGGGTACCTATATGTGATACTTCCAATGATGCTTACCAGTTGCAGATATGTTTACCTGCTTTTGTGCTCTTGATAGTGCTTTCCTATAAGTCAAGCAGCATTTGCTTTATCTTTCTGTTCATGTCAACTCTAGGAATGTTACAGTCAAGTATTGACCTCCCCAGAGCCATAATAGTCTGTAGTGACCTCTGGATGCAACTTCAGCCATGTACCCCATTATATTAACAGCATCCATATGGCCTCTAATGTTTAAATGATGCTTCTTGACCTCTGATATTTTGGAATACTATGTTTCTATTTGCCTAGGGCAGAGCTTAGCAAACTCTTGGCTGTAGGTTAAATCTACTCTTTGTACCACCTGGAAGAGCTATTTTCTCAAGGAGGGCTCCTCTCACTCCAATGCCCAGAATATAATTCTGTTTGTCCTCCCTTATAATCTTGTATTTTCTCCATTCTGGTATTTTCCATTTCTAATTGGCTGTCTTCTCTTCTAGCATATAAGCCACATATGTAAGTCTGTCTGACTATCTCACCACTGCAGCTCCAAGACCAGAAATCACAGTGACAGGACTGGGTAGATTATAAATACATGCAGTGTGACATACAGCATGCCAATGTATAAGAGATACTGTGAAGGGAGACATGAGAAGGCTTGGTCTCTTAGGCAGGTGGCATGTAAGATTAATTCAAGTTATCAAATCATGTAAATAAAGTACTATTAGTGGAAGGATAAGAAGCATGACTGAAGGGTAGGTATGTTAAAACTGAGGTATCTTAAGGACACTTTGCAGGAATAAATCTAAGAGATTTGAAAACAAGGAAGACAATTCCTGAAAAGTGGAGGGACATGGTTATGTGCCTTGGAGAATATACAAATAAGTATAATCGTAACAATTACAGAGAAAGAGATTCCTGCTAAAGCTGAGCAGAGAAACATGAAAATATGGCTAATAAATCATTCAATTTAAGAAGTGCATTATGTGCCTGTTACCATTTTTGTTGTTTCTATGAACAACTCGGTTGATACATTCTAAATTAGAGTGTGAAAAATGTGATACCATGGAAATTGAAAGAGAAATTAAAAACTCTGAGAGAATAAGTAACATCCTATTAGCAGTAATATTAACCCAAGTTAATATTAGCCACATAACCACATGGCCAATTATTGACATATCGCTACAAAATGCCAGAGCTCAGGGAGAGATGAGTGCAGTTTCTCTATCTATCCATGCTTTAACCAACTTGTTGGAAATTGAACAGTTAAAAGTTGGATATACCAAAGCAGATGCTCACATTTAGGGAATAAATTCATAGAAAAATGCATCGAAGGTGACTGAGAAATGATATGTAGGCAGGTTGAGATAGCATAGTATCAAAGAAAAGATACAGTTTTGAAGGTCACAGTGAAGTCAAAAAAAGATTGAATAAAAATAAGTCTCTCTAGTTTTAGTTTTTAATATCTGGAGTTTAATGAAAAAATGACATAAAATTAAGTACATTACATTTAGAAAATGTGTCTGTTAAGACATTAAGTATTCTCCTTATACATTCTCTAAACTGAAATACTTAGTATTCACTGGGCTTTTTGTTATTTGACATTTTGACTTTTAGACCTCAAGAGCATAATCATCTTGGTTGATCTTTCAAGTAGCTGCTATAAGGGTAACTGTCAGCTATTTAGAGTTCTTAGAATGACATAGCTCTCTCTTTGATGCCAATCAATTATAATAAACAAGAAATTAAGTTCCATTCTATCCAAGCTACCAGTATGATTTCATGATAAAATATGGCATATAAAATGAAGATAAAAGAAATTAAGAATGCCCAAATCATTCTGAGATCTTTTTTCTTACCCTAGTAAGTACAGCTTAATGTACTCAGAAGACAAGCAATAAAAATTCTGTGTTGATTTCAATATCTCAGAGACAATTTACAGAATCAAGCAGTATATATCAATATTTCATTTTGGGGAAAAATATTCTGCTTAAATTGGCAACAATTTATAGGACTAAGCTCTCACAAGCTCAAAACATATGTGAGATAAAAGCGAATGTGAAAAGAAATGGGCTTTGGTTGCCCTTCTTCCATTAGTTCTCACTAAGAAAAAATATCCAGGTGAAACTGGAAAGAGAAGGGGCAGAATGGAGTGTTCTGTACAGCTGGGGTCTGAAATTTTGACCTTTACCATCAATTGACAGACCTTAAAATATATAATATGAAATAACTCAAGGGGCATGAAACCTTGCTAGGTGTCAGAGAGGTAAGGGTGTTAATCAAATTAAAGAAGATAGCTAAAGATCTTTTCTGTTACCAAACTTACCTCTCCTATAAATACTATAAAATAACCACCTTGGAATTAGCCTTCAGTTTCAGTCTTTTTTTCTTATGCTACAATTTAAACTCATATTTGAACACCTGAAGTCTGTTGTCCTTCCCCAGAATTATCAAGACATATTTTCTCAGTTATTTTGGTATCCATCTTCATTTTTAATCCCCATGATCCAGTCTCAGTACTGATTACATTCATCATCTCAAAGGACTTAATTTGTTTGATGGCATCCTGCCTATTTACTGCATTTTATTTCATTGCATTGTTGTTGACATTCTTTTTTAGGTTTCTCTTCCAACATACGCATTTCTACTCTATCTGCAATTATACTTTCTAAGCATACTTAACTAGTTCTTCTATTTCCTAAAATTAAAAATTTTTTAAAAAGAGAAAGAAGAGGTAAGAAAAGCAGTCTTCCAGACATTATTTTCAACTCTTTTTCCTTCTTGCTTTATGCTGTCACTTTGGACTATCTAAATCACACCACAGCCTCAAACACCATCTCTGACATGATCTTAAATCTTCAACCCTCAGCACATAAACCACTCACACTAAATCTTTCTTCAGTACTGTTTCAAGAGGAATTTCTGGTTTTCTCTTTCTGGAGTTGTTACTCTAATTGCTGTTCTGCTTTCTTCATTGAATTCCTGCTCATTCGTTAAAACATAACACGGAATTCACCTACTCTGGGAAGACTTCTGTTACTTTCACAGGAAAACGGCACATTGTGAATTTCTCTGTTCATTGAATCAATAACTGTGTCTAGCACTCACTGACCATTATCGTAATTTGTAAATATTCGTCTATCACATTAGAGGGTGAACTCTCTGAAAATATGGACTAACTTGTGATGATTTTTATCTTTTTCAGAGGATTTAGCTTTTTGCCTATTGACCACAGAGGGTCCTTAATAAATGCTAGCTGTTTTGCTATGATAACGAAATCTCCAGTCTTCTTAAAATTTTATGACCAACTATAAATAAACTTCTATGATGTAGTATCTCTAAACAGAAAAGTGGAAGAATAAATTAGCTTTATTTTTTCTTTGTTAGGAAGTGAATTATATCTAATGTTAGGCTTTCAACATGACATCTCTGTTCAGTGTTTTCTGTGGGACGATTTTATTACAGTTGATCTTCTATCACAAAATAGATTGATTCTTAGCAGTATAAGTGAAGATGAATTTCCTTGCAAATTGAGTACTGTTTAAAACATACTAGAATAATTTGTTATTTAGAGCTTAAGGCAAAATGTATCATTAATTTTAATATCCCCCCAAATATAATCTTGGTATGTTGGATCTTTTGGGTGCATGTTTGCTAAATCAAGACATGCACAAACTTCTTTTCTGTATGCAAAAGATAGTATACATGCCTTCCTTCATTTCTATAACTAAGGCTCTATTACATCTTCTACAAAGTAATTTATCCTATTTTTATTTACTTGTATTCTGCTCTTTTAACCCTCAATTCTTTATCCGGTTTTGGAAGAATGAAGACTCAATGATAATTACATTGAATGACAGCTGTAATATATTTTTGATTGCTAATGGAATCCCAACAATGTGGTTCTTTTTCCCACAATATATCAATATTATGTGAAGTGAGTTTTCCTACTTATGTCTTTAATCAACCAACATTGCATATCACCCAATTTGATTACCACAGAATCACAATTATAAATCTATAAAATTCATTTCATCAAAATGTTTATGAAGAAAGAAAAAAATCAATTTAATATTTAATGGGGCTTAATTTATTTAACTTTACTTTTCTCATGGTTCTAAAAATGATTCCAATACATAATAAATCCTGAATAAATATTGTTGAAGTGAAGAAATGATGGCATTGTTCCTCTTCTAGGTTAAATTTCCTTTCTTTAATGAAGTTATAGCAGATGATGACTCTTTTGCTTCATCTTTGGTGGAAAATATTATAAAATTCATATGATCTATCAAAGAATGCCTTACTGGCAGTAATATCTCTAAGTATGGTCACATTAGTTCCTAGAAGATTTTAGGAACTCTGCACCTCACTCAACTTTTATCCCTCCATCATCTTGAAAGGAGTATTTCGGTACTGAATATATGTTTGAGGTTGTTATTGAAAGTTCTAACCCAGGAAAACAAAATGACCAAATCAAAGTCATTTTTCCAATTAAGACAAGTGATAGGCAGATCCCCAAGTTCACATATTGTAGACAAGCTTACAGAATCATGAACTAGGATATAAAACACCTGATCTTCATAAATATGTTTTTGAAAATTGTCAATGTGTTATATTCTCATATTATTATTCATACAAAGGCATGCACTGACCAAAATTAATGCAGAATTGAAACTTTTTTAATGACGTCAGCTGTGGTTACCTGAGGACAGTTTCTGGTCACCAATCTTTCAGCTACAGCTACAGCAGCTTCACTGTGCGCATGTGTTTGTGTGCATTTATGTGCAACTCAGTAAGCGATTTTTAGTATCTTATTTTCAAAAATGAATAAAACATGGAAAAAACACAAAACTAATAATAAATGTACTTTTCATATCATACATACTAACAAAGTTGGATCTTCTTATATGGTGAAACAAGAAAAATGTTAACCTTTATGAGACATCACTGTAACTCAACCAAGCAGTTGAATTTAATTGAGAACAACAACGTAAAAAATTGAAAAAGTATACAGATGTAGAGCAAAAATATTGCTTAAAAATTAGGAACAATTATGATTTCTATTTTATTGTTTGATAGCCACATGGTAAGCATCTGCATATAACACAACTTAAACCTATTAAAAATTATGACAGTTGACTTTTTCATTTGATTTCAAGCAAAAAATATATAAATTATATATATTATATATAAATAATATATAAAAGCAGTGCAATGCTTAGCAAACATGAAGACATAATTGTAAATAAATGCAATTAAGTATGTGCACATATATGTATGTGTGTATAGAATAAACAAAGCAAAGTAGAAATTTGAACTTAATTGTATCTTTTTTGAGATTACTTATTTTTTCATGCATTTAGTAAGGATTCTTAGTGTGTATGTTTCTTTGGATGAGTTTTTCTGAAATGTTTTCCTTTATGATTCTCAATAAAAACACACTAGAAAAAAATGACACTTTTTTATCAAATAATTTCCTGTCATTCTCCGTTGCTTCTCTTTTACTATAAGAATTTCAGCTTTATGAAATTTTTCTTTCTGCTTTTATTTTTAGAAGAAAACAAATTTGACATTTTCTCCATGAAGTATGTTTAGTCTTTAACCTGTTGTTTTCTAAAGTTTAGTTAATTGAGGGCATTGTATGTTGCAAGCACTGGGTGTACAATGATAATTTTATAAGTTCTGGTCCTGATATGTGAAGATCTAAGGGAATTTTTGTATTCACAGCTAACATTAAATATCATTTTGGTGCTCCAATAACTAAGGCTTTATTATCCCTTAAATGTTTATTTACTTACAGTTGATTTTGAAGCTTAGTGAGAAAAAAAATCAAATTATTTTTCACTACCTTGATGATAAATAATCTTTTCATCAGTATTTTTCATGTGTTTACATTTCTGGTGAGTCTGATAATTGGCCAAAAGAAGAAAGGAATCACCCTGAGCTTTTTATTTTTCCCACATTATGCATCCAACTTACCACAAAATTACTTGGACTTTTTCTTCAAAATACATATGGACCATTTTCTTCATTTCCACTGCTACAATCCTTATACAGGTCACCATCACCTCGTACCTGGAATGTTGGAGGATACTTTCAAAGGTTTCCCTACTTATACCTCCTGTCTTCCCAACTCCACAAAGATGCAAAGGAGAGAGATCAAACCTCTGCTTATAGCCTTGCAGAAATTCCACATTTCACTTTGACTAAACCTCCAAAACTTCATATTGACTTACAAGGCCATAAACTCGTTTTAGGAAGCTGTTTTCTCCTTTCCTCCCTGCTTGATCTCCAATACTGTTTCTTCCCTCACTTTCCTTCCTCCACATGGACCCTTTGCTGATGCTGGAATACATGGCCACACAGAGCTTTGCTTTACTTGTCATCTCCACTGCACAACACCATTACCCAGTTTCCCTCACAATCTGTCCTATTTTGTGCTATTTTTTCATAGAAATAATAACTTCTTTTTGGTATCTTACCAACACTTGCTTTCTCCCATTGGTATATCCCACTGACATGGAAGCTCTGCAAAGGCAAAAATCTTTATACATTCATATTGTGCATTTTTGCAGAGATTTATATAAATATACACTAAAAGCCTATACAATACAGGTGGCAAATACTAGGTCCTTATTACATTAATTTTAATGAATTATAATGAATGAAAGAATTATAATAAATAAAGGAATTATAATGGCTAAAGGAATAAAAAGCAATGCCTGTGCATGTTTAAATCCTGGAGATATTTGAATTTTCAATCAGAAACCAAAATAATGAAGACTGGGTGTGGTGTAATACCAGCACTCAGGAAGTTGAGACAGGAGAATTATGGGTTTGAGGCTAGGTTGGGTTACCTTACAGGTTCTGGAACAGTTTTGGTTATGAGACCTTGTCTTCAAGAAGAAGGAAGAAAAGGAGGAGGTGGAAGAGGAGAAAAGAAAAATAAACCATAAAAATCCTCATAGATCTGTGGATGTCTTTAATTCCTACATATTATTGAATTTATATGCCAGCTCAACTTTACAGAGAAAATTGTTGAACTAAAAGATGGCATAAAGTTCCCACAGTATCTTGAGAATTGGAAGGCTTTCTCTCATAAAATATTTGAGGAGGAAAAAGAGCCAGGGTAAGACAGTATAAAACAGACAAATACAGGGAAGAAGCTATTCAGAAATCTAGAAAAGTACAAAGTACATTGATTGTATTGAGTAGATTTCAAGGTCACAGTTTGAAAGCATAGTAAAAGATAGTGGAAACTAATTTTAAAAAGATTATGTAGGTATACTGACAATACAGCCTATTAATCATTAAGTATGTCCTGCATGGCAGTTATTCAATCCCATAATTCAGGAAATTAAATAAATGGGAGCTCAGAAACAGGGCTAAAAGCAGAAAGACAATCATTAACCACAACAAATAGACAAGGACTTGAATTTGTGCAGTGTGAACAGGTTGTAATAAAGGAACACCATGACTGCTGCTCTGTCTGGCTCTTAATATTTCAACCATATTGTTACTCCTAGGATGTCAGTTTGAACCTGTCATTTTCACAACCTATACCCTAACATTACTTTAATGCTAAAAATAGCTCAAGACACTTTATGATTTATCTAAGATTCATTTATATAAAGAAGCCAGTGTTAGGACTGGGCATAGTTGCATGCACATATCATCCCATATACTTAGGATTTGGAGATAGAAGCATCATGATTTGAGACAACCTAGGGAAAGACATTAGCTGAGCACTATAATTAAAACAAGCCAAGCATGGTGATGAACACCAATGGTCCAACTACCTGGAAAACAGAGAAAGAGGATGATGCTCCAATGTCAGCCCAGGGAAACATGCCAGACTCTATCTACAAAACAGACAAAAAGCAAAAAGACTATGGTGTGACTTCAGTTCAATTGCAAAGCCTGAGTTCAGTTCCAGTACCACCAAATAATTAATAAATAAATAAATAAAATGAATAGGCCACATTTGGGGGAGAGGAGATTATTAAGTTTGAAGTGCAATTATTGTTGCTGGTCAATATATCACATTAACAATCTTTAAGAGCCAATAATTATGTCTACTTGCATTCAGAGGATGAAAATAGCATTTTAGGCATCTTCATAAGATTGTTCCTTCCTGAAGAATGCATGCAACAGTTAATTCAGTATTTAGCATAAAGGAAACTACAGCAAACCTCATAATTCTTTGATGGCCTTTTGCCACAGCTGCTTGATGGAGGAAGTGTGTACATCAATTTCTTTTTCCTCTTTAAGCTCTAGAGAAATGGGCTTGTCTATTTATGGCAAAGCAATGCTTTAAATGTAGCACTTAAAATATATGCCTACCATTTTTAATGTTTATTATATCACAAGCAACTGATAAAAACAGAAAACATAAAATTTTAAAGACAGAGATGCAGCTTTGTTAGATTGCTTCTGGGACTCAAGTTAAGAAAGTGTCACTGATAGCAACTTAAGATGAAGAAACATTACTCCAATTTCAAATAAGGAAAAATAAGATAAGACATAAGAGAAAAGGAAATGACCATTTAATTTATTTGCTTTTAGACTGTAAACTCAAACTGTTGTGCATTTGACATAATCACTCATCTCTCTGCAGTATATATGAGAATAGATAGGTTAAAAGCTAAGAAATGAAGAAGATATAAATATCTGCTTCCTTGTGACAGAACATGCAAAAGTCTCAAGAGGTCATTCTGGGAAGAGAAAATATGAGGGAATTGTGTTCGTTTGATTCCTTTCTCTTTCCTTGAAGACCATTAGATAAGAACGTTTTTCCTGTTTCCAGTATCTCCTCTTTCATGTCTGAGTTTATTTTTCTTTGAAGTCATTTCTTCTGCCTCTCTTCAGAGGCAATTATTGCCTCAACTAGAAAACCTAAGCACACATTTATACTCTGAGTCTGTTTCTCAATCTGTACTTGGGAAGAAGTAATAGCTTGCTATAAAGACATCTTTTGTTATTACCTTTTCTTTTTTTGCAATACTGGAGTTTGAGCTCAAGGCTTACATCTTGAACCACTTGACACGCCCTTTTTTGTGTTGGTTTTTTTTCAAGATAGGGTCACATGAACTATTTCTCCCGGCTGGTTTAGAACCTCAGTCCTCCTTGTCTCTGCCTCCTGAGTAGCTAGGATTACAAGCAAGAGCTACTAATGCCCATCTTGTTATTACCATTTTAAAAAATTCAATGAACTTTTTATGAAAGAAAATTGAAGGAAAGGGACAAAAACCACTGGTTTTAAAAGTTAGATGAGGGAGCAATCCAAGATGGTGGACAGGAAAGGGAATTAGAATTTCTGAGCTCCATGATTTCAGAAACCACTTCGAGACATAGGAGCTACACTTGGGTAATTCTGATTGTTTCTAACCAACTTAATAAGCACCAACACATTAGAGGCACATAAAATTCAAGGACTAACTCTTAAAACAGCTTTTAATTGCAAGTAACAGCTGGGGAAATCCTTGCATGGCACAGCACTAGGGTGTGTTTGTCCTGGAAAAAGCCCCTTGGCTGTTTCTCCCTTTTCCATCTTTGTTTTTTTTCTTTTTTTTCAAAAAGCAGAAGATAAAGCATCAAACAGAACAGAACTCTGACACATACTGAACCCCTAACCCATGGAAAGCCTACCTATGCCCCGCTGGCTTCATTGGCCAGTCCACAACGTATACATACTTCAAAACTTCATGTTGTGCACCATAAATACATACAATTTTTGTCAATGCAAAAATAAAAATTTTAAAATGAAAATGACCGCAAGAATTTCACAGACACTTCTCCACAGAAGACAGGGAAATGGAAAATGAGCATATGAAAAGGTGCCCAATATTATCCGTCACAATAATTTCCCAGTACTAAATTTAGGCCAATCACACGAAGGCCTGAGCACGACAGAACTGCGCTCTGGAGGCTGAGGCTGAGGATCGAGAGCCAGGCCAGCCTGGGCTGCAGTAGTAGTGACTTCGCTCTTGATAGCGAAGTAGCAATAAAGAGTTTCTCAAAAAAGAAAAGTCAAGCACCTGACAGATTCTCTGCTGAATTCTATCAGACCCTTAAAGAACTAGTACCAACTGTCTTTAAACTTTTCCATGAAATAGAAATATGAAGCCTGTATTACACGCATCCCAAAACCAGACAAAGACACATCCAACAAGGAGATCTGTAGACCCATCTCCTTAATGAACACCAATGCAAAATTATCAATAAAATAATGGCAAACCAAATCCAACAGCATATCAAGAAGCTCATTCACCATGACCAAGTCAGCTTCATCCCAGGGATACAGAGGTGGTTCAACATATGCAAATCTATAAATGTAATACAGCACATTAATAGAAGCAAAGACAAAAACTGAAACTATATCCATGTCTATCTCCCTGTACTAGTATCAACTCAAAGTGGATTAAGGACTTTAATATTAGACCTAAAACTCTGAAGTTAGTACAGGAAAGAGCAGGGAATATACTATAGAAGCAATATGTATAAGCAAGGACTTCCTCAGTAGAACTCCAGCAGTCCAGCCACTAAGAGAAAGGATGGACAAATGGGACTACATGAAATTAAAAAGCTTCTACACAACAAAAGAAATGGTCTCAAAGCTGAAGAGACCACCCACAGAGTGGGAGAAAATATTCACTGGCTATCCATCAGACAAAGGACTAATAACGAGAGTATATAGGGAGCATAAAAAACTAAACTTCCCCCAAATCAGTAAACCAGTAAAGAAGTGGGCAACTGAACTGAACAGAACTTTTTCAAAGGAAGAAATCTAAATGGTCAAAAAAACACATGAAAAAATGCTCACCATCCTTGGCCATAAAGGAAATGCAAATCAAAACCACACTAAGATCCACCTCATTCCTATTAGAATAGCTATCATGAAAAACATCACCAACAGCAAATGTTGGCAAGGATGTGAGGAAAAAGGAACTCTCATACACTGCTGGTGGGAATGTAAGCTAGTAAGAACATTTTGGAAAACAATATGGAGGCTTCTCAAAAAATTAAACATAGATCTGCCGTCAGATCCAGCAATACCACTCCTAGGGATATACTCAAAGGAATGCGACTCATGTTATCCCAAAGGCACTTGCACACCCATGTTTATTGCAGTGCTGTTCATGATAGCCAAGTTATAGATGCAGCCAAGATGCCCCACTGCCAATGAATGGATGAAGAAAATGTGGTATCTATGCACAATGGAATTTTACTCAGCCATGAGTAAACAAGAATGAAATTTTGTCATTTGCAAGTAAATGGATGGAACTGGAGCACATCATCTTAAGTGAAGTCAGCCAGGCTCAGAAGGCCAAAGATCATATGTTGTCCCTCATAGGTGGATTATAGAACTAAAACAATTGCAGTAATATTATTGGACATGGGTCACATGCTAAGGGAAGAATGCATACAGGAGGAATAGGGAAAGGGAGGGGCACCTTTTCATATGCTCATTTTCCATTTCCCTGTCTTCTGTGGAGAAGTGTCTGTGAAATTCTTGCGGTCATTTTCATTTTAAAATTTTTATTTTTGCATTGACAAAAATTGTATGTATTTATGGTGCACAACATGAAGTTTTGAAGTATGTATACGTTGTGGACTGGCCAAGTGAAGCGAATCGACACATGCATAATCTCATATACTCAGTGGTTTTGTAAAGCTTGGAATGATCACAAGTGTGTTGAGAAATATGTTAAGAAAAACTGCTTTGTAGCTGGGCACTGGTGGCTCATGATTGTAATCCTAGTTACTCAGGAGGCAGAGATCAGGAGGATCACAGTTCGAAGCCAACTTAGGCAAATAATTCTGGAGACTCTATCTCAAAAAAACCAACACAGAAAGGGCTGGTGGAGTGACTCAAGGTGTAGGCCCTGAGTTCAAACCCCAATCCAAACACAACAGCAAACTTATTTATTTATTTATTTTTGCGTGTGCGTGTGTGAGATGGGTTTGAACTCAGGGCTTCTACTTCTTTAAGGTTATAAAACATTTTTATGGGGGAAGGGGAACCAGCCTATCCTAGGAGACAGTTAAGAAACATCTCACTGTTCATTAGTAAGTGACATGCCTTTCTAATGAGATCTTCAACTCCATGCTTTTTTTTACGGTACTGGGGTTTGAACTCAGGGCCTACACCTTAAGTCACTCCACCAGCCCTTTTCTGTGAAGGGTTTTTTCCAGATAGGGTCTCCCGAACCACTTGCCTGCACTGGATTCAAACAGCAATATCCCTGAGAAGTTAGGATTACAGCTGTGAGCCATCAGTGCCCAGCTCCATGCTTAATTTCTAAGCAGTCATCCCTTCTGGTCTTTTAAGGTTACAAATTCATAATGTCAAGCAGATTTTTCTTAAGGGACTTAAGGAGTCCCTTTGGTAACCATCAGCCCCCCCATTCTTTAGCCAGTTTTAAATCTGAAATATGGTCTTTCACTGATGACAAGCTTTTTTCTTACTCCTTTCTTAATGTTAATGGAGCTTGTTTTGTTTTGTTTTGTTTTGTGATGCTAGAGATTGAACCCAAGATCTCACCTTTACCTTGAGCTACAATCCTATCTCCATAATTCTTAAATAGATTGAATGGATAATCTTATGTGGCAAATTGCAAGTTCTTAGATTCATTGGTTTGGTTCTGCAAGGTACATCCAGACAATGTTCTAAAAGATGTTCTTGCCACTAGATGTCAGCATGATTGTTAGTGTTGAACCTTGGGCCTGACACTAACATGTTCCCCCACTGAGCTAAGACTCTAGACTCAGCTGTAATTTAATTGTGATCTTTTCATGAACTTTCGAGTCTAGTGACAGTACAGAAAAAAGGGAGGTTGGAGTCTATCCCCACAGGATGTGGCGCAATGGACTTAGGTGCAAACGGGATGGTGAGAGCCCGACTACACTCTGTAGGTCGGCAGTCCCCAGAGCACACGTGATGTGTGATGTTGGCTGAGCCTGGCTTATAGGATGTCAAACATCCTCCCACCTCACCCCCCCCACAGTCAGCTGCACAGTGGTCTGCTCCAGCTGTGAGGTGAGCCTTGGGGTTCCAGGCAGAACTTTGAGCATTTGTTGCCTTTGAGGCTCAGCCTGGTCTTGGCAACAGCCAGAGCAGCGTCAGAGCCATGGATGGGCCCAAGGCCGTCGCCCAGCCGTACTTGGGGCTTCCTAAAGGACTTTTTCAGGGTTGTGACAACAAACCCTGAAGAAATGAGACCAAAGCCCTGTGATTTTCCATGGGAACTGCTGCTATATGGAGTGATTACTGGACTTTTTTTCATTATATTGCTTTTGTGGAGAAGTTTTCAGTCACTTAGAAGCTGACTTTATGTGAGAAGGGAAAAAGACCTGGCCACAGAACTTTCTGGACTCATGGAAGAAAAATGTCAGCTACTTGAAAAAGTTAGCCTTGTGGAAAAAGAACGTGATGCCTTCGTGTCATCTTGAAGAGAGGCCAGCTTTGAGACATGCTCAATGGAAGCAGAGACTCTGAAGGCAGCCTGTGAACAGCTGAAAAGATCCAAGTCTAAACTTGATGAAGTCCTCCTTCTAGAAAAACAGCTGAAAGCAGAGAAAGCTAAACGTTCTAAACAAGTTGAATTAATGAAAGAAATGTCAAAACTAATACCAGCCCTAGAAGATAAATCAAAATCTCTGGAATCCAACGTACTTAATGCAAAAACTACCTTAAGAATACTTCAAAACAATGGAGCACATCTGAAGGACTCAGCAAGAGATGCTTGGAAGGAAAATGCCCAGCTTCAGGAAAGCTGCAAGCAGCTTTCACAAGAAGCACAAATGTGGAAGGAGCAAGTGAGTGAACTGAAGAAACAGAAGACAACAGTTTATACTCCGTTGGGTGAAGTAGATACAATAAAGGAAGACTTCACAGAGCATATTAAAAATCTCCAGGCTAGACAAGCCACTCTACAGGCAGAAAAGACACGGTTTGAAATTGAAATTCAGAAGCTTCAGCAGACTCTTACGACCACCATTGAACTGCATGAAGAAAAGAGAATGATATACTGCATGAAACTCATGGCAGAGGATCATTACCGGCTAGAGACAGAGAAGAAACTTTCCCAAGCACAGGAAAAGACCAGCCACGCAGCTGAAGAGCTGGAGACCTGTAAAAAGATAGCCAGAGAACTTGAAGAAAACTTAGAGAGAATCAATCGCTATTATCAAAAGCAGACTCTTTATTATAAGAAAAAAGCTTATTTAAATTGGCTGGTAGTCCAGAATTCTGAAAAACAACTCAACTATCTTATAATGGTAAATGCCAGTGAAAGACAAAAATTAATCAAAATGAAATTAGAATTTGAAATGCTAGAAGATCCTTATGCATTTGATATTTCACATGCAGCATATGCCAGAGAGCCTTTTCCACCTGGTGGCCCACCATTGGGTCAACCTTCACCTGAAAGGAAAGCTCTTCTCACTCCACTTTTGTTGGAAGGACCACTCAGACCCCCACCTTGGCTTCCTCAGGGAGGAGGAAAAAGCATAAGAGGCCCGGAGAATCCTCTGGACCATCCCATTACCAATGGAAGAGGAGACCCAAGCTGTGACAGTCTCCGTGGCCCTCGTAGAGCACCTCCTGAGACTTGGTCACCTTCCCGTCCTTGCCAACAGGACAGAAGGATGATGATCCCTCCATCAGACCAACAAAGTACTGATCCAGCTCTTCCTCCACAGAGGCAAGACAGACTTTGTTCTCCTTCTGGTAAAATCTCTGGACCAGCAGAACTCAGCAGTTTTGATATGCCTTCTTTGCATAAAGAAGTATCTTCACAAAAAGAATCTAGTAGAAATGATACCATCAGTGATCGTGGTCATTCAAATGTGCCTGCCTCATCTCTGCCTGCCGAAAGGAAAGCAGTGGGCCCTGGATGTGTTCCTCCTGTCCGAAGTCCACGGCTCCCAGGGGATCCCAGGAGCCACTTCCTGAGAAGAGGGCTGCCTTTTCCACCACCTCTCCCAGGAAGTATGTTTGGAGCTCCTCACCATTTTGTACCACCAAGGGCAGTGTTCCCAATGGATCCCAGGAGCCATTTTCTGAGAAGAGGCCCACCTTTTCCACTGCCTCCTCCAGACAAGATGTCTGCAGCTTCCTCAGATCATTTTATACCAAGGGGTTTCCCTGGCCCACCACATCCTCCATTTCCAGTGAGAAATGTCTATTCACCCAGGGCTATCCCCAATTAACTTCCCCTCAGGAACTGGGTGTCCCCTGCTGCACCCACATCCTCAAAGTAGAACTGAGTTTTCTTCAAGGTCAATCCTACCTTCAAACCAACCTGCTACTGAACATCTAGAACCACAAGAAGAAACCCGGCAACATTTTGATCTCTTTTCAAAGTACTTTTCACTTCTCTCTTATTTTCAGTTTAAATTGCTACTGTTAATTTGTATGTGCATTAGTCATTATTCCTTACTTTCAATTCGGCATAGACATTTAATAGAAATTTAATTCTCAGAATAGTATGTTATAGATGATTTAAATGTGAATCTTATTATTTTATTTCCAATCTCTTTAATTTAGATAGTATATTTTACGTTCACTTTTTCTAGATAATATAGCTATTTTAATTTGATTGTCTAATCCCATATGACATAAATAAGAATTGGAGTTTTATGTCTGTAAGCCTACAGTGGGGCTATTTCCACCTCCAAAGGCTGTTGTCCTTATGCCAAAAAATGCATTGCAATTGTAGACCAATGTGAAAGTAAGATCTATTATCAAAGTACTTTTGAGTGCTCTCTCATCTTCATTGTAAATTACCACTGTTATTTAGTCACTATACCTTACATCAATTTCAAGCTTAATTGCAGTATAAGTCTCAGGACAGTATTTTATAAATAGATGATTTAAATATGAATAGTATCATTTAATTATCATTTTTTTCTGGGTAGTATAAATATTTTAAGTTGATTACTTAATCCACTATTACATACATAATAATTGGAGTTCTATGGATATAATCTTGCAGTGGGGATATTTTAAACTCCAGAGTTTGTGTCTTCATGCCAAGAAATTTATTTACTATAGTTATAGACACATGTGAAAGTAAGATCTCTCCTCACAATACCTTTGAATTCTGTCTCATTTTCATTTCATATCAATACTGTAATTTAGTCATTACATTTTACATCAAACTTGAGCTTAATCAAAATACTAGTGTCAGAATCATATTTTATAAATAGATGATTTAAAGATGAATCTTATTATTTTATATCTGTTCTACTATATTTTCATTTTATTCTAGATAGTGGAACTGTTTTAACTTTATTATTTAATCCAGTATTACATACATAATTGGAGTTTTATGGATATAATCTTGCAGTAGGGCTACTTTAAACTCCAAAGTTTGTGTCTTCATGCCAAGTAATGTATTTAACAATTATAGACCAATGTGAAAGTAAGATCTCTTTTCAGATTTCTTTTGACTGCTGTCTCGTCTTCATTATAAATTATTACTGTTATTTAGGCATTATATTTTACATCAAACTCAAGCTTAATAGAATTGTAATTCTCAGGATAATATTATATTAACAGATGCTTTAACTATGAATTTATTTTATTTAGATGGTGCATTTTAATTTTATTTTATTCTCGATAGTATCACTATTTTAATTTGATTATTTAAAACACTATTACATAAACAACAATTGGGGTGTTAAGTATGGAATCTTCAGTGGAACTATTTTAAACTCCAAACTTTGTGTCTTTATGGCAAGAAATGTATTTGCTGTCAATGTAGACCAATGTAAAGGTAACTTTACACTTAATTAAATAAATTTTAGTTGGTTTAATGTCTGGTTTGGCCTTCTTTTTTCTTTTTTGGCAGACAAAGGTTTATTACACAGCTCAGGACATGCTTGGGAAGAGGTAGAGGAAGTACTCAGCTCATCTTCAGCCATCTTCGGGGTACAGACATGAGCTATAGGTTTAAGTAGACAAAGAACTGGGGTCAGGGGACAAAGGTATGCATAGTTAAAAAGTCCCACTCACAGGTGTGCTCTGGTTGACCATTATCTTAGTTCAAGGGTTCTCAGAGGGGTTCCACAAAAGATGATATCACTGTCAACACTTGAGGGGAGCCATCTGGTTCCCATGAGATGATCGCTCCTACTCCAGGGTGCAGCCTCGTCATTATAGGTCATTGTCCTCATTTGGGGGGGTGTCTGTCCTGCAAGTCTCCATTGTTCCTCATGGGAAGTTTCAGTCATTGTCATAAAGACGTTATTGGTCATTCCTGTCCTTCCATGATTCCAAGGTGGCTGAAGGAGAGAATGGCTCAGAGCAAAGGACAACAGGTACAAAATGGAGACAGAGATGCCAAGCATCTCCTGCCTTTAGTTAATTCACAGGCCCAAGTAAGAAGTCAGTGCTTTTCAGCAAAAGAAATTTAAGTGCCTTTTACAAGTGTGGCTATTGCCCCCCTCCCAGTCAGTGCATGAACCCAACACCCCACTTCCCCACAGAGGGATTCAGCACAGACACAATCCCCAATATAAGGGGAACAAGGCATAGAGAAGGTGTCATTGTGCAGATGGCAGGTCCTTAGGCAAAGAGAGCTCCTTAGAAGCATCTGGGGCTTTATGGTCATCACTTGGCTTTGTTTGTCTGGGGGGAGACTGAGGGGCCCCAGGTCTCAGCTTGGGGTCCAGGCTGGCTGATCCTCCCTCTAAGGGTCTGTGTAAGTTGGGGGAATGAAGGCAGAGGCTTAGGCAGGGAGCTGGAGGCCAGAACCCTGTGCTCTGTCCTGCCAGTTGGACCCTGGAGTGGACCTCTTTTCTTCCCAGCTTTGTTAATGTCGCTCTGAGGGTGTGACACCATGAATCTGCATATCCTGGGCCCTAAGCGCTCTGGAGACAAATGCCCAGCTGGCTGAAATCTGTGTGACAAAGCTAGCAGAGCCACTGCTCTGTGTGTTCCTTGTGATTGGTGTCCTTCTCCATCTGGTCCAGCTGTTGGACTCCACCAATCCCTGGCATGAACACACCCTGTGTCAGGTTTCTGTCCTGTTCATGGTAGTGGACAGCTTCCTCGGGGACAGTCTTTCCCCTGGAGTTATACATGACTGTCCTTAGAGGCACTTCACCGAGGGAGCAGGACACTCTTTATCATGCTGTCTGCATGGCTTGGGAGGAAAGTTTAATTACAGCTGCCAATGCTTGGAGGAGAAGTTCGGTCTCCAGGGTCTGCCCTTCTTCTCGGCCACTCACGGACACTCTTGTTCTGTTTGTGCAGGCTCCTGGCATTGTGACATGGGAAACTTGCAGTGCTTGTTCAACAACCCATCTTGAGGGAAAAACAAAACCCTTGAGACAAGATGCTCTATACTTCGTAACATGATCTGCAAATTTTCAACCAGAAAAGTCGGTCCTATATCCATCATATCTGTTGTCGCTACTTTTGTGACAGCGCATCTCACCCCTGTAGACTCAGCCATCTTCTCTACTGCCCATTGCAGAACCCAGTGTGTCCTCTGCCGTCTCACAGAACGGGACATAGGGCACCTTTGGCTGCCTTGCCCCCTTTGCAGGATTGGGGAAGATAAGCAGTTTTGCTTGCAAGTCAAACACTTGCTAAGTCTTCCATTTGTGGTTGCGACTTCATTCTGTTCTCTGTGGCATATGTCCCCAGGAGAGCTATCAGCAATGGCACAAAGCCACCTGAAAGTCCTCTTGAAGCAAAAATCTGCCTGCTGCAGCCTAGGTAAAGGTTTTTTTTTGAGGTTTCAGGTTCTTATATTTTGGGTGGAGTTTGGTCCCCATTTATTGATGGCTGCCTGACAGTCACCTCTGCCAAAGCTGCTTCCATGAAGATGGTCTTGGTCCAATAAGCAAGCGGTGGGAATGAAACCGGAGTTTTGGACCCAAGGACCAAAGTCCTGATATTCCACATACCAGGTTAGGTCACCTGCCCCTAGACTCCAAATAAAGAGGCATGGTGAAGGCAGAAAAAAGAGGTTTATTACACGGCTTGGGACATGAGCAGAGGAAGCACTCAGCTCATCCTTGGTCATCTTCCAGGTACAGACATGAGTTATAGGTTTAAGTAGACAGAGAACTTCTTGTTTGGCCTTAACAATACCAAACCTGTGAGTTTCCCATTAAAAATAAAGAATAGCATTTTCTAGAACATACATTTGATGAACTGTTTTCCAAGTTATTTTCTCATCTGCTTCTCAAAAGACTTTTGTGTAGATAAAAATTGTGATTACCACTTTATACGTAAGGCAATAATAATTAAATGATTTGCTATGAATGACAGAGTGGACAATGGAACTCTGACTCCAGATGTTTTGGTTGTTACACTGGACCATGCTAACTATAGTAAAAACGTACAATTCAAAACTAAAAAGCTGGACATGGTGGAGCACTTCTGAACCCGAGCTACCTGATTGGCAGAGACAAGAATGTAATGGTATGAGGCCAACCTGGGCAAAAAACACATGTCCCTATCTGGAAAATGAAAAATAAAAGCAAAGGACTGGGGGCATGGCTCAAGTGGTGTAACACATTCCTAGCATGCAGAAGGCCCTGCACTGAAAAACACAAAGGTAAAAAGCCAAGGCTGGGGTTGTAGCTTGGTGGTGTTGTATGTCCTTAGATAAGCAAAGTTCAGAGTTCAATCTCCAGCACCAAAACCAAAAATAAATAAATAGTGTAAAAACGTACTTCCACAATATAAGTACTTAAAGTATGACATTTCATGCAACATGGTTAATTGCTTGTCCTTAATTAGGGGAAATAACCATTTAGTTAATTGGTTAATTGCAGGGAAACAGTCATTTCTGTTAACACTACTAAGAGCACAACAGAAACAATGGCCCTAATCCCTGCCTCCAGGGAACTGACCAGGTAAGGAGATGCTAAGCACGTGATTTGCAAAATGAATCCTAAAGTGTATCGCACACAGCTCAACCATGGGGACTGTGAACTACAGAATGGATGAGGCTGCTCAGGAAAGGCATCTGAACTGCAAGTGTTGAAGGAATAAATTCTTGACAACTGCAGCAGGCACAGACTGGCAGGGAAAAGGGGCAGCACATTCTAGATGTGGGAGATCAGGAGGAAACACAGGGAGGCAGCACAGAGGAAGGGGGGCCTCCAAAACTATAAGGAAGGGAGAGGACTGGTTCTGGAAACTGAGAGGAGAATGGGTAGACTTGCTAAGGAGCTCACTAGACCTTAACAAGCAGAAGAAGTCATTGACAAAGTACATCTGCTTTCAGTCTCCCAGCAATGTATCAAATGTGTAGAAACAATGTATCAAACACCAAGCACAGCACCCCATCCTTTCCTGTTTTCCCCTGAAGTACAAGGAATCAATAAACCTTGAATATGTTACCTCAGTGGCAACTTTCAAGTAATTGACTTAGGGTTACTGCCAAGGCAAATTCTTCACCTCTGATAACAGAGCAGGGCAGATTCAAGAAAATAGAACATGGTTGAAAGGCTTGTAGCTGTAAAGAACACAATAAGCACATGGTTTTATTCAAGTAAAAATGCTTCTTACTATAAACAATTAAAATCAGTCCTCAAGAAGCCTATGAAGCTTGTAATTCCACCTAGATATGTCCACTTGCCTATCAACAGAAAGCAAAGAACAACCTAATTCCAAATGAAAAACTGCAAATTGATTTGCTATTTCACATAATAACCAACACACTGTATTAAGAACCTACCAGGAACCAGGTTCTTCATCTGTTGTCTCACTTAGCACTGCACCTCTATGAGATGTTACACTGTTTCATAGAAAAGAAAACTGAAGTTGAAAGAGTCTGTAAGTAATACAAGCTCATATTACCTTCAAATAGGGGAGCAAGAGCAGGATCCCAACCTGTCTGACACAAAGCAAGTTGCTCCTCTGTCGCAGTGTATTGATCCCATAATCTGCTTTGACAATCCCTGCCCAATCAACTCGTTTCATTTTACACTAGTGTGGGAGATCTCCATGTGGCAGGCCCAGGGATGTTCAGCTCACTCTTTCTACATGTCCACATGCACATGTGCTTAGACCAAAGGTGTCACTGGTGACAGTAATGACCTCTACAGGTTTTGTGGACATTTGCACATAAGACATCTTAAATTGTCACAGTGACTGGAGGGTGTTATTGACACTCTATGGCGAAGGTCTGCTATACTTAGGATTGTCCCAAACAGTTAAGAATTTTCCCAAAATTCCATTGTATATCAATAGTACATTTTCTCATTCCATTCATCAGTTGTGGAGCTCCTTGGCAAAAGGGTGGTTCTTAACTTTGGGCAATTTTCCTGACAATTTTTACATGTCATTTTAGGGTATTGTTGTATAAGGAGCGTCACCACTGACATCCTCTTTCCCCTCGCCTAGTAGGAACCCAGTAGTGTCATAGCAGTTCTTATTGATTGAGTCTCTGAGATACAAATGGTTGAGAATGATGTGACGACTGTGATGGCCTCCTGGCATTTCTTTAATGCCTACTGAATTGTTTCATCATTTACCTAAATGTGGAATAAGGTAAGTTCAACCTAGCAATTCAGTAGTAGTTGGAGATATACATTAAGAGATTTATTACAAGGAATTGATTGATGTGATTGTGTGGTGGCTAGGGAAGTCCCAAATTCACAGGATGGTTTGTCACAAAAGAGAGGCTGGAAATTTTAGGTACGCACTAAGTTATTCCCACAAACAGAATTTTTGGGAAATCCATGCTTTATTTATTTATTTTATTTTAAATTTTATTTATTTTAAATTTTTACTAACATATGTTACTTGTTCAAAGTAAGGGTTGTCATTATTACACGTTCATACAGTCATGCAATGTACTTTTTTTTTTTTCAGTGTTTATTAGTTGTACAGGGGGTTTTACTGTGACATTTCCAGGTATGCTTACAATGTACCTTGGTTAGATTCACCCTCCCATCATTCTCCCTCACCTCCCTCTCGCTTATTTAAAATGATTTCCACAGGTTTCAGTGTTCTGTCTTCATACAAATATATAATAAATTCCACCATTTCACCCTCCTTTACCTTCTCTATTCACCCTCTCTCCCACGTTTATGCCACCCAGTAGGACCTGTTTTACATTCGTGTCCATTATTTAAATACATATTCATTGTTCAAGGGAGTATTTCACCAGTGAATATATTTTACTTTAATCTGTCTTAACTCCCTCTTTTACTCTTCTTTACCCTTCCTCCCTATGCCCTATTAGTCCACAGTTTTCTGTTCATTTCATTATGTCATCTTACTGCACAGATACAATGGATTTCAATATTATCCACTCTCTATTATTCTCTTTTCCTCTCCCTCCTCCTATTTTTTAAAATTTTTTTGATTTTATACCATTGGGGTTTGAACTCAGTGGCTCACACTTGATTGGCAGGCTTTCTACTGCTTAAGCCACGTCGCCAGCCCCTTGGTCTGCTTTTAAGGGCTGTGAAGTGATTGAACCCAGACTACCCAGATAATCTAAGATAATCTCCTTCACTTATAGTCACTGAACTGTGAACCACAATCATATCCATAAAATACTTTCACCTCAGTACCTAGATTAGTGCTTGATTTAGTAGAGCCTGTAGCCTGGGGCAGTTGCACATGAAAAAGACCACCACAGTGTGTTTGATTTGACTTTGTTGTCATTTAAGGCTCTCAGGTCTGGCTAGTTCTCATGGTCATCCATTGATGACCTATAAAAATCTCCTCCATTTAGATTTCAGTCCCTGCAGATGATGTCCACAGGTGTAGCACAGGACGTTTCTTCTATTGCAGGCCAGTACAGACCTTTGGTGTGACTTCAGAGGAATGGCCACCAACATGGCTTGGATCCTTCCCCAGGAGCCTGTGAATCAACCATGAACATTCCCTCTTTACTCAGCTCTCACGAGGTCTGGGCCCAGCAGTGCAGTTTCAGGACAGTGTGCTTTTACCTCTAGGGTGGAGAATCAGACTGAGAATATAATTTACAACATTGCAGTAGACTAAGGAAATGATTTTAAAATCAGGCTGTAAAGATTGGCATAAAATTACTCTTTAGGTACTTTGCCTCAGAAAAGGCGGACATGATAACCACCTTCGGCTCATCCTCATCCCCATCATCTGGCTGTCTGTCATGATGAAGGCAGCCTCCCTCCTCCCTTCACACAATAAGTCCTCCACTCACCCCCGGATATGGGCTTCTATCAGGAGTCCTAATTCCGCTTCCTCTTGTCCGACTCTGAACTTTTCCATTTGGTGTCTTTAACCTTTTGCTCTTTAGTGGCATCTTCACTCTTAATCATTTCAATTGTTAAAATAAAAACACTTCCTTAAGTTCTGTGCTGCTCTCTATCTCATACCTCTTCTTCACAGCCAGTGAGAGCTGTCTTTTCCATTCCTCAGCCACCTGCCGTCAGCCCGTCACTCTCACCACTCCTTGGAATCACTCTTATATGGTCACAGAGATGCCCTTCCTGCTCAATCTTTTGGTACATTTTTAGATTTTTACAATTGTTTTTCAGTATTTGACATTGTCCTTCATTCTCATTGTCCTCATTTCCCGCTGGTTACCCCTTTGTGACAGCAGGCAATTCTCTTCCATCCACTTTTAAAATTTTTGCTCTGCAGAGCTCCATCTTTGGCTCTCTTCCTTTTTTTTTTCCCCCTGTACACATGTACTTGATGTTCTCCATGGCTAGGGCTACTGCTACTGTACATCATTTTTTGAGCTCCTAACTCCAAGTTTTCAACCAAATTTCAGTCTTCCTTCAGACCCTCAGACCCCCATGCTCACTAGACATTGTTCTGATATTCCACAGGTGCTTTTTCTTTCTTTCTTTGCAGTGCTGGAGATTGAACTCAGGCCTTGCACATGCCAGGCAAGTGCTCTACCACTGAGCACTCCCCAGGCCTTATGGGTACTTTAAACATTTTACCCTGGCATGCCTCTTTTGTCCCTTGGTGGGATGCACCACCATCTGTTTAGCTGCCCAGGTCAGCTGTGCTCCTCCTACTCAAATCCAGTCAACACACAATACTGTTGATTTTGTTTCCTTACTACCTCAGACCCATCTGCTTTTCTCCACTGGCCTTTCCTTGTTTTGGGCCAACATCACGTTTTCCTCCTCACTTACTGTTGACTTCTTGGTGTTTTCCACTTTTATCCTTTCAATCTTTTCTCTACAGTGGCTTCATTTATTAAATTTTTTTTTTGTTTTGGTGATACTGGGGTTTAAACTCTGGGCCTTGCACTTGCTAGGCAGGTGCTCTACCATTTGAGCTATTTCCCCAATCTTTTTTTGCTTTAGTTATTTTTCAGGTAGAGACTTGACTTTTTGCTCTGGGGCTGTCTTGGACTTGAACATGCCAACAGAGTAGGAAATACTTTGGAACTAATAGGTATAGGCAATGACTTTCACAATGGAACCCCAGCAGCTCAGCAACTAAGAGATAGCATAGATAAATGGGACCTCATAAAACTAAAAAGCTTCTGCTCAACAAAAGAAATAGTCTCTAAACTGAAGAGACCAGCCACAGAGTGGGAGAAAATATTTGCCAGCTACCCTTCAGACAATGGACTGATAACTAGAATATATAGGAACTCAAAAAACTAAATTTTCCCAAAATTAATGAGACAATAAAGAAATGGGCAAGTGAACTAAACAGAACTTTCTCAAAAGAAGAAATTCAAATGGACCAAAAAAATGCATGAAAAAATGCTCACCTTCTCTAGCAATAAAGGAAATGCAAATTAAAACCGCACTAAGATTCCATCTCACCCCTGTTAGAATAGCCATCATTAGCAACACCACTAACAACAGGTGTTGGTGAGGATGTGGGGAAAAAGGAACCCTTTTACATTGCTGGTGGGAATGTAAACTAGTACAACCACTCTGAAAAAAAATTTAGAGTCTTCTTAAAAATCTAAACATAGATCTACCATATGATCCAGCAATACCCCTCTTGGGGATATAGCCAAAAGAATGTGACACAGGTTACTCCAGAGGCACTTGCACACCCATGTTTATTGCAGCACTATTCACAATAGCCAAGTTATGGAAACAGCCAAGATGCCCCACTACTGACGAATGGATTAAGAAAATGTGGTATTTATTCACAATGGAATTCTATGCAGCCATGAAGAAGAATGAAATATTATCATTTGCAGGTAAATGGATGGAATTGGAGAACATCATTCTGAGTGAGGTTCGTCTGGCCCAAAAGACCAAAAATCATATGTTCTCCCTCATATGCGGACATAAGATCAAGGGCAAACACAACAAGGGGATTGGACTTTGAGCACATGATAAAGTGAGAGCACACAAGGAGGGGTGAGGATAGGTAAGACACCCAAAAAAAACAGATAGCATTTTTGCCCTCAACTCAGAGAAACTAAAGCAGAAACTTTAAAGCAACTGAGGCCAACAGGAGAAGGGGACCAGGAACTAGAGAAAAGGTTAGATCAAGAAGACTTAACCTAGAAGGTAACACACATGCACAGGAAATCAATGCGAGTGAACTTCCTGTATAGCTATCCTTATCGCAAGGAGCAAAAACCCTTGGTCCTTCCTATTATTGCTTATACTCTCTCTTCAACAAAATTAGAGATAAGGGCAAAATAGTTTCTGCCTGGTAGTGAGGGGGTAGTGGGGGAGAGGGAGGGGGTGGGTAGTAAGAGAGGGAGTGGGGGGAGGAGGGAGAAATGACCCAAACATTGTATGCACATATGAATAAAAGAAAGAAAAAACAGAGAAAAAGAACATGCCAACAGAACCTAGCTTATCTGTTGAGTTGAGGATCTTGCCACCTTTTTCCTTTGTTGCGGCAATATAGTCAGAGGAGAAACCAAGCAACACTCGGGGGAGTGGAGAACTCAGATTTTAATTTTTACGCTAGCCGGCCCAGACGTGTACTTGTGTCTGAGCCCCGAACAAAGGATCCACAGGCTATTTAAAAGGCAGTGCAGGGTATCAGGTTACAAGGAATGTGCTCTCCCATAAAGTAGGGCTAGTAGTGGCTTAGAGACCTAAGGTTTAGATAAGAACAGCAGGGGAGTCCTGCTTTGGAAAGTTTATTTACAAGTGGAGACAAAGGAAGGCAGGAATGGGTGCTTATCTCTGCATGGTGCCTTTCATCTTGGTCCCAAACTTTTGCATGGCTCTAATGGGCAATTCCTCACAGCTCTGTCCAAGGTTACAGCTTTTAGTTGACAGTTTACCATGTTTTACAACCCTGTTTCAACGCTATCCTCCTCTTCATTCCTCCCTTTTGATGCTTTTTCCACTTGTGGACAAGCATCAGCACTAGACTTTAGAAATCTTATAAGGTTTTTCTTGTCCCAAAGACCTATATTGTGTTACCAGAAGCTGTAACTTTATCACCTCCATTTGCGAGCTAACGAAGTTAGTTATAGCGTTAAGAAGGCACATACAAACTCAAGTGCCAAGAGAAGAAGCATAAGGAGAGGGCCAGATAGTGGAATCAGCCGTATCTCTGCCCATTTCCATCTGCTTTACATAAAACAACACTCTGTGTTTGAGAAAAGTCAAGGCCCTTCTTCTTGGCAGTGAATAAATCCAACCCACTCTCGTTTCGGAGGACCACTGATACTAGAGTTCAGCTGGTCCTGCATGGTCACTATAGACCTAGCCACTTGTTCTATGTCATTTGTGAGGTCCACAGATAATTGATTATAGTAGGCGACTGATGAGGCAGTCCCTCCTACGCCTGTTCCTTTCCCAGTCATTATCCCCAGTCCGATTAATAAAGGTATGAATTGGATAGCTCTCTTCGACCACACATGAGCCGTTAAAGGAGGGGAGGCAGTCTGATTGTTAAGCACTATGTTTATCTGGGGTGAGGAATGCTAATGTGCAAATGCCCTTCCAGTCAGCTGGCAAGTACTGAAAAGCAAGTGTCCCTCAGACAAGGAAGAATCCCAAGCTGGTGCACCATAGCCTGTCAACTGTACATCTAATGGTGGTAGCTGTACAGTTGAGATTCCAAGTTAAGATTTCCTGTCCTAGAAGGAAGCCTTAACGGGGGTCATGGTGGTGGCAGATCAATGTCTTTTACTGGCCCAGGTCCACCTAGGTAATCACCTCTGGGTGGCCTCTCTAGATATGCAGCTCTCCCTTTAGTAAACTGATATGGGAGTGGGGTGGAAGGGTAGGGTGGCACAAGGAGGTTTAT
Organism: Castor canadensis; assembly: GCF_047511655.1. Taxonomy (NCBI): domain Eukaryota; kingdom Metazoa; phylum Chordata; class Mammalia; order Rodentia; family Castoridae; genus Castor; species Castor canadensis. The sequence continues at coordinate 69,558,420 of NC_133396.1, read as the reverse complement.
TTCCTCCATTGTTTTATGACTTTAAGGGGTCCCTATCTTTCTCCCAGCAACCCATATGCCCTATAATGTCTTTGTTTTTGCAACCCAGTTAGGCTATCAGCTTTCTTTATAGTAAATCGTCCCTCTCCTGGTGCATTCAGAGATTGATATGCTGTACACGAGTGCCAGATACTGATAAAAGGTGAAGGCATACCTCAGTTTTCCCTGGAAGGAAAGCGGCCTTAGGCAGGCCGAGCAGTCATCCTAGCCTCCCAATTGGACAACCTCAAAATGTAACAGAATCAGAAGGCAATAGCACATCAGAGACCTCATGCCTGAGACTGGGGTCTGGGATACAGATGACACCAAACAGCAGTAAGTCTTCCTACTATGAGGAGATAACAGAAGGCCAGCAGTAACCTCTGGCTTACATTCCAATCTTGGGGAGCAGTGACAGCCAGTCTTAGTGCAAACAGACTGCACAATGCTAATCAGCAGGATAAGGTATGGGTGACAGAGAAGAGGATACATTTGTGTCCTGGTGAATGAATCCTCAAGCTTCTGCCGTGCATTGACCAACCAGCTTCCAGGATGTGGCTGGGGCAGGGTTGGAGATCTCTCTAGTGATGGCATGCTGTTGTGAAGTTCTCTGGAACCTTAATCTGAGGGGTTTTAGTTGAGTCACGGACAGCCTGTCAGATGTTGGGCTCTGCAGGGCCACCTGTCCTTTTATCCAGGAGTGATGAGTCCCAGGAGTGACACCTGTAACTTTAACAGCCCTAAGAGTTGCTAACATTACTAGATGGGGACCTGTCCAACTGGGTTGGAGTAATTTCTTTTTAATCTTTTATGTATCATCTCTCTCCCTTTTTTTTTTTAACTGAGTAGAATTACCTTGGCAATAATATACTGTCAGTATATATGTCTAAGAAAACTTATTTTTTTAAAAAAAGTTAAAAACACCGTCTTTAAGTATTAAAGGACATGTTTAGAGCCAATAAAAATAGTTATTTTGTCTCTATTTAAGTAGAAGACCCTGTCAAAAAATATGAGTTTGTGTCTGGAAAAGCTTTAATATCAGATAGCCACACATACATAAGAACCATTTCTTTAATCCTCTCGGCCTTGGTTATCTTTGAGAGGTCTGGCACCAATGACTCCATTGGAACTTTGATGGCATTCCCCACTTTGTCTCCAAATTGTTAGTCTCTGAACAGTCTCTTTTGAAGATTTGTCTTCCATCCAAGTACTAACCAGGCCTGACCCTGTTTAGCTTCCAAGATCAGATGAGATCGGGCGCGTTCAGGGTATTATGGCTGTAGACTGAAGATCCTTCTTGATTGGCTACTTTTTCCTGGATTCTGTTTGTTTGGTTTCGGTCCCACGTTGGGAGGGAATAACAAGCAGATTAGGTGGGAGTCAGTGCCAACTAGACCCTTTTGGCCAAACTTAAGCAACAAAGAGGCTTAGAAGGAGTGGCTCTTAGGCAGTGGTCTTTTAGACGAGGACAATACAAAACAAAATCTAACAAAAGCGGATGTCTAAGTAGTTAGCTTGGTTGACACATAAGCACTTATTAGAGTCATTTTTATGGACTTGATTATAAATGTCCCAGGAGGATCAGAACTGAAATGACAAAAACTTAAAAGAGCCATGGTTAAAATTTTGATGTACAATTTAGCAACTAGCAGAGCAGTACACCAGTACCACTAACTTTATGTTACCATGTTTCTCTAAATTGTGTATTGTAGAAGGCTTGATATACTTAAAAAAATACAAATATATTTAATACACAGAAACCAGCAATAGCATCACAACTCTATAGAGGTTAATAACACATATTAATTTAGTTATTGCTCTTGAAGTAAAACTTCAGATTTTTTATCAGTTGTAGGGGAAAGAACAGTTTTAGCAAACCCAAACAGCAAAGTCACAAACTAGCCTAGGGTACAAACTGTATTAGAATGTTTAACATGAGGTCATACTTAGGCAGAAGTCCTGTGGAGGGGGACCCCAGCAAGAGAGCAAGAGCCCATTGCCATATATAGGCTTGGGCTAGACATAGGAGGCTAGTGGAAAAGTACCAGGAAAGTCACTGTCTGCCCAGCTGTCCCTGGCATATATCCAGGATGACAAAGGTGAGCCTTCTACAAGGGGGCGGGTCTAGTCCTAACATGGCTGTCCTCATTGTTAACCCCAACATAAACCAACTCTTAAATAAACATGACTCAGTTACCTTAGTAGTTAAAACCTTGACAAAATCACCAGAGAACACAGGAAAATATTTATGGAGACTAAGTGTGGAGTTAGGAAACATAGTGGCCAAGAATCATGGCTCAGATGTTGATAAGAAATCATATCCCAGATTGTTGACATTAACAGATGGCTCTTGACATAGAGCAGAATCCCATCAACCTGCAGTCAATGGAACCCCCCCCCCTAAAATAACAGCCCCAATCTGGTCATCTCAGGGAAAAATTCCCTCCACCTGCCATGTGGAAGGAGTAGGACTAACACCTCCACTCTGTTACGCCTAATAAAAACTGGAGATCTTGACTTCCAGTGTAGTGTTCCTTTTGGAGTTTTTATTTATTTACTTACTTACTTTTATCCTATCTGGAGGGTGCACTTTGGCTTTACATAAGTAAATCTGTCTTAACCCTCATATCAGTGCAGCAGTACTCCCTGTGTTCAGCTGCCTCTTGTCTCTCTGTGTTTTAATAAACTCTTGTTATCTTGACAAATTTATGGATTAACCTGTAGTATCAAAAATTTCTGAGTTATCTTGACAAAACAAAACAATTATAAGACAATTTTTGTAAGTGTTCTCTAGACCAATATAATATTTTTAAGGTAGCCTTGTTGTTATGAGCTTAGAGACTTAAGTTTTAGTTTAACATCAGTACATTAAATTTTGAAGTTATAAAACCTTTAATGTATCTGGATTTTAGTTAACTTTAACCAGTTCTATACCATCTATAAACTGTATCATTTTATGACAATTTACTCTGTATCTTTGTGACAATTTATTTCGTATCCTCTGGGGAACTGGTCTTTATCCTCTTCTTTATCTAAAAGTATTCTTTTAACCCTTTATTTATTTTGAAAAAACCACATCCTTAATACCTTTTATATATTTTGTTACTTGTTGAAAATAACTCATAAAATCTTTTAACTTAGAGCCTTACATTTGCATGAAAAAAACAAGAAAGAAAGCAACCCTGAAATTATTTTTTGTATAAAAGCAATTTATAGAAAACTCATTTGTTAATAGACCCATATATTATAAGAGAGAATTAAATCCCAGATTTTATTTATGACAGAATGAAACAGGCTAAGGTCATTTTAACTACCTAAATTCTAAGACTTTGTTGCACACTGTAGCCTTTTTTTTTCCTTCCTGGCTAAGCCAGAGTGTTAACCCCTGAGTGTCTGCATCCTAGTGAGACCTGACTGAAATAAGTTTGAAAACTTGTTTTTTTGTTGTTGTTGTTTAAGGTAGCAGTAGAACAGAGTAATAACTTCTACCTTTACTCTATAATAAGAATCGTCCTTAAGGTGTTTACATATTTAAATGTAAAAGCCTAAGCAGTTTATAACAAAAATGTTTAAAACAAATATCCTGTTTTTTTTCCCTTGAATATCATATTAACCTTACAGTATCAATTTAAGAACCATTTTTAAAATGTTTACATGCACACAAAAAAAGTTTTATAAATTAAGCATGCCAGAAAAACTGTCAATTTAAGTGCGCATAAAATGAGCTGGAATTCCAGGAGCAGATTAAATTTTGCCCATGCTTTAAACAAATTCACACACACACACATACACATTCACACCAAAGTTGTAACACTTTCCTTCCCCCACTCTGGGAGAAGTGCCTGACCTGTGGAACTCCTCTCAGAGGCTCCGGGAGTGGATCAAACTCCCCTTCTGTCCAGTGGGACAGGACCTGACTGAAGACCTGTGGAACTCCTCTCGGAGGTTCCGGGAGTGGATCAAGCTCCCCTTCTGTCCAGTGGGACGGGACCTGACCTAAGACTGATTTCCCCAGGGGTGGTGCTTACCGAGTCCAGACGGGACTGCCAGATGAGTTTGTCCACTTTTCCTTGGAGTCCAAGCTGGGTCAAGACTGCTCAGAGAGTTGGGGCACCAGGGTGAAGGAGAACCCGGAATACCATCGGGTGGCACGCCACCTCGTTCAGTCCTGTGTCCCTCCCTATTCCGATGCAGCCCAGCCGCCAGCTGGTGGTACAAGGGGCCAGTTGGTTGGAATCTCACTGGGGCCTCCATTTGTGTGGCAATATAGTCAGAGGAGAAACCAAGCAATACTCGGAGGAGTGGAGAACTCAGATTTTAATTTTACTCTAGCCGGCCCAGACGTGTATCTGTGTCTGAGCCCCAAACAAAGGATTCACAGGCTATTTAAAAGGCAGTGCAGGGTATCAAGTTACAAGGAATGTGCTCTCCCATGAAGTAGGGCTAGTAGTGGCTTAGAGACCTAAGATTTAGATAAGAACAGCAGGGGAGTCCTGCTTTGGAAAGTTTATTTACAAGTGGAGACAAAGGAAGGCAGGAATGGGTGCTTATCTCTACATGATGCCTTTCATCTTGGTCCCAAACTTTTGCATGGCTCTAATGGGCAATTCCTCACAGCTCTGTTCAAGGTTACAGCTTTTAATTGACAGTTTACCATGTTTTACAACCCTGTTTCAACGCTATCCTCCTCTTCACTCTGGTTGGCCTTGAACTGTGATTCCAGCCTCCCAAGTAGCTGGAATTATAGCTGTGAATCACCATGCCTGGCACGCACTTTCTCTCTCTCAACTAAAAGGCAAATCTAATGTTATCTTTCTTTTGTATGAAATATTTCAAACCATGGCCTTGAGGGTGGAATTCAAATTATCATCATTAGTAGTAGTAGTCTGGCTATATAGCCCAGGCTGGCCTTGAACTCATGATCCTCCTGCCTCTTCTGGGTGTTGGGATTATATGCATTGGCTTCAAATTCTTTCACATAGATTACAGGGTTCTTTTCTAGTTTCCTGCCTTTTGATACATCCTACCAAGTTGCTTTACTACTCTCCTAATATCTAGTCCCAAATTTTTCTTGTGTTTCCATGAATGCAAATACTTCTCTTTTTCTTGTTTTTGGTGGTAGTGGGTTTGGACTCAGGGATTTGCTCTTGCTATGGCTTGAGCCACACCTTTAGCCTGCAACTAGGGGAGCAGGACCTAAAATTGGTTTTCAGTTTTGGATTTATTTTGAAAGATAGTTTCCTTTGTGTTAGCATCTGAATGTCATGAAATGTCAGAAATGGTTTGTAAGTATTTTTCTGACCAGAGCTATCATAGTCCTCTCGATAGGTGGCTGATAAATACTTCAGGCTACTTTTTGTCAGGAGCCATCGGTCCATAAAGGCTATAGTTACTGTGCAAGGCATTGCTGGAAATTTCTTGGGATAGGTTAACAGGCTCCCTTTAGTTTGGAAATCTTTAACTGAGGCAAATAAAAACAAAGTATATATTTGTTTATTAGTTTTGAAGTAACATCTACTTATTATTCTCTCCTCATTAAAAATAAATAATAGCCTCTTTCCCACTAGCCACGGTGAGTTGTAGACCATTCTGTTACTTATGAGAAGAGTAGACTTTAAAAAATATTAGTTAATCTAAGGTTTATTAAAATGTGTTTATTTCACAAAGTGAAATTTGTACTCTGGAAATGACATGGAAAAAAAAAGGCAGGTGGAGAGAAATATGAATTATAGGCTTTACTTTTTCTAGTTATTCCTTTATGAATATTTTGTGTGATGACTGTGTTCAGAAAACATGTTTTTCTTTTTTTTTATTGTGCAGGGTGGGATATATTGTAGCATTTACAAAAGTTCTCACAATGTATCAAATGTATCATTCTTGAATTCACCCCCTCCACCTTTATCACCCCTCCCCCTATTGCTGCAATACTTCCATAGGTAATATTTTTGCATTTACATACATGTGTACACATTTTTGTACTGTATTCACCCTCCTACCCACTTTCCCTGTTGCCTCCCCCACCACCAGCACTGGTACCCTCCTCCATCCCATTCCCTGCAGGACCTGTTCCACCCTCCTGATCTCCAATTTTGTAGAACAAAAAAAAAAAAAAGAAAAGAAATGGCATTTTTGCTTGTTTGGGGTAAAGATAGCTACACAGTGAGTTTCCTGTGACATTTCCATGTATACATGTATTATAACCACAATTGGTTCATCTCCTCTATTTTTCTTCATTCTGCCTTAGTCCTTTTCTTATGGTTGTTTTAGTTGGTTTAAGAATTCTATATTCATTCTTTTATAGAGAGTATATCAGCCATACTCATCTTCTTAGTTTCTTTTTTTACCATACCCATCTTGTATGTGACCTCCACTGAGGGTGACCTGTCTTTCATAATATTGCTGTATTTGTATTAGGTCTATATTCCATCTATGAGAGAGAACATGAGGCTTTTGGCCTTCTGAACCTGGCTAACTTCACTTAAGATGATGTTTTCCACTTCCATTTATTTACCTGCAAACAACACAATTTCATTCTTCTTTGTAGCTAGGTAAAATTCCATTGTATATAAATCCCACATTTTCTTAATCTATTTATCACCAGTGGAGCATATGGCTGTTTCCATAGCTTAGCTATTGTGAATAATGCTGAAATAAACATGGGTGTGCAGGTGCCTTTGTTGTAACCTGACTTGTATTCCTTTGGGTATATCCCTAGGATTGGAATTGCTGGATCGTATGGCAGATCTACTTTTAGTTTTTTGAGGGCCCTCCATACTTTTTTCCATAGTGGTTGTACTAATTTACATTCCCACCAGCAGTATATCAGGTTCCTTTTTCCCTACCTCCTTGAGAACATTTGTTGTTGTTTGTGTTCTTGATGGTAGCCATTCTAACAGGAGTAAGGTGAAATCTTAATGTAGTTTTGATTTGCATTTCCTTTATGACCAGGGATGGTGAGCATTTTTTCATGTGTTTTTTCAGCCATTTGGACTTGTTCCTTTGAAATGGCTCTGTTCTGTTTATTTGCCCATTTCTTCATTGGGTCATTGATTTTGGGGGAGTTTAGTTTTTTGAGCTCCCTGTATATTCTGATTATATATAGCTGGCAAAGATTTTCTCCCATTTTGTGGATGGTCTCTTCAATTTAGAGATCATTTCTTTTGTTGTGCAGAAATCGTTTAATTGCATGTAGTCCCATTTGTCAATCCTTTCTCTTAATTGATGAGCCATTTGGGTTCTATTGAGGAAGTCATTGCCTATGCCTATTGCTTCCAGTGTATTCCCTGCTCTTTCCTGCACTACCTTCAAAGTTTCAGGTCTTTTATTAAGGTCCGTAATTTACTTTGAGTTGATACGTGTACAGGGTAAAAGACAGGTATCTATTTTCATTTCTGCATGCTGATACTTAGTGTTCCTAGCAACAGTTTTTGAAGAGGCTCTTTTCTCCATTCTCTGTTTTTGGTACCTTTGTCAAAAATCAGGTGGGCATATCTGCATGGATTCTGTTCCACTGACCTTCATGTCTATGTTTTGGTTTTATTGGTTGTTTGTTGTTCTTGCCAGTACCATGATGTTTTATTGCTATGGCTCTATAGTATAGCTTTAGGTCAGGTACTGTGATACCTCCAAGCACTGGTCTTTTTGCTCAGTGTTGCCTTGGCTATTTGCAGTCTTTTGTGCTTCTAAATGAACTTTAGGATTGATTTTCAATCTCGGTGATGAAAGTCATTGGGATTTTGATGGGAGTTGTGTTGAACATGTAGTTGGCTTTTGGTACTATAGCAATTTTCATTATGTTGATTCTATTAATCCATGAGCATGGGAGATCTTTCCATCTTCTGTAGTCTTTGATTTTTTCCAGTGGTTTGTAGTTTTCCTTGTAGAGGTTGTTCACATCCTTTGTTAACTTTTTCCTAGGCATTTGTGTTTTTCTTGAGGATATTGTAAATGGAATTGTTTTCCTTTGTTCTTTCTCAATCTGTTCATTGTTGGTGTATAGAAAGGTTACTGATTTTTGTAAATTGATTTTGTATTCTGCTACTTTGCCAAAGCTGTTTATAGTGTCTAGTTTTTGGTTCTTTTACATATAAGATCATGTCATTTGCAAATAGGGATAGTTTGACTTCTTCGTTACCTATTTCTATTCCTTTTACTTCTTCCTGTTGTATTGCTCTGGCTCTGAATTGCAAGACCATGTTGAAAAGGAGTGGGGAGAGTAGGCATCCTTGTATTCTTCCTGATTTTAGAAAAACTGGTTTCAGTATTTCCCTATTAAGTATGATGTTGGCTATAGGCTTGTCATGTATACCCTTTATTATGAGAGGTACATTCCTTCTATTCCTAGTTTCATCAGAGCTTTTATCATGAAAGTATGCTGAATTTTATTGAAGGCTCTTTGTGCAGCTATTGAGATAATGACGTGATTTTTGTCTTTGCTCCTGTTAATATGCTGTACAACATTTAATGATTTGCGTATGTTGAGCCATCCCTGCATCTCTGAGATGAAGCTGACATGGTCATGGTGCATGCTATCTTTGATATGCTGTTGAATTCAGTTTGCCATTATTGTATTGAGGATTTTTCATCTATGTTCATTAAAGAGATTGGCTGTAGTTCTCTTTTTTTGTTGTATCCTTGTTTGGTTTTGGGATGAGTGTCATACTGGCTTCACAGAATGAGTTTGGCAGGGTTCCTTCCCTTTCTATTTTGTGAAAACATTGAAGAGTGTTGGTATTAGTTCTTTAAAAATCTGGTAGAATTCAGTGGAGAATCTCTCAGGTACTGGACTTTTCTTTTTTGGAGAGACTATTGCTGTTTCAAATTCATTGCTTGTTATAAATCTGTTTAGGTTAGATTAATATCCTTTTGGTTCAATTTTGGATGGTCATATGTACCTAGAAATTTGTTCATTTCTTCTAGATTTTCCAATGTATTTGAATATAGGTTTTCAAAGTTGTCCCTGATGTTTCCCTGGATTTCCTTGGTGTTTGTTGTTACCACATTTTTTCATTTCTAATTTTTTATTAATTTGGTATTTTTCCTCCTTATTTTAATCAGATTTGCCAATCTTGTTTATTTTTTCAAAGAACCAGCTTTTCTGTTTTGTTGGTTCTTTGTACTTTTTCTTTTTCTTTTTTTTTTTGGTCTCTATTTTTACTCTTTTTCTCCTTTTGCTTGTTTTGGGTTTAGCTTGTTCTTGTTTTTCTAGGAGTTAGAGATGCAGCATTAGGTCATTTATTTGAGATTTTTCTGTGTTTCTAATATATGCACTCATGGCTATAAACTTTCCTCTTAGGACTGCCTTTGTTGTGTCCCATAGGTTCTGATAGGTTGTGTTTTCATTTTCATTAACTTCCAGGAAGCTTTTGATTTCCTCTTTTATTTCTTCTATGACCCACTGATTGTCGAGCAATGTGTTGTTCAGCCTCCAATAGTTTGCATATTTTCTGCTGCTTCTTTTGCTGTTGAGTTCTAGTTTTACTGCATTGGGTCATACAGTATACTGGGGGTTATTTCAGTTTTCTTATGTTTATTGAGACTTGCTTTGTGGCTAAGATATGGTCTATTTTGGAGAAAGGCCCATGGGCTGCAGAGAAGAATATATATTGTGGTTGGAGCATTTTTTTTCTTGATTGTTAATTATCCTATCCCAGTATATCTTTGATTTGCTCTTTGAGAGGTTGTCAGGTTATTATTTTATAAATCATTAGGTTTTACAATGCTTACAGATTCAATTTTAGGAGAATCATTGTTTCACAGTGATTATAATCAGCTTGGAAGCTAAATCTGCTTCACATTTAACCCAAATTAAAAGTATTTGCTTCCGAGAATACTTCAAATTATTATTTTAAAGCCCCCCTATATTATCATGTGCCACAACTGTTTTCTTTCTCCCCTCCCCTCCTCTCCTTCCTTCCCTTCCCCCCTTCCTTTTGGGGAGATAATAGTGTTTGAACCCAGGGCCTTGTACTTGCTAGCGAGACTCTACCAGCTGAGTCACACCCTTACTCCAGACACAACTGTTTTAACACACAATATTTTAGTATTCTAGTTTTGCTTTTGTTTAATCTTTAACAAGAGACAAGCAATATTAGGTTACAAAGACTCTTTTGAAAGTGATTTTGATGCTTTCAAATAAGTCAGTGTTTCTACTCAGTTTACTGTTTTTGTTTGGGGAGGATGGTGCATTTGAAAGTGGATTTGTTTGTTTGTTTTTTCTTAAATTGGATATGTTGTATTTGCTTTTGAGTTGAATTGACCCAGATGAGGAGTTATTTCTGTGTTTAGTTAGTGGATTAAGAGGCAGCAGCTTACTTTTACAGTTTACAAAATGAAAAACAAAATTGACTTTCAGGGTTGGGCTGGTATTTTGTAATGGAGATGGAAGGGACACAGGAAACACATTTTAAACGAGACTTTCCATCATAAGAGGAGATAAAATTAAAACATAGACTCAAGGTAGCAGAGAACGACATTTGACCAAAGAAGATGAATTTGATACTATGGGTTTAGCTTTAAAGTTATTATTAAAATTTTTTAAGCCCTGAAATTTTGACAGCCATGATACATTTGGTACTTCAGCATCTAAGGCCTACTAACCACTCTTGGTTAAAATTGAAACACAGCAATTGGCTATGGCAATTGCTACTGTAAGTAGCATCTAAAAGTCTTTAAAAGTTGTGAAGTGTCATGGGCACGCAGAGTCCCAGGAGCAAAAGGTTTTCATTGTCTTTTAAAACTCTTTGGACAGTACACTGTCACTTCCAGTTATGATCTTACACTTTCTCTGGGTTCTCTCAGATGGTCAGAGGCTGGGTAAAGTGTAGACTGTGAACTGTTTCAGAGCACTTTAGAGAAAAGTCCCATTTTAAAGACTTAATTTCAAGGATCAACACTTGTTAATGAATGACATTGCTTGCTGTTCTTAGTTTTAAATTTCTATTTGGGTGGGGGTATATCATGGCATTACAAAAGTTTTTACAGTGTATGGAATACATTACACTTGAGTTCACCCCCTCGAATGCTTTCCTTTTTCTCTATTCCCTGTTTATCTTTTTTTTTTTTAAGGCAGTGTCTCACTATGTAGCCCAGCTGGTCTTTTTTTTTTTTTTTTTTTTCCTACTTGGTGAAAATGCCGGTCACAGCTTTGTTTATTTATTTATTTTTATTTTATAATTTTTACATTTACTCACATGTGTATACATTGTTTGCACACCACCCCCCTCCCCTACCAGGCAGAACCCGTTCCACCCTCTTGTTCTCTGATTTTGTTGAAGAGAAAATATAAGACATAATAAAAAGAAGACATAGTGTTTTTGCTAGTTTGAGATGAAGATAGCCAATACAGAGAGATTCCTAGTGCTTCTTCCATCGACATGTGCATTTCAACCCACATTGGTTTATCTCTACTCTTCGCTACTTCCTGGTAGTTTAAGATTACTGTATTCACTTCTCTACAGTGAGCACACCAACCACGGTCAAGTTTTAGGTTTCCTTCCTTTTCCCTATTCCTCTCGTGTGCTTTCTCTCCTTAATGTGTAACCCATCCAATAATATTACTGGATTTGTTTTGGGTCTATAAACCACATATGAGGGATAGCATTTGATTTTTGGCCTTCTGAGCCTGGCTAACTTCACTTAAGATGATGTTCTCCAGTTCCATCCATTTACTTCCAAATGACAAAATTTCATTCTTCTTTATAGCTGAATAAAATTCCATTGTGTATAAATACCACATTTTCTTAATCTATTCATCAGTAGTGGGGCATCTTGGCTGTTTCCATAGCTTGGCTATTGTGAATAGCGCTGCAATAAACATGGGTATGCAGGTGCCTTTGCGGGGTATATCCCTAGGACTAGCATTGTTGGATCATATGGCAGATCTATTTTTAGTTTTTTAAGAAGCCTCCATATTGTTTTCCAAAGTGGTTGTACTAGCTTACATTCCCACCAACAGTGCACGAGGGTTCCTTTTTCCTGGCATCATCGCCAACATTTGTTGTTGGTTGTATTCTTGATGCTAGCTATACTAACAGGCGTGAGGTGTAATCTTAGTGAGGTTTTGATTTGCATTTCCTTTATGGCTAGGGATGGTGAACATTTTTTCATGTGTTTTTTGGTCATTTGGATTTATTCCTTTGCAAAAGTTCTGTTTAGTTCAGTTGCCTACTTCTTTATTGGTTCATTAATTTTGGGAGAGTTTAGTTTCTTAAGTTCCCTGTATATTCTGGTTATCAGTCCTTTGTCTGATGTGTAGCTAGCAAATATTTTCTCCCACTTTCTTCAATTTAGAGACTATTTCTTTTGTTCCCATCATTAAAAGTTCCCATCATTAAAGACTTGGTATCAACTTAGCACCACTGGGAGGTAGCAGGAACTTGAAAAGATAGGGCCCAGTGAGAGCTGAAAGGTCACTGGGGCATACCATCAAGGGTGTTGTGGGACCTTTCCTTGTTGCCTCCCTGCTATGAAGGTGAATCGTCTGGTCCTGCCACACATTCTCCCTAAAGTGCTGCTTCCCTCTGAATACAGAGGGTGTGGCCTCACCCTTCCCTGGGGCACTGGGGCAGGAGTTAAGCATTGTTAGAGTGCTGTTTGCTGCCAGTTAATATTGTAGGTACCTTTCTTAATATTTTTTTTCATTAAATATGCCAAAATGTTGGGCCTTGAGCAACTTGACTTCCTGATTGATAGCTGTTAAACCCTTCCCTTGTGCCAACCTCCTTGAGTGAAGGACTGTGCCTCACTCAAGGCAGCCAGGCTGCCCTCATGCCAGCACCAGCTTCCTGAACACTCCATGGACGCCTTGAGGAAGCTACACCATAACCACAACTTGCTGTCAAAGCACAACTCTGGCTCCAAAGGCCCAACTCAGCAAACAGCTGTGCCAGACTAAGTGACGCTGCAGTCTTCTCCACCCAGCCAGAGGGGGTGCACGTCTTTTGGTGCCCAGAAGAAGGCCTTTGGCTGGCGTAAACCCAGTTCTTCATTTGCATAAGGGACTGGTGACATGTGGGACGGTGCCATAATTGGAGTTAACATTGCCCTCATTGGTACAGACACCCTTGTCACATCCCCTTTCTGGTGATGTAAGCAGGCTGTTGAGCTCACTTTGAGTCAACCAGGTGGCATCTTCCTTTACCTCCCCTGGTATAGCAACATTCGGCTCAATAAAGGTCTCTCTCTCTCTCTCTCTCTCTCTCTCTCTCTCTCTCTCTCCCTCATCTCTCTCTCCCCTTTGAGGGGACTGGGATTTGAATTCAGGGCTTCCAGCTTGCAAAGCAGGCGTCTACAGCTTGAGCTTCAGTCCATTTTGCTCTGGTTACTTTGGAAATGGGAAATGGGGTGTCCTAAACTATTTGCCTGGACTGGCCTCCAACACAATCCTTCCAATCTCAGTCCCCCAGCTAGCATTACAGTGAACCACTGCATGGCTTAAAGGATTCTCTTGAGTGGAACCAGCTTTTGATTTTCCTCATTAGTAAATCAGCTGAGCTGGTAACACAAAGAGAAGAGCAGGGGTTGGAGAGACAGGAGAAGCGAGCCAGGCTCAGCACTGACATCAGTGCCAGCAGCTGGAGCAGCATCAAAGCTGCTTCAGGGCATGATGGCCTGTGACACTGGTGCTGTCAGCAACCCAGGCAGCCACCATGGTGACAGCACTGGCACTAGCAGTAAGCCCCACGGTGGTGATAACATAGATTGGGGTAAAAGGCAGTGGTGAAGCAGAAGATGCATTGCTGCTACTCCAATGGCACCAAACAAGTGACAGTGCAACCAAGTGACAGTGACCAGTTGACTGCCCAGAAGCCAGAAAGAAGAGTGACTGTGGGCTGGATCACAGAAAGATTGCGGTAACACTACCAGCTGTTGGTGCTGCAGATCCCTCATCTGGGGCTCGAGATCTGTAAACACTCACTGCTGTTGGGCTAAGGGTCCTGGCACCCAGTGCTGCCAGAGCCACCTGCTGCTGCTGGCTGTCTGCTGCCAACTGGACTGCAAACCACAAGGGCCTGGAAAAACTGAAAGAATTTCTCCTTCTCTGCCCATGACTCCTGTCACGGCAGAGTAGAAGGATCACCCAACAAGAAACTGGAAATTCCAATTCCATGAGCCAAAATACACCATCATTTTCACAAGCTGATAGTCTCAGGTGTTTGTTATAGCAACAAAGCTGACTCACACACCCTGTCGTAAATTCCAAGTGAAGAAGGTCCTGTATTACAAGGATGGCCTACGCATATAAATCTAGTTTCATGATTTTTGAGACAAGGATCAAAAGACAATATTCGATAGAAGATTCTTCCCGTCACTTGCTTCTAGCATCTTGCACTTAAGGTTGAGCCAAACAAACATTAAGTTTCCCAAACATCCCTCTGCTCTGTTATCCCTCTCATAGAAAACCTGTGTGCTTTCAACACACATCTCAAGTGTTGGATCCTCAGTAAAACATTCCATAATTTCTCTCTAACTTACCTCAACTGGGATTTCTAAGTTCCTTCTCATCATTGCAGAACTTACTGTGTTGCAATCATGTTTAGAAGATCCTGTTTTCCCACTAAGTTTGAGCTCCAAGAGGATGGGGACATGTTCTGGCACCAGGAATCCTTAGGCCCTTTCATATCCTGTCATACAACTAAAGTGCTCGCTGTCTGTTGAATAAATGAAATAGTTCTTAAAACATTTTATTGCTCTGGTAAACAATAGAAAATAGGTGTCATTGTGAAATAAGTGTTTTCTGTATAAATTTTACTATTGCTGAAAAACAGAGCTTAAGATTTACCTTCAACAGAGATCAGAATTTTTTATTTGGTTTTAGTGCATGTCAGAATGGGGTCAACATTTGCAGAATCATTTTAATAAAATGGGTGATTCACAAAAAAATTTATGAGAATAAGAATTGACAGGGTGATTTGAAGTTAACATACAATGAGCAAGTTAGACATTTTAACAGTTCAAGTCTCTTTCATTTAAATCAACACCTAACTCCTATATTAATGAGAATAATGAGGTACTCAAACCAAAATGATAGAAAAGTTTTTCTTTTTGGCTTCTAAGGTGCAGTCTAGGAATCCTGAGAACAGACTTTTCTTCTTAATTGAAAAGGTTTATATTTTTTCCTAGCAAATATCTAGGAGACCTAATTAGAGAATCTTAAGTTTCTTACAGTTGTACCTGCAGGTATTTGTGGTATGCATGCGCCTCCCTGTGGTTGTAAGTAATCTTAGGCAATCGGTAGTACAATTTTATAAAGGATTGCAAGAGGTGGAGGTTGTTTCGTATTTAGGTGTGGGAAGTGAAGATAAGCTCGCTGAGGAAGCAGATAGGAAGGTAGGACAGCAGAGAGCCATAGTGGGTGGGGCTCCTTCATTACCGTTTGCACACAAACTTTCATCTGGCCTTGACTCTCACATTTGCATGCTCACTCTCTCACTCCAAATGCATATGTGTGCAAACGTAATATTTCTCTCCTAAATACAGAGTCACCATAGCATCCCAGGCACCTAACATTGTGGCTTACGTTATTTCTCCATTTTTACTAACATGTTCTTTTTATTCCTCTTAACTCTAAGGGAAGAGGCTCTAATGTAGACCATCCCCTACTCTTTCATTCTTTGAAGAGTCTGGGCCACGTGGCTTGCAAAATGTCTTGCAATTCATATTCTTCTTGATTATTTCCTTGATTCACTTTGGGACTTTGAACTTTGAAAGCATTGTAGAATGATCTTGGTCTATCTCCACCTGGCTACCTGTTAGCAGTAAGGTGATAACCTCCATCAACGTCCTAAAAACCCCTCATGGCTTCATTGCTTCAAAAAGTCCTACCAGCTAAGTTTGGTGTCAGTGGCCTCTGTATTTGAGTCTCTAATCAGTTTAAAATAACTAGGGTAATTATTTCAATTTACATAACTGTGGATCACAAAATAGAAGACCTGCATTTTTTTTTCTTTTTTTCTTTGAAACAGGGTCTTGTTATATAGCCAGGCTGGCCTGGAACTTGCAATCTTGGTCAGCCTTCTAAGTGCTGGGGTTATAGGCATATACCACAAGGCCTGGGTTTTTCATTTCACTTTTGCCACTGAAGAGCTGGAAGGCCTTGGACAAATCACATAATTTCTTTTGGTGGGGGAAAGAGCTCACATGTATTAGACAGGTACACTACCACTGAGCTCATCTCTAGCACTTAGGTACCCTTGTTTTTTTAGAGCACTATACCCAGTGCTCTTAAAGTCCCCAGTTTTCTCACCATAAAAACAAAAGATAAGTTCTGATGTTCTAAAATTCCTTTCAGGTCCAGAACCTAATGAACAGCCCAATGTTTAATAACACTATCTGAGTTATTTGGGAAAGCAGCAAGTGTTCAATTGATTTAAGCACTGTGGAGCACCAAATGAATACCTTTTAACATTTGGGTTTCATTAACAGATTCCTTTGTTTCTAGGATATGAAGAGCTTCCTGCTTTAATACTTATGAAATCAGAATGTATCTTGATCTACTAATATAATATTATTATGGAAATGATTTTTATTTTGCCCCAGAGAGCTTTATTAAATTGATAGAACATCTTAAACTCTCTACAGCATCTTAATAAAACTGAAGAAGTCAGGATATTATTCTCTAAGCCAGCTAGGCATCTGAGGAATTATAATATATATATAAAGTGTATATTAAAATATATATGAGATATTCTACTGTCAAGTGCTTAAAATCTGCATCGTAGAATTGAAGACTTGATAGTACAGAAACAAAAGGAAAACTTTAGGCTTCATGAATTTGCAGTGTTAAGAAGGGTCATGGTGGCACAATAAATCTAAAATTATTTCTAAACAATTGGAAACAAAGAAAAATTTTATTACTTACCACTTAAAATAATAAAAGGAATAAACATGAAATTTTAAATCATGGGCTAAGTAGTGACAAAAAATTTCATTTATACTCTTGTATTAGAATAACAACTAA
This sequence comes from Castor canadensis, assembly GCF_047511655.1. Lineage (NCBI taxonomy): Eukaryota > Metazoa > Chordata > Mammalia > Rodentia > Castoridae > Castor > Castor canadensis. The sequence goes on along the minus strand of NC_133396.1, from coordinate 69,541,442 downwards.
CAAGGGACCCAAGCTAAATGTCTTTGTTGTGCAATGATTAGTTCATTTGTTTGTTTTTTGTTAGGATATATTCGTTGTACAGGGAGGATTCATTGTGCTTGTATTGTACATTGATTAGATTGCCCCCACCATCTCTCCCCTGGACTCCTCCCTGCCCCACCCTTAGTTCATTTTTCTTTTTGTAGTGTATGTTTTTTTAGATCTTTCAATACTCTGATATCTTGTGTGTGTGTGTGTGTGTGTTTTAATTTGGGCATGGGTGGATTGTGTTTTTACATTTATTAAAAATGGCATTTTAAAGTTTCTCATTTAAAATTTAAAACACATTAACCTATGAGCATGTCATTTAAGAAAATGCCTATATTGCATTGAGTTTCCCATCTCAATAAGATGACAAAAATGTTGTCAATTAGTGGGATTGTTGTGATTATTTGTTATCTTGCATATTCCTATGTTTTGGCACCTGTCACACTCCCAAAATTGATTATAGCTTTTAAGCAAAGCAGCTTCCTCTGTTTCCTGTGCCAGAGAGTTGCTGATGTTAAGAAATGACAAACTCTCACAGGCAAAGGGTGGCCAGTGGAGGCTGTACACACAGCATCCTTTACATTTTTTAATTTTCTCTCTTTTTTTTTTTGAGACAGGGCTATGGAGCACAGGCTAGCCTAGCACTTGTGATCCTCCTACCTCATCCTGAGGGTACCCTATGCCTGAATAAAAATTTTTCATGATTAACCATTATTCTTTTTTAAAAAGTGATATATAAAAATTGGGTTTGTTTTTTGTTTGTTTTGTTTGGTTTGGTTTGGTTTGGTTTATTTGGTTTGGTTCGGTTCAAGTTGGTTTGGTTTGGTTTGGTTTGGCTTGATTGGTTTGTTTGGTTTGTTTGGTTTGGTTTGGTTTGGTTGATTTGGTTTGGTAGTAGTGGGGATTGAACTAAGGACTGACGTTGCTAGGCAGGCACTCTACCACTGGAGCCATGCCATCAGTCCTTTTGCTTTCAGTTTGTTTCAGATAGAATCTCAGACTAACTTTGCCTGTGGCTGGCCTTGGGCCCACTGTCCTCCTCCCTCTTGCCTTCCAGGTAGTTGTACCTCTAGGCAAGGCCAGCATGGCTAGCCCTAAAATCGTACGTATTTTTGGAGTACCACGTGGTGTTTCCATGTACATAAACATGTATACTGTTCAAATCAGGGTTTAAATCTATTTCTTCCAACTTTATCATTTCTTTATTTGAAAACATTTCAAGTCATCTGTTCTAGTTTTTTGGAATGTACAGTACACAATTGTTAACTATAGTCACCATTTTGTACAATAACACACCAGAACTTCTTGGGGAGAGGTTTTTTTTTTTTTTTTTTTTTTGTCTTTTCTTTCTTGGTGCTGGGATCGAACCCAGGGCCTCACGCGTGCTAGGCAAGCGCTGTACCACCGAGCTACATCCCAGCCCAACACACCAGAACTTCTTGTTTCTGCCTAAATGTAACTTAGGAACCATGGATCACCCTCTTCCATCAACCCCCCTCCTCACTGTTTCCAGACTCTGGTGAAGCTATTTTACACTGAGCACCTATAAACCCTGGTAGTTTTTACATTTGTTTTCTTTGTTCGTTAAGCTCTGAAATTTTATTTTACTCTCTTGGGTAAACTGTCAAATTGCCATAACTATAACTTTTATTTTGTTTTAATAGCCATACAAATAAATTTTTGTCCCATTAGCCTTGGAATATTACTAAATATACCCCTAAATTTAGAACTGCACATTTAATGTGAGCTAAATTAGAGTAGCAAGTTAGTATACATTGGCAGCAGGGACTATCAAATCGCTTTCCTTGGGGAAGTTCAGCACAGTTCTGCTTTCCTGAAGACACTTTGCTTCTCCTAAACAAAAGCTGTATGTGTCTTTATTGTCCTGCCAGTCAATCAATGCTTCCTGCATATCCATGGAAGGAGGGACCATGTTACACCCTGTGCTTGTCTTACAGACCAACTAATGCCTCACATATTTTTAATGTTGACTTTTTCAGTACTATTGTAATTTATTTTTGCGATTTCCTTCTTTCTGATTTTTCTTTACTGGCTTTGATGTATAAATATCAGTTGTAGCTTCACATATAAGCCTTTTTCATATTTCATTTCTTCCCTTGAGTTCATCTACATTGATATCAGCTTTCTCCAAGAAATTCACAGAATTTCTTGCCAAAATATTATAGTACTTACAGAAAAAAACACCCATCACAGTAGCAGATTTTTCAAAAGGTGAGTCATCTTTTTCTTTTTAAAGTGATTTCTCACTATTGTGGAGTCAACAATCAAACCTAACTCCACTTTGTGCAGGCTCTAGCCTAACCTTGCCTATCTTTTTCACACTCAGCTAGAAATTTCTCTGTTTTATTCTGAGAAATCACAGTACACAGAAACTTTGACTATCTCCACGCCAAACCATATCATGGGTAACATGCTGATCTAATCAGGATACACATTCCACCATATGTCAAAGTCATCAATGACCACCCTTTCCACTCTCCACCCACATTCCTACAACTCCCATCTCATACAAACCTTTAAAACTTTACACCAAATTACTCTATAGGACCAAGACTGCCTATGGTGTCTCATCCCTTTCCCTCCTTGGAAGGTGAGTGAAACTTTGCTTGTGCTTTAACTCCAGCCTTTGTGAAATCTTTCACACCCCACGTATACACCAGTCACACAACTGGGGTCCAACAATTATCATTTGATTTCCCAGCTCAAAATATGGGACGTTTCTTCTCCCCTTAGCTCCCACACTGATCTATCTTCAAAAGTATTTGCTTGCTATGGTTTGATCATTCCAAGCTTTGTGTTTTTGCTACACCATCACCTAAAGCTCTGTGGTCCTTGTCCTTTCTTCCCTCAAAGCCCAGTTCAGTCTTTTGTCATGTGGGTATTGACTTAATTCACTCTATGTGGATATTCATATTCTTATCAGTCATTCCTACAATACTCAAACTAGACAGCACTTACTTTCATTTGAGTTTTTAGATGATTAATAAAAGATATGAATACTCTAGAACCATCTAGATTCATCACAGGAAAACTTATATAATAAAATAATTTCAACTTAAAAATTGTGATAGTAATTGACCTTTATTTTTTCTTTGTAAATATATTGTTGCTAAAAATTATTTCATTTCAGAGATTATCAAAGAGATAGCAGTTTTAGAAGGTACCTCATTTTCTTCTTTTTAATAGTGTGTTCATCACTTTTTGTTGCTGTGACAAAATATGACAGGAAACAAGTTAAGGGACAAAGGATTTATTTTGACTCAAAATTTCAGAGGTTTTAGTCCATAGTCAGCCAGCTCTACTGCTTTGGGGTACAAAGTGAGGCAGAGCATCATGACAGAAGGGTGCAGTAGAGCAAAGCTGCTCACTTTGTGGTGGCCAGGAAGCAGAGAGAAAATGAAAGGGACAAAGGATAAAGTATGCTTTTCAATGGCATGCTCCCAAAGACCTACTTTCTCCAATAAGCCCCCCTCCTAGTTTCTACAACCTCCCAGTAATGCTGTCAAGTCATGAATTCCACCATGGCTTAATCCATTCATTAAGACAGTCCCTTCAAGATCCAATCACATCTCAAAACCCCATCTGTGAATATTGAACTGGGAGCCAAGCTTTCAACCCATAAGTTTTGGGGAGATATTTCATATCCAAACCAAAACAAATAGGTATCATTTCATCTAACAATTTAAAGCATCAACTAGTTTTAATAACAAAAAATGGTTTTTAAAATCCAATATTTTATTCCCCAGAGACACCTCTGATTTTTTTTTCATATAATCTGTTGACTTTCTATGAGAAAGATGAGAATTTACTTTTCTACATTCATCTCATCTCATACACACAGACATTCCATTTTCCCACCTGTAATAACACAATAAGAGGTTTTTTTCTCAAGTTCAGTAGCCCAGAAGGTTCCCATGAGCTTCTCAGGACATCTATAAGATCTAAATTATTTTTGTTGTAGTGCTAAGATGTTATTAGCATTTTTCCATTCTCCTTCTTTCACCTATATAGTGGGCTTGTCCAGTGGCTGTACAAATTGTTATGGTGACTATACCTAACAACTAATGAGATGTGTGCTTCTGTGTCCTTATGTTTTTAGCATTGTCTAAGTTATCAAGAGTCTTTGCAACAATGTAAAATAATGCCACTTACTAAATATCTTGTTTTGAAGAAAAAGGTTATTTTTCATTATAAATAGTCATATATGTTAATATGTACTGGGTTTATTGGACCTTTTATTCAGTAACACTGAACAAATATTGATAATTGGTTTTGTTTAGTCAGATGTGTATTCTACCATAATTTAAGACATCATTTTATTAGAAATTAGTCATGGTACCTAAATTTTATTATGTTTTGATTTATTTTGAAATTGAGCAGAAATATTTTCTTTAATATATTTTCCTTAATACGGTTCATGGGGCTACATGATTTAGGAAGTATCTGATTTTAATATTAGAATAGTAAAAACTTCATGAACTTCAACTCAGAGTGCCAGCAGTTTTGCCTTCCTATGTTTATTCTCGGGAGAAAACACAGTTATCTAGAGTCTCATCAGCATTTCATTTTGACAAATATGTATCATACACTTGCATTTGGATGCTGTGAGATATGGGAAGAAGGATATGACCACCCCTGCTAATTGACTTGGTCATGATAGACATTGCGTCAATGTCTTGTATTTTCAACATCTTTGCCTATTCAGTGAGGATTAACCTTCAGATCAATGACTGACTTACTGTAGAATTCTAAGATATCAAAAAACAAACAGATTTTTGTATACTAGATATAATTAAGATAAGAAATATGCTAGGATATCTTGGAAATGTAAGAATTAAGGGTTTCAAAATAGTACTAAAGTAAACTCTAACAATTTTACATATGACTTTAGAATTTACCAAGTGATTTAGCATGAGTAATGTTATTTAATCCTAGTGACTTCAAATGGTGGCAGATTTGCACAAGCCTGCATACAGTTTGGATTCACATGAGCTGTTCTGACTTCTGATCTTTTGCTTTTACTGTATAAATGTCATATTCATTAAGAACTCAAAGTTGTTTCCTTTGTACTACACATATTAAGGTATTCTGCAGGCTATTACAATATCTGCTCTAAGGCCTTGGGCATCATAAACTCTCCATAATTAATCCAAGTCACTAGAAAGACTGAGAATCCTCACTCTGAATCAGAATTTAATTTTGTAAGAGGTTAAAGTCATTCGAGTATACATTTTTGGCTAAAAATACTATTAAGAACCTTCAAACACCTAACCAAGGTACATTGTAAGCATACATGGAAATGTCACAATGAAATCCCCTGTACAACTAATATATGCTAACAAAAATGTTTAAAGAAAAGAACATTCAAACAGATTGTTTTACTGATCTTCAGGGCTACAGTCTCTGGCTCGGCATTTGTCAAACACCTAAATTAGATGATAGTCCTTTTCCCACATAGAATATTAACTTCTTAGTGGATACCATTGGATTACATAGTATGAGGGATTCACTTGCTGATATGGATTCCAAGATTCAGACACAAAACCAAGTCATGATACAAGCACTGAGAACTTTCAGCTGTCAGAAGTCTAAATTAATTGTCCATTACTAATTTGGTTGTTGACTTTGTTCTATTCTATTTCCCTTCTTCCCATAGGTTTGTGAAAGCATGGACTTAGAGTAACAGAGGGTGTTGAGTCAGGGATCTCTGGAAGTGGTGCAGTAACATAATCCATATCAAAAACAAACTAAAGCACCACTTCCAAGATATTCTGTGTCTTGCATTGGCATTAATATATAGTTTGCAATGGCATTAATATAATAAACAAGCTGTTTGCTTGTTTCTTGACGCTTTGTTTTAAACCCTAGAGTTTACATGTAAACTGATTTCCAACTCCTGTAACAAAAGGCATATAGATCACATTAAGTTATTTCTGTTGTCATCTGTCCACTCTTGCCATTTCGGTTCACCATTTAACTAAAGGTTTTTGTCAGGGCAATAGCCAAGAAAATGAAATAAAATGCATCCAAGTGGGAAAAGAGAAAGAAAAACTCTTTTGGTTCAAGTGTGGCATAATCTTGTATACAAGGAATAAACTAATAAATTTTAATAGCTAGCAAATAAGTTCAGCAAAGACTTTGGGCAGAAAACCAATATTAAAAATCATTGCATTTCTATGCATTAGCAATAAACAAACCAGAAATTAAAATGGCAATTCCATTTAAATGGTACATCAAAGAATAAAATGCTTAATAATAAATATCATGAAATAATTATGGTATTTCTACACTGGAAACCACAAAACATTGTTGATAGAAATTTTAAAAGGCATAAATAAAAGGAAGTGCTAGGTCCAGTTAGTCATGAGTGCTGGGGATATGCAAATGGACTCTAAATGGAGGGTGCTTTGGGGCCCCCAGTCTTTGCGTGGGGAAAAATGTTAGGTAACAGGTGGATGAAAGTGGTGACCATGGGAAGAAGGCACACCAGTTTGCTGAGAAAAAAAATTATAATTAAACCTTTCAACTCATAGGTGACCAACTTCTGTTAACATCAGACAGCCCATATGGGTCAATGGGATGTCACAAAATGTTTTTTGAGAACACATAAAGATTAAGAAGAGGATTGGAGATGTGACTCAAGAGGTAGAATGCCTGCTTTGCAAATATGAAGCCCTGAAATCAAGCCCCAGTCCCACCAAAAAATATATATACACAGATAAATATAGATATATGTTTATATTTATTAATATAATATATTAATTAGTTATAATATATGTATTAATAATGAATAAAATATAAATAATTAGCAATATATTCAAAAAGCAATTTGGACTGGAGGCATGGCTCAAGTGATAGAGCACCTGCTCTGCAAGCAGAAAACCTTGAGTTCAAACCCCAATCTCACCAAAAAGAAACAGAATAACAAGAGTCATGGACAAAAATATAGTGTCTGAAACAATAGATCAGTAACTCACATATCTTAGGAGTCAGGTTGACCAGATAATCATTTGTACATTGTAATTCTGTGAACTTCTCCTAATCTGTAACCAAGAAAAAATATATTGCTTAACCTGACCTCAGTCCTAAAGGCTGGACCTGGGACTAAGAATTTGTCTTGAACAATCTCTATAAATACTCAAACCCCCAAGGCTGACAATCTAATTCTTACCTTAGGGACAACTGCTTTCAGAAGATTGAAGGTTCATTCTTTTCCTAATAAGCTCTGCTTTGTTGTCACTTCACTTCTACTTCTTGTCTGAATTCATCTCACACTGGACACAAGGATCCAGTAACAGAAAGGCACTGTATGTTCATGAGTTGGAGACTTAATAAGGTGAAGGTACCAGTGCTGCCCAAATTAATCTACATATCCAGTCCAATCCCAGCTTTTATTTTTTGGCATAACTTGACAGTCTGATCCTAAAATTCCTATGGAAATACAGAGACTCAGAATAACCAAAACAATCTTGAGTAAAGTAACAATGTTGAAAAACTAAGATTTCCTGATTTCAAAATTTACTACAAAGCTCCAGTAAGCAAAACAGTATGGTACAGAGATAATGGTAGACATACAGATCAATGACAAAGAATCTAGAATCTGGAAAATAAAACCATGTGTGTTTAGTCAATTGATTTACAACAAGGCTGCCAGGACAATTCAAGGGAGGAAAACAATGTTTTTAAAAAATCCATGCTAGGACAGTTGAATATCTGCATGCAAAAGAATGATGTTGGACCTCCTACCTCACACGCTGTGCAAAAAAGATCACAGACCTAAATTCAGCAATACTGCAGGTTGAGCTCAGGGACTCCCACTTGCTAGGCAGGAACTCTAACACTTGAGACACTCTCCCAGCCCCACAGACCTAAATTTAAATGTCAACATCATCCTGTAAAACTATTAGACAATAGTAAATCTTCAAGAGCTTGGATTAGGTTTCTTAGACATAACACCAAAAGCGTAAATGACAAAAGGAAAAAATAGGCAAATTGACTTTATAAAAAAAAAAATCTTTTGTGGCTCAAAAGACACCATCAAAAAGTGAAAAGACAATCCACAGAATGGGAGAAAACATTAGTCAACCACATATCTGATAAGTGACCTGTATCCAGACTGTATGAGGAGTTTTTACAATTCAATAGTCTGATCCTAAAATTCCTATGGAAATACAAGAGACTCAGAATAGACAAAACAATCGTGAATAAAATAAGAGCAATGGTAAATGTCTAACTTGAACAGACATTTCTCCACAGGAAATATAGTGATAGCCAATAAGCACATGCAGATGACAACACTGTTAGTCATCAAGAAAACATGAATCAAAACCACAGCGAGATAACACTCTGTACCCTCTAGGACGGCTAAAATAAAAAAAAGAGGACGTGGACAAATTGGAGTGTTCATATACTATTTGTGGAAAGTAAAATGGGGCAGTTACTTGCAAAAATAGTTTACTTGTTCTCAAGAAGTTAGAGTTGCCATATGACCTAGCCATTTGACTCCTAGGTAAATATGAAAATATAAGTCCTCACAAAACTTGTACACAAATTTTCTTAGCAGCATTATTCATAATAACCAAAATGCAGAAACACGTGTCCATCAGCCATTGAAAAAAGTGGTGCTATTTCCATATAATAGAATAGTATTCATCAATAAGATACTCACTAGAGCATGAATGAACCTTGAGATGTATGCTAAGTGAAAGAAGCCAGACACAAAGGAACGCATACCATATATTCCATAGCCAAGTGGTAGAGTTTGTGCTTAGCACATACAATCCCTAGTGCCCTCAAAATCACTACCACCACAACAAAAACCTTAAATATGTGGAATAAGCAAATCCATAGAAACAGCAGGTTGACTGGAGATTGGCAGTGGCTGGAAAATGGAATTGATTGATGATAGTTACAGGCTTTCTTCTTGTGATAAAATGTACCTAGGTAGTGATGATGGATGCACAAATCTGTTAACTACATTGTATACAAGTATGAAAATATAATGAAACCCATTATCTTGTACAGTAAAAAACATAAATAAAATTTTTAGATAATATGTTTTCTTTCCTTTTTATTTGTTTTAGGTGCTGGGGATTGAACCCAGGGCCTTGTTATGTTACACAGGCATTCTACCCTATGTTACACTCCCAGCCAAAAATACATTTTCATGATGTTTTATGTTTTTTGCACCTTATCTTAAGAAATCTGCCCCCAAAATTTCCCAAAATAATGTCTCCTAAATTTAAAAGTGTCTTAGTTTCACTTTCCACATTTAAGCCATAACACACCTTAAACTAATTTTAGTGTACACTATGAGATAGGTTCATTTCATTTGAAAAATTTTCCCCTTCTTTGCTGATCTTACAGTTCTACTTATAGGACTTACTTCTGGATCCTATTTTCCCACTATTATATTCTTTCTCCCTGAATTAATACTATGCTATCTGCTATATACTAAGTAACTATGTGCCTCCAAAATTCATGTGTTGAAATCTAACTCCCAATGTGGTGTTATTTCAAGGTGAGGCTCTTGGGAAGTAATTAGGTCATGAGAGGGGACCCTTCAGGAAAGGGATTAGTGCCCTTATATATGAGACCCCAGAGAGCTGCTTTCCCCCTTCCACCTCATGTGAACACAGTGAGAAGGGCCATTTATGAACCAGGAAGAAAGTCCATACCAGACAGTGAAACATCATGGCCTTGGTCATGGGCTGTCAGCATCCCAAACTCTACGAATAAATTTGTTTTCTGTATGCCTCCTACTCTAAGGCAATTTAGTAGAGCAAATGGACAGCACACTATCTTCATTACATATTAAAGACATGTAAGAATTCTTAGTACCTGGCAAAGTAAGTCCTCTTACCTTCGTTTGTTCTAAATTTGTCTTGGTGATTCTTGATTCTTTTATTCTTCCATATAAATTTTTTTTCTTATTAAAGCTTTTATTAAAACGGAGTCTTTACAACATATTTAAATGTCATGTTCCATGGTCAAATATTTAAGGAAAAAACTCTATATGCAATTATTGGCACATAAATTTAAGAACATAATCAAAATTAGGCTAAATCCATCTCTAACAATATAGATATATATCTATCTATACAATAGAATAGATCTATGTATCTATAGAATGTATATCATATCATAGACCCATATATCTATATGGACAGACATATTTCTAGCTCCAAACTCACGTCAATGACCCAGAATACCTGAGTTTTCAAGTTGTTGGTTTTCCAGATAGTATTCAATGTGTTTCTTCCACTTTATAAAATGCACAGCCAACCCAGACAGAATAACATTGGTTGATAGATGCTGTCTCTCAAAGATATGCAGAAGACCTCAATGGGATTAAAGTTTATCTTCAGAGTCTTCTTCCATGTGAAGGCCAGTCTGTGCTGTAAGGAATGATTCCCAGGTAGCAAGGCACTGTTAATAATAGTGGACATTGTCTTCAGCCATCTCCGTGAAGGCTGACTTGATGTCGTTTTGCATATTTTGTCTCCATCTTTCCCAATCTGCATTATTAGCACATTCCACTTTATCCTCAAGTTTTCCAATCTCCTCTGTAAGCAGTTCAGGAGCTCCCTTTTTGTAAGCCAAAGCTTCAACTTTGGAATCCAATTCTGCTTGTATTTGGTCCCTTCTTTCCATCACACCCATTAGCATTTCACTGTAAAGCACATACTCGTGTACAACAGGGAGCAGGGCCTTGGAGAGGCCAGACATCCGCTTCTCAGTGGCCTTACAGCACTTGTCAATGCAGCTGGCAAGACCTTTGAGAGTGTCAGCCAGATCTTCTTCTGATGCTGACCACAGGATATGGATACTTTCATTTCATCAAAGTATTCCCTTTCTTCTTTGTAAATTCTCTGAGATATTTTACCTATGAGATTAATTTTCTGGCTAAATACTTCAATGAAGTTATTCATCTCCATGAACTCCTTTGGTCGGTGTTTAACTCCTCTCATGGAGGAAGCAACAGCTCTAACTTTCTGTCCCATCCTGCTGAGCAGGCCCTTGCTTCTTGTGAGAAGAGAGTTCCCAAGCTTGTGCAGTGAGAAAACCCTTGAAGTCTTCATTAAATGTTAAAGTTGGATGATCAGCAATCCTGTTCAAAAATTTATGCAACGCCTTCCTGCGCGTCTCAATGAAGTCCTCATTAAGGCGTTCCACCATTCCTTTCACTATAAACTTTTCCGGCAGTGGTGGAATGATCAGAGTAGGGTGTGCTTCTTCAAGTTTTCCCTTCAACCAAAGGAAATCTTGATAACGTCTCCTCACTTCAAATTCACTGGAGTCGAATTCCCCACGAGATGTCTTAGTGGTAATCCTGTAGGTGATGAAAGTTTCAGTCGTAGTAACATGGCTTTCAGGTTCATCAACTGTAATGAAGAGATCCCTTAAGTCTGGCTCATCTTCAAACTTGATTTATCATTGATAAAGGAGACATTGGCATCACAGGGCTGAAGGAGTTTATGTCCTTCAGTGAGGCATCCTTACTGAACACCTCCAGGTCATCCTTGTCCTTGTCCAGGTCCAGCATGTTGGTGGGGAGCAGCGTGGAGGAGCCGCCTTTCAATGTCATTATTAGACTTCAATTGAATGATTTATTGAAATGGTAATAAAAATGAATTACCTATTCAAAAATTAACCAAATGGAAAGAGGAAAATATGCATTGCAGAACACATCGATTTCAAAGGTATTGTTGATCTCAGCTGAAGCAGTGGCTTAAACCTATAATCCTAGCTTCTTGGGAGGCAGAGATCTGTCTCCCAGCTACAGGGGAAGCATGAATAGGTGGATCGGGTCCAGCAGGCCTAGGATAAAGCAAGACCACACAAAATAACTCAAAAATCACCATGCAAAAGTGGCTGTCTGAATGGCTTAAATGGTAGAGCATCTGTGTATCAAAACAAAAAATAAAGCTGATCTTATCTAAACTTTCCTGATATCATCAGGACTGTGCAGACTTACCACAACTTTCTAACAGAAGACTGGATGGTGTCTTTCCAGAGTAAGTGGTATGATTTCAAGTCACTCAGCAATAGGAAAGAAGAGATACTTAAGATAGAGAATAAATTAAGAACTTTTAAAATTCCAAAGCATTTTATTTATTCTTCGCTTTGTCTATTTTCTTGTTTTCAATACATGTTAAGAACTTTCAGATGTGAAAACTAAAATAACTGATGTAATTTAATTAAAATAGGTGTTAGTCACCAGGATGAGATTTTCTTAGGATGTCAAAACCTACTTTTATTTCGCATTTGCATTTTTTTTAACTTAAATTTGAAAAAATTAGAAAAGGACTTATGGAAAAATTCCTTCCTAACCCTCCCACCTACTTATTTCTTCATCAACCATATAAATATTTCTTGAGTGTGTTTTGAAACACATGTTATGCACATCCAAGGAAACAAATACAATATATGTATTATGGGTGCACACCCTGCCTTCTTTTGCATTTGTGCAAAAATATAAATAAATGCAAAAAATATATCTTTTGCATTTAAGATATATTTTGGAGATCAATTCCTATCAACCATAAACACCGTCTGCATTTTTCATGTGGCACAGCAGAATGTTGCCTGTGCCATAGTTAGTTGTTTTGGTTTAGATCTTTTTCTGGTAAATGTCTAATACATACCTCTAGAAGATAAGAACTCTTTTAATAAGCTATAACCATAACACTATTGTCACAGTGGTGATTTTAAAAATAATTTCCTAATATCTTCACCTATCCAAGGAATATTTTAATTCAATCATACCCTATCAATTTTTTAAAACTTTGAATCAAAGTCTTAATAAGGTGAGCACACTACAATTGGTTGATATGTCTGAACTGCCTTTCTTTCATATACCCCCTTCTTGCTATTTCCCTTTGTGTTTTATGTATTAAAAACTGTAGGACACTGCCTTACAGTTTCCCAAGGTGGCTTTTGCTGACTGCATCCTCCTGGTGTATTTTTTATTATTATTCATTTATTCACATGTGCTACATTGTTTGTGTCATTTCTCCCCCCTGCCCCTGGCTCCACCCTCTCCCCACCTCCACCCTTGCTTCCAGGTAGAACCTGTTCTGAGCTTTTCTCCAGTTCTGTTAAGGAGTAGACATAAGCAATTATAAGAAAGACAAGGACAGCTATACAGAGAGATTCTTAGCATTGCTTTCGTGTACAAATGTGTTACAACCCAAGTTGATTCATCTCTACCTGATCCTTACACTGGTTCCTGATGCCCTTCTCGTGTAGACCTCTGTCTCTGTAAGGTTTCTGTATTAGCTCCTCTCCTCCTGGTGTATTTAACATGTTCCTCTGCCCCTCCAAGTTTACATACATGAGCAATCTGACTCAGGGCCTTGACCAGACCTAGTTCTGTCTGTGTGTATGCATAACATTGTAGTGGGGGTGGGGGAGAGCATGTGTGTGCACTATTTTTAGGAGGTACACCAGGCCTGGTTCTGTAATCTTAGTTCAAGCTTCTTTTTTGATTCATAAGTGGTAATTAATTTTGAAACAAAATGTCCCCTCTTTGAAGAACAGGTGATGGATAACTTCTGTGACAGACAAAAGGTTGAACAATCATCAATGTAAAAGAAGTTACATTAGAACGACCAATTCTCACAAAAATGTTTTCTCTCGTTACTTTTAGGTGCCACATATTCAGCAGCCCCCCTCCCCCACCCTCCACTGTCAGTTCTAGAAAGCAGCCAAAAAATGGCTCAATGGAAAGTTCACTATTACAAATTAAACAAACTGGGCGTGGTAATGCACGCCTGTTATCCCAGCGATGCCCGGGCCACAGGTAAGAGCGTTTGGGTCCAGACCAGCAGCTTCCCCACTCCGTCCTCAAAGACAAGATCCCACCTGAAAAATAAATAAAAAGCAAGAAGGTCTGGCAGAATGGCTCAAATGGTAGAGCGCCTGCCCGGCAAGCGCAAAACCCTGAGTTTTTAAACCCCAGTACCACAATCAAAAAAAAAAAAAAATTCCCCAGTGCCATTTATTAACACCAAGGATCCTCCTGCTGCAGCCTTGTCTACTTGGAGACCTTTCTTCCCTCGCTTTTCCCTGGGCTCCTGGGGACATGGAGCCACAGAACTTCAGAACCAGGGGCTGCCCACAGACTGCAGCCTGGGTGCTGAGGCCGCCGTCCCCAACGGGAATCGACCTAGGAGCCCGAGTGGTCCATTGCAGAGGGCTGGAGGGGACCTTGCCCTTCCTCCTGTGACACGGGTTGAGTGACCCAGGATTAGTACTGGTAATCCCCAACCAAGCCTGTGACAAAGAAGAGCTGATTAGTAAGTGTATTTTATCCTTCCTGGTTTTGTGAATGAAAAACTGAAATATGGAAGACTTGCCAAATAGGGCAGAATTGCAGTGTAGTCTGCTGATCTCCTAACTGTTCATTCTCTTATGCTTGACAAACATCACCCAATTTAATTGTACTTCCCAGGAATTCCACTATGTAGGCCTTTTAAAAAATAAGTTAACAAGGAATGAGTTAATGCAAAGGGAGAATTCTAGTTCTCCAAAGAATATGTTTCTAACCTCTGCTGTTTCTGGGAAAATCAAGGAAATGAATGGGTGGAAGGTAGGCTGTGAGGGATTCTCTGTTAAACACACTGTTTCCCTCCTTTTTGTTCTCAACATTTGTTTGCCCAATGAAAAGAAAGACCTTGATTTTTACAGGAATATCTAAAGTTAGAAATTTCATGTTTCACAAATAAGATGGCCATTGAAATAGATTTTAACAAGTGAATCAACAAATTGGGTGGCAGAACCTTTACAGTTGCTTTTCATTGTTTATTCATTTATTCATATGTGTATATATTGTTTGGGCCATTTCTCCCTTCTGGCTTCCGGGAAGATCCTGATCTGCCCTCTTCTCCAATTTTGTAGAAGAGAACATATAAGAGATAAGAAGAAAACATAGCATTTTCGCTAGCTTGAGATAAAGATAGCTATACAGAGATAGTCCTGGCATTGATTCCATGTACATGTGTATTACAACACGAATTGGTTCATCTCTACCTGACCTCTTCACTACATCCCGGTCACCTTCCCATGGTGGCCTCTGTCAGTTTAAGATTACTTTATTAGCTCCTCTACAGTGGGCACATCAAACACTTTCAAGTTTTAGGTTTCCTTCCCTTTCCCTATTCCTCCTGTATGCATTCTCCCGTTAGCATGTGACCAATGTCTAGTAATATTACTGCAATTGTTTTAGGTCTATAATCCACCTATGAGGGAGAACATACGATTTTTGGCCTTCTGAGCCTGGCTAACTTCGCTTAAGATCATGTTCTCCAGATTCATCCATTTACTTGCCAATGACAAGATTTCATTCTTCTTTGTGGCTGAATAAAATTCCATTGTGTATAAATACTACATTTTCTTGATCCATTCATTGGTAGTAGGGCATCTTGGCTATTTCCATAACTTGGCTATTATAAATAGTGCCACAATAAACATGGATGTGCAGGTGCCTTTGGAATAACCTGAGTCAAATTCTTTCAGGTATATACCTAGGAGTGGTTTTGCTGGATCATATGGCAGATCTATTTTTAGTTTTTTAAGAAGTCTCCATACTGTTTTCCAAAGTGGTTGTACTAGCTTATATTCCCACCAGCAGTGTATGAGGGTTCCTTTTTCCTGAATCCTTGCCAACAATTTGTTGTTGGTGGTGTTCTTGATGGTAGCTATTCTAACAGGGGTGAGGTAGAATCTTAGTGTGGTTTTGATCTGCATTTCCTTTATGGTGAGAGATAGTGAGCCATCTCTGTATTTTTTGGCCATTTGTAGTTCAGTTGCCACTTCTTTATTGGTTCACTGATTTTGGGGGAGTTTAGTTTTTTGAGCTCCCTGTATATTCTGGTTATCAGTCCTTTGTATGATGGATAGGCAGCGAATATTTTCTCCCACTCTGTGGGTGGTCTCTTCAGTTTAGAGACCATTTCTTTTGTTGTGCAGAAGCTTTTTAATTTCATGTAGTCCCATTTGTCCATCCTTTCTCTTAGTTGCTGGGTGGCTGGGGTTCTACTGAGGATGTCCTTGCCTATGGTATCTAAGAGTATTTGGGTAGAGTTTTTTGGGTCTTTAAGGTATAGGATCATATCATCTGCAAATCAGGATATTCTGACAGTTTCTTTACCTATTTGTATTCCTTTTATTTCTTCTTCTTGCCTTATTGCTCTAGCTAGGAATTCCAGGACTATGTTGAATAGGAGTGGGCAGAGTGGGCACCCTTGCCTTATTCCTGATTTTAGGGGAAATGGTTTCAGTTTTTCTCCATTAAGTACAGTGTTAGCTATAGGTTTGTCATATAGAGCCTTTATAATGTTGAGGTACATTCTTTCTATTCCTAGTTTTCTTAAAGCTTTTATCATGAAGGGGTGTTGAATCTTATTAAAGGCTTTTTCTGCATCTATTGAAATGATCAAGTGGTTTTTGTCTTTGATCCATTAATGTGCTGTATTACATTTATTGATTTACTTATGTGGAACCACCACCGAATCCCTGGGATGAAGCCGACTTGGTCGTGGTGAATGATCTTTCTGATATGTTGTTAGATTTGGTTTGCCATTATTTTATTGAGGATTTCATTAAGGAGAATGGCCTATAGCTCATTTTGGATGTGTCTTTGTCTGGTTTGGGGATGAGTGTAATACTGGCTTCATAGAATGAGTTAGGCAGTGTTCCTTCCCTTTCTATTTCATGGAAAAGTTTAAGGGGAGTTGGTATTACTTCTTCTTTAAAGGTCTGATAGAATTCAGCAGAGATTTTGTCAGGTGCTGGACTTTTCTTTCTTGGGAGAGTATTGATACTTCAATTTCATTTCATGTAGTAGATCTGTTTATGTGGCTAATATCCTCTTGGTTCAGTTTTGGATGGTCCTAAGTATGTAGAAATTTGTTCACTTCTTCAAGATTTTCAAATTTATTGGAATATAGGTTCTCAAAGTAATCTCTGGTGATTCCCTGGATTTCTTTGGTGTTTGTTGTATCTCCCCTTTTGCATTTCTGGATTTTACTGATTTGGGTTTTTTTCTCTCCTCATTTTAGTCAGATTAGACAGGGGTTTGTGAATCTTGTTTATTTTTTCAAAGAAGCAGCTTTTTGTTTTGTTGACTCTTTGTATGTTGTTTTTGGTCTCTATTTCATTAATGTTGGCTCCAATTTTTTTTGATTTCTCTCCTTCTGCTTGATTTGGGTTTTGCTTGTTCTTGTTTTTCTAGGATTTTGAGATGTGGCATTAGATAATTTATTGGAGATCTCTCTGTCCTTTTAATATATGCATTCATAGTTATAAACTTTCCTCTTAGGACTGCCTTTGCTGAGGCCATAGGTTCTTGTAAGTCGTATTTTCATTTTCATTAGCTAAGGAAACTTTTTATTTCCTCTCTTATTTCTGCTATGACCCATTGATCATTGAACAATGTGTTATTCAGCTGCCAACTGTTTGCCTGTTTTCTGTTGTTGTGTTTGTTGTTGAGTTCTAGTTTTAATGCATTGTGATCAAATAGAATGCAGGGAGTTACTTCTATTTTCTTATATTTGCTGAGGCTTCTTTGTGCCCTGAGATATGGTCAATTTTGAAGAAAGTTCCATGGGCTGCTGAGAAGAATGTACATTGTGCAGATGTTGGCTGAACTATTCTGTAGACATCAGCTAGGCCCATTTGATCAATGGTATGATTTAGTTCTGGAATTCTTTATTGATTTTTTGATTGGATGACGTATCTATTAGTGATAGGGGGTATTAAAGTTTCCCACTACCACTGTGTTGGAGTCTATATGTGCTTTTCAGTCCTTTAGAGTATGTTTGATGCACTGCCTTTCCTGTGTTTATTTACGGATGGTTCGGGGCTGAGTTTAGTTCCTTGTCCCGCTCCCTTTTTCTGATGCAGGTTCAGCATTCCACCCATCCTCTCTGCTGTCCGTTTTTTATTACCATTCACTGTTTGTTTTCCAGTTTCATTGTGGGGGGATCAGTCTGCCCAGAGGCTGCGCTGGTTTATGTTCCCAGGGGTAGTTAGGGGATTCCTGCATGGTGCGTGGTGCTCACCAGTTTGTTCTGTCAGTTGACACACAGGCAGGTTGGAGCTGGTGGTGGCTGCAGTGGTGGCAGCAACAACAGCATTGGTGACAGCGGCAGTGGTAAGAAATGGCACCAAATTTTCTCAGTGCGGCATGGCGTGAAGAGGCTTGCCACAGGATAGGGGTTCAGGATGTTGACATTTTGATTCTGGTTGATGCTTTATTTCCACTTGATGGTGGAAGGAGAAGAAAAGGAAAGAAAGAAAAAAAATCACCATGGGGGAGGAGGGTTTCCACCTTGCTGGCTGTGTTACGAGTTGCAGCTGTTAAGTGCAATTAAAGGCTGATTTGGGGGTCAGTCTTTGAATTTTTTCTTGGACCTAATGTGATGACAGTTATTCTTTTGACTAGAAGCAGTCAGAATTACCAAAGTGTGGCTCAAACATCTCAGGGAGGTTTTTGGAGTCACAGAGCTTAGGCTTCCTGCTTCCATACCCAAGTCACCATCTTGGATTCCTCTTTACAGTTGCTTTTTAAGGATAGTCACTTAAGAGATTTTGGGTTTTTCGATTTCCTCTCTCTTTTTCATTCTTAATTAAAACATATATTTTGCAAATTACTTATGCATACTTGGCATGAGATACTCATGGGTTGACTCTAAAGACCCTGGTCAGAAGATACTTAGACTCTTGCATCCTGAATAAAGCATGGAGCGCCCATTGGGAAACAGCAAAATTTTATTGAAAGCAGAGAGAAAAACATAGGTATGAGTGTTAAAGAACACATTGGAAGAGAAAAACAGCAGGCTCCAGCCAGAGGACTCAGAAGCCAAACACCCCTGTGCTTTTTTAGAGGGGTGATTTATATGCTGCAGAAGGGGAGGTATCCTGGTGGTCTTTGAAGTATACAAAGTTACATTGTGTTCACCCTACCCCCAAAATATGGCTTTTCCTTCCTGTGTCTTTTTGTGTTTATTTTTTCAGGTTACTGATGTTAACACCTCCTAGGGTAGATAACTCAAAAACACCATGTGACATCTTATGACCTTGGTGGGCTAATTTGATCCTAATGGAGACTATTAAGTATTTTTCTCTCAGAGACCTTAAAGAATCCTCCATTTTCAGTTCTCTTTGCATATCCCCATTGCTTCATTAGGCTGAGACAAATTGGGGTTTCTTCGTTCCCTGTTACTAACCTGCCTTAATACCATATGGTATATTTTATCTATGCTTTAATCAACAGGTTGCATAACAATAATATGATGCACACCCTTTTTTATTATTGTTATTCATTTATTCACATGTGCATACATTATTTGGGTCATTTCTCCCCCTGGTCCCCACCCTCTTCCCCCCAACCCCCCTCGATTCCAGGCAGAACCTGTTCTGCCCTTATCTGTAATTTTGTTGAATGATGCACACCCTTTTAAAAATGAACTCTTAAATACTGAATCATTCAACTTTCTACTTAATAGTCAGAAAATCAAGGAAGCAAGAAGGTGCCAATTGATACTGATTTTGATACATAGCTTTTTTCACAAACTTTTTACCACTGAACCATTTCACTTGGAAAGCTAAAAGGACTTCATATTTCTTGATGAAAATGTATCATTTTTCCAAGCAGTTGTAAATGCTGTTCAGTATCCCATTATGGGGGAGGGGAGAGATGAAGTCACCTTAGGAAAGATAAATTACATTTAAATAAGAAATAGTTCTGAAATTTGTCATGTTTCTTTTGGAAGGAGGGGGTAGAGCATAATAGAACATAGATATGTCATTTGACAACCAACATCTATACTTTAAATTTACACGTAGAGTTCCTGTAAAAATTCATTTAGGGCTTCACCCACATCCCACTCCTGAGAGTACACAGGCGAAAGGGACAAGGACTTCACCCAGCTCCAGCTGCAGTCCCTCTCCTGGGACTGATCTACAGCTAAAGGTGGAGGTGTGGGGGGTGATGGTTCCAGCGTCTGCCTGGTGCCTGAGCCATGCAAGCCATGGAGAAGAACACCATGGTTCTGCTGCCATCCCACTACTTCGTTTCCAGTGCTGCCTCACCTCCACACCTTGTCAGACCATTCACTGCTGTCAGGACTGTGTGTGAGTACCACAGAGGGCATTCTGCCTCTTTGTGCAGCATCAAGTTTCACAATACAGACAGGTCAGAGGATGGTGCTGCCAGTGCCATGGGTCCTTCCTACTAGCAAAGCTAGAAGCAATACTGTCTGAGAAATCCTGACTGTCCAATAGGGGGCTATGACCTCATTGTTGGGATAGCTACACAGCATGCAACCCAAATCCACTGCTGTCCATACCACATTGCCTGAACTGCGAAGAGTGTCCCCATTCTCTTGTGGCCTCTAGAGGCATTTGGTCTCCCTGACACTGCTATGGTACACACTGCCCAAAGTCATTGATCATGGCCAAAGAAGCTATAAGGAGACTGCAGTACAGTGCCCAGCTGGAGATAAAGTCAGCATTGCATAACAAACCAATAGCCCAACACACATCTTTAGGAGAAAGCCACTTGCTAAGGAGACCACCTTGTAAAAGTGTAGATGTACCTGACCCACCAGCAGAAAAACTCTTAACATGGGAGCTCAAGATATATGAAAAACAAGATAATATGATGTCTCCAAAAGAACAGACTTTCTAGCAATAGGTCCCACAGAAACTGATATGGATAAAATGCTTGATAAAGAATTTAAAAGAATGGGGAAAGGGTACAGCTCAGTGTTAGAGCACTTGTCTAGCATGTGTGGGGCCCTGAATTCAGTCCTCAGGACCATAAGAAACAGAGATTATGAAGAGTGAGTATGAAAGAACTGAATGTGATTCAATGAATAGCAATAAACATTTAAGTGAAATTAGGAAGAAAACACAGGATATAAATGATAAATTTAACAAAGAGAAGTTCTGAAAAAGAATCAAATACACATCTTGGAAATAAAGAACTCAACATGTCAAATAAAAGATACTGTTGAAAGTTCAAGAACAGATTTGATCAAGTGGAAGAAAGAGTATCTAAACTTTATGACAAGTGTTCTGAAATATCTTAGACAAAAGAAAAAATAGTGAAGGGAGTATTCAAGACCTTTAGGGCACAAACAAATATCCACTTTTTTAGAATGGCTAGAGTTGATGGGAAAAAAGTTAAGATCATAGAAAGCTTATTCAAGGGCATAAGATCATGAGTTTAAACCACAGTATTTCCAAAATAATAATAATAATGATAGTTATTCACTATCATTGATAGTTATTCACCTATTTAATGAAATAACCTATTTAATGAAAATGTCTCTAATCTTGGAAAGCGTATGGACATCCATGTACAAGAGGCCTATAGGACTCCAATAAACATGACCAGAAAAGCTCTTCATCCTGGCATATGATAGTTAAGCTATCAAAAGTACAAGAGAAAGAAAAATAATTTAAATCTACATGAGAAAATCACCAAATCACATCTAAGGGCATTCTCTAACAGAGGATTTCCCAGCTGAAACCTTAAAGACCAGGGGGGGGAATGGAATGACATATTCCAAGTCCTGAAAGAAAATGGCTGCTAACCAAGAATACTACACCCAGCAAGGCTATCCTTAGGAAATGGTGAAATAAAAACCTTCTAAGACAAGAAAAACAGATGGAATTTGTGATGACCAAACCAAATTTACAAAAGATGGTTACGGGAGTCCTACATTCAGAAGTTAAAGAAAGATAATTACCACCATGAAAGTTTATAGAAGTATAAATCTCACTAGAAGATTAGACACAGAAAAGAGAAACATAAAGTAATTAAACAGTACCAGTAGAGTAAATATCAAGCCACAAAGATGAACAAGAGAAGAAGAAAGAATATTCAAAACAACTAGAAGAAAATGGCAGGAGTAAGTCCTTACCTCTCAATAATAGCTTTGTATGTAAATATACTAAATTTTTAAATACATAGGCTGAATGGATAAAAAAACAAAGCAGAAACAAGATGCACCAAAATGCTGCCTGCAGGAAATTCATGTCATCAGTAAAAACACAACAGACTGAAAGTGATGAAAGCATGGAAAGAGGTATTCCAAACAAATGAAAACCTAAAGCAAGCAAGCACAGATACATTGATTTCTGACAAAATAAACTTTAAGACAAAAACTGTAAGAAGAGACAAAGAAGGTCACTTTAAAATGATCAAGAGATGAGCTCAACGAGAAGATGTAACAATTCTAAATGTATGGTCACCTATTGTCAGAGCATGCAACATTTATAAAATAAACAATATTCTCCTGTACAATAATATTGGGGGACTTCAACACTCCACTTTCATCAATGGACAAAACTTCCAGACCAAAGAATCAACAAAGAAATATCAGAGTTAACCTATGCTATAGCTCAAACAGACATTTGCAAAACATTCCAACAGCTGCATTCTTTTTATGAATGATGGAACTTTCTTTGGAATAGATCCCGTATTAAACCACAGCACAGCAAAAGTCTTAACAAATTCAAAAAATTCGATATTGTATCC
This sequence comes from Castor canadensis, assembly GCF_047511655.1. Lineage (NCBI taxonomy): Eukaryota > Metazoa > Chordata > Mammalia > Rodentia > Castoridae > Castor > Castor canadensis. Next base: position 69,518,842 of record NC_133396.1, on the reverse strand, counting down.
TGTATCTTTTGAGACCAGTGAAATAAAATGAGAAGTCAACAAGAAAGGAAATTATTCAAATACGTGGAGACTGAACATGATTTTAAAGAACACTGGGTAGCCAAAATACAAAAACGGAATTTAAAAATGGAAGCACACCATACTAAAATGCAAGGATTCAGCAAAGCAGTGCTAAGAAGGAACTGTATAACAATTAGTGCCTATATCACAAAAGGAAGATTTCAAATAGCCTAACAAAGTATCTCAGAGACTTAAAAAGGAAGAACAAACTAAATCCAAAATTAGTAGAAGGAAATAAATAATAAATATCAGAACAGAAATAAGTGAAATAGAGACTTAAACAAAAATTTACAAGAGCAATGAAAGGCTGAGATACAGCTCAGTAGAAGAAAACTTGCCTAGCATAAGCAAGGCCATGGGCTGGAACCCCCACACTGTAAACAAACAAACAAACAAAATCAGGGAGTTAGAGTTGGTATTCTGAAAAAATAAAAACAAACCCAGAAAACTTTAGCTACAGTAACCAGGAAAAAGAAAGAGAGGACCCAAATAAATAAAATTAGAAGTGAAAAATGAGATTTCACAACTGACACAACAGAAATAGAGAAGATTATTATGAAAAACTATTTGCTAAAAAACTGCATAACCTATAAGAAAACTCTGGACACATATGACCCCTACCAAAATTGAACCATGAAGACATAAAAAATCCAGAATAGGGCTGGTCTGAGTTGTTCAAGTAGAAAAGTGCCTACCTAGCAAGTGTAAGGCCCTGAGATCAAGTCCCAGTACCACCAAAAAAAAAAAAAAAAAACCTGAATAGATCAATAACAAGTAATGAAACTAAATCAGTAATAAAGAAGTTACCAACAAAGATAAACCCAGAATGAGATGACTTCACTGCTGAATTTTACCAAACTTTAAAAACAACAACCTGATGCCAGTTCTTTACAAACCATTCCAGAGAACTGACACAAAGGAAATCCTTCCAAATTCATTCCATGAGTCCAGCATTATACTATCACCCAAACCAGGCAAAGACAAAACAGTAACAGGAAAACCTATAGACCAGTATTCCTGATGAAGGTAGATGCAAAATCTCCCAACAAAATGCTGGAAAAAATAATTCAATAACATATCATAGTGACCATTCACAGCCAAGTGTGATGGTGCACACCTGTTATCCTAGCACTTGTGATGCTGAGGCAGGAGAAGCTTGAGTTTGAGAGAAGCTTGGGCTACAATGGTAAGTTCCAGGCCAACCTGGGCCCATAGAGTCTCAAACAAACAACAAACAAAAAAGCAAATCAATCGCCATGATCGGATTAGTTTCATCCCAAATTAATTTCATGCAAGGCTAGTTCCACATACGCAAATCAATAAACACAATCATCACATCAACAGAATAAAGGATAAAAATATCATTTCAACAGACACAGAAAAAGCATTTGATAAAATAAAAATCCCTTCGTGCTAAAAGTCCTCAACAAATCAGACATAGAAAGATCATACCTCAAAATGTTTAAGGCTATATGTGACAAACCCATAGTCAACATCTACTGAATGGGGAAAACCTGAACGTGTTTCCTCTAAACTCACAAACAAAACAAGGGCCACTCTCACTGCTCTTATTCAATACGGTACCAGAAATTTTAGCAAGCACAATTAGGCAAGAGAAAGACAAGACATATGAATAAGAAGGGAGGAAGGCAGTTTATCTCCATTTCTAGATGATATATAATTCTATATATAAGTCCTAAAGCTCCCACCAAAAGAACTGATAAATTCAGTAGAGTAGCAGAATACAAAAATAACACACAGAAGTCAGTAGCTTTTTAGCTGAGCATAGTGGCACATGCTGCTTGGGTCAATCACTGGAGCCCACAAGTTTGAAACCAAACTGGATGATATAGCAAGAACCTGTCTTTAAAAAATCAGCAGCTTAGTCAGGTACTGGAGGTTTATGCCTGTAATCCTAGCTACATGGGAATCTGAGACTGGGACAAGGGAGATTTGAGGCCAGTTAAGACAAATAGTTCAGGAGACCCCATCTTCAAAATAACAAAGAGCAAAGTGTATTGAAGGTGTATCTCAAATGGTATAGCACCTGCTTTGCAAGCAAGAAGCCCTGAGTTCAAACACCAGTCCCACCCTCCCTCCTCAAAATCAATAGCTTTTCTGTATGCCAATATGAATTTTCAGAGAAGGAAAACATAAAAGCAATCTCACTTGCAGCTATGTAAAAAATTAAGTACTTAGGAATAAACTTAACCAAGAAAATAAAACACATCAAGAATGAAAATTACATACACATGTGCATGGAAGCAACACTAGGAATCTCTCCACATAGCTATCTTTATCTCAAACTAGCAAAATGCTGTGTCTTTCTTATTATCTCTTATGTTTTGTCTTCAACAAAATTGGAGAACAAGAGAGCAGAACAGCTTCTGCCTGCAAAAGGGGGGGCAGGGGCAGGTGGTCAAAATAATGTATACACATTAGTCATTGTAAAAATGATAAAATAAAAAAATGCTTTCAAATAATAGTGCAAAAAAAAAAGAATGAAAATTACAAAACACTGATAAAAGAAATTAAAGAAGACACACAAAAATAGAAAGGATCCAATATTTGTGGATTGGAAAAATACACACATGTGAGCACATACACACACACACACACACACATTTTTGCAGTGCTGGGGATTGTACCAGGGCTTTACACATGCTAGGCAAGTGTTCTTCCACTGAGCTATATCCCCAGCCTAGAGGAATTAATATTGTTAAAATGTCAGTACTACCCAAAGTGATCTATAAATTCAACGGAATCCCTATCAAAATACTAATGAAAATCTTCACAGAACTAGAAAAATATCCTAAAATTCATATGGAAGTATAAAAGACCTTGCATAGCAAAAGTGATCTTGAGCATAAAGAAGAAAACTGGAGGCATCACAACACCTGATTTCCAGACAAACTGCAGTCACAGTAATGAAAACAGATGCATGCATAGACCAATGGAACAGAGTAGAGATTCCAGAAATAAAACCACACATCTACAGCCAATGGATTATTGATGAAGGAACCAAAAACATACATTGGAGAAAAGGCAGCTTCTTCAATAAATGGTCCCAGGAACACTGGAAATACATATGCAAAAGATTGAGACCTGACCTCTGTCTCTCACCCTATACAAATCAACTTGCACCAAAAGACCTAAGTGTAAATCTGAAACTCTGAAACTACTAGGCAAAAACACAGGGCAAGTACTTCAAGACATTGATGTGGGCGGGACAGGACCCCAGAAGCACAGTAAACAAAACAAAAGTTGACAAATGGGATTACATAAAACTGAAACATTTCTGCACAGCAAAGGATTAAATAATCAAAGTGGAGAAACAGCCTACAAAATGAAGAAAATGCTTGCCAACTATTCATCTGTTGGAGACTTAATCCCCAATATATAAGGATTTCAAAAAATTGAACAACAAAAAAGCCTAAAAATCCAATTTTAAAATGGGTAAATTATCTGAAGAAATACTTCTCAAAAGAAGAAATATAAATAACCAGTAAATACATGAAAAAATAATATCATTAGCAATCAGGGAAATGCAAACCAAAATGATAATAAGCTACCATCTCAGCCCAATATTACAATGGCTATTATATATTTTTTAAACGCTGATGATGTGGAGAAAAGGGAATTTGTACACTATTGTTGGATTATAAATTAGTACAGTCATTATAAAGAACAGTATGGAGGATCCTCAGAAAACTAAAAATAGAGCAAGAGTATGACACTGCTACTCCACTTCTGGGTATGTATCCAAAGGAAACAAAACCAGCATAAGAAAGAGAGACCTGCACATCACAGTTTATCACGGCATTATTCCCAGTAGCTAAATTATTTAATTAGCCTGGGTGTCCATTGACGAAATGAATAGAGAAAGTGTGGTAGGCAATGAAAAAAGAATGAAATTCTGTTATTTGTAGCAACATGGATGGAACTGGAGAACATGATGCCTGTTGAAAAAAGAGACACAGAAAGGTTTGCTGCATGTTCTCTCTCACATGCAGAAGCTTTAGAAATTGACCTGAAAGTGGAATAGTAATTACTTGATATTGGGAAGGGGGGGTGTGGAAAAGGAAAGACTGGATTTTATCTGGGCAGGTTGCATGCATGTATGTTGCACCCTGTTAATATGTACAATTAATATGTGTTAATAAAAATGGTAACTAAAAATTTTAAAGACTTTTAAGACTGGTCTATGCTGTGTTTTTCTAATTTACAATAAAGAAGTGGGATAATATAAGCCATAGGACTCTTGGGAGTCTAGAGTTCATCAGACCACGATTTACTAGGTGTGGTGACACACACCTGTAGTCCATACTACTCAGAAGGCTGAGGTGGGAGGATTGCTTGAATTCACGAGTTCAAGACCAGCCTGGGCAACACAGTTGAGGCCCTGTCTCAAAAAGACTAATGTCCTCTGAGCTGATGGTGTAGCTCCATGGTAGAGCACTTGCTTTGCATGTTTGAGGTCCTGGGTTCCATCCCCAGCTTCCCCTCAAGGCTATAAGCCTCATCTCCATTAAATACAAATAATAACTCATTTTAAATTTCTTGTACAGTTTTTCAATGAAATGTCAAAACTGCCTCTCAAAACCTGTCAGTTTTGGGCTCAGAGGTTATTCTAATTTGAGTATGCCTAATTAACTTTTAGGTTCTGGTCACTTTTAGGTATACATTTCATGTTTTGCACATTAGTTTTCCTTCATTGTATTTCTCAGCCTGTACATAAGTAATAATTCACATTATACCACTTAGAATATGGCTAAATATTTCTTATCATTTTTCCATAATTGTTTCATACATTAATATTTCACCTATATGTGTATCTTTTACTCAAGGTTACTTAATCTGTTACTTAATCAGCACTCAAAAGTATTTGAGGAATGAATCTTTTTTTTTTTTTTTGGCAGTACTAGGGCTCGAACTCATGGCCTCATGCTTGCTAGGCATGTGCTTTAGGCAGGCACTTACCACTTGAGCCACTCCACCAGCCCATTTTGTGCTGGGTATTTTCAAGATAGGGTCTCTCGAACCATTTGCCCAGCTGGCTTCCAGCTGCCATCTTTCTGATCTCTGCCTCCTGAGTAGCTGAGATTACCATCAAGAGCCACCGACACCCAGCATGAAAAAATTAATTCTACTCCCTTATTATATAACACAGTGCTTCACACATTGTATGCACTCAATAGATATTGACTGATGAACTGGTCAAAGATAAATCATCTTCTCAGGGGATGTGCACCTTATTTAATCTTTCAGATATCATTATATTCTTTATCTTTTGAAAAAACTCAGGGGGTGCTTTCTGAAGAAATTGTATTAATTGTGTTTTATAATTGCTATAACTGTCAACAGTAAATCAGAATGAGAGAAAAAAATTCTCCTTTTAAAAGGGTATGTTTAGGGCTGGGATGTGGCTCAGTGTTAGTGTTAGTCTCAGAGGTTGTGTTGTGATTTCCGTGTTTAGTCTCCTAATGATTAATGATTTTAAGTGTCTCTCATATGCTTATTGTTCATTTATGTGTCTCTTCTAAAGAAATGTCTATTCATATCTTTTGCCCATTTTTTAGCTGGATTCTTAGTTGTGAGAGTTTTAAGAACTCTGCATATTCCGGATCGTAATCCCTTATGAATAGGTGATTTGTAACAACTTCCTATGCTGTGTCTTGTCTTTTCACTTTTGATGGCACTGCTGCAACAGGAATGATTTTGGTACAGTACAATTTTTCTATTTTTTTCTTGAATCACATGTGCTTTCAGTGTAGTATATAAGAAGTCTTCACTATTTTCTTTTGAGTTTTGTGGTTTTCTAATAGTTAAGTCCATGATCCTTTTTGGGTTAAGTTTTGTTTATGGTATAAGGAAGGGGTCTAACTTCATTTTTCTGCATGTTGCTAACCAGTTGTTTCAGCACACTGTGTGGTATCCCCCATTTCATTATATGGACATCTTTGCACTATTAGGGCTTTTTACATATTATTATAGCTTTGTGGAGATTCAGTTCAGAGTTAGTTGGAACAAATTGACTTTTCTGAGAAAAGCATGAAAATAAATTTTATGATTTTAGGATATCTGCAAAACAGACCTATCATCCTTCGTCAGATGTGTTAATTTCATCAAGTTTTATATAAGGTAAAGATGGCGGAGCTTTGTCTAAACATACAAAAGAATGTGGAATATCCAATTTTTTGAGGATAATTCTTTCTTGAATAAATTCTCAAATTGTTGTGTCACAATATTTTATAACTTTCCTATCAGAATATATTCCTTCCCTGTAGAAGATAAATATTTGGTAAAGTCTCTAGTAGAAAGAATATTACGATTTGAAAAAGAAAAATCTAATCAATATGTTCATTTAATTATAGTTGCTGAAGTATTATGTACTTTCTTGGTTCCTGATTTTTTGCTTTTTCTTACAGAAAAATATCCAGAGATAAAATTGTTGGTGAAACCCGATTCCAACTTGATTATGTGATTATGGTGGTTTTTACCATTTGCTTGCATTTTACTCAGTAAAAGATGTGGAAATGGGTCATATTTGGGCCTGTGTCTTTGCCAGTTGTATTAACTACTCAGTGGCTAGCGATTCATGTTTTCCCATAATTTATTCTTTGCCACAAGACACTATGGAATCGCTAGTTTGGAATGTTTACAAATCTCCTTTGGGGTTTTCTATTCAATTCCTTTAAGAGCATCATGTGGTCATCACAATACCTTGATGCTGATTGCACCCATGTGGACACCCTACTGAGGTTAAGGGCTGGCTCCTTGTACCACTTTCAGAGGTTTACACGAGTTACCCTGCAGCCTCTCTTTGATGCTTTTCAACCTTTGCTCATCAACCCAAACCAATTTCTTATCTGGAAATTATCAATAGAGTGGCCCAGATAACTTTTGGCAGTATAGCTCACTGCATTTGGGAAATTAAATCTTTAGTCTACAAGTTGGTAGCATATCTACTATGTCTAGTTTGCACCCGATTTCTGAACATTTTATAGCTGAACATGCATGTTCTTTTTTTTTTTATTCATATGTGCATACAAGGCTTGGGTCATTTCTTCCCCCTGCCCCCACCCCCTCCCTTACCACCCACTCCGCCCCCTCCCTCTCCCCCCTACCCTCATGTTCTTTAAGAAACATGAAACTTGTATCCTGGGCCTCTGAATTTGCTCAGTGCGGGTTTGCTTCAATGTGGGTTATCACAATGAACATCATGACTTTCCAGCATACTTGACAAAAGCTTTCCATTGGTAAGTAAAGGATTTCATATATATTCTAATTTCTGATGGGCATACAATCAAAATTAAGTCTTAACTTGTTAATTTTAAAAGAAATCCAGTATATTTTGTTAACCTAAACTGCACATGGAAAAAAAAAAGAATATCCTACTTCTGTGAGCCTAATTTTACTAAAGGTTCATTGTCTTGACTCCATAAGCTTACTGGTTCCACTTAAGTATTAAAAGTGTTGGAGGATGTATAAAATCTGTTATCTGGTAAAGTAACTCTGAGATAGAAATCTAAACCCCTTGGTGAGCCATCATCCCTGTTCACCTGCTGGTCTTTGTTGGTTTATTATAAAATACATACAACCTGCATAACTGATCTACAAAATGAATGGATGCCAATTTCCAACAATATGATCTTTCCAAGGTTGTGCTGTCTCTTTCTCTTGAAAGACGCACTTTTAGAATAATATGTGTTTAATATAATGGTACTATGACTTTGTAGGAGAAATGTCCTTTGTAGATACATGTTAAAATCTTTAGGGATGAAGCATCAGGGGTAAGTTGTCATATGATGTCTGCAACTTACTTTCAACAGGTTCAGCAAGAAAACAAAGTAAGTGGATTTATTATATACTGAATAACATAGACAGTAAGCATGCCACAGGGGTAATCATGCTCATTTTACATTTTCTTTCAACTTTTCAGTAGGTTTTACATTTTCAGAATAAAATGGAGGAAAAACAATAGACAACTGTCTGAAGACAACTTTGAGGCTGTGGTGCACTGCAATGCCAGGCCCAGCTCCTGGGTGTCTTCCCGGGACAGAGAGTATGCCACTCAGGGTAGGGGTGGAATCTCTGAGGTCGACAGGGGGTGCGGGGGCATCTGTGCAAAGGCAGTTGCCCAAGCTTAGGGACCAGTGTCCAGGCTGACCGGGAGGTACTCTCTCCACTTCTCACTCAGTCCTTGCCTTTTAGTCAGGCACCAGAGGGTGAGGAAACAGGGGCTGGAAGATGATAGAAGGAGAGTTAAGAACTCCAGTTGGCCAGACTAAAGGGGCTTTCTAGGCTGATGGGGCAGAGGGCTACTAGAGGCAGAAGAAAGAAGGTCCCCAGGTCCTGGCGGCTCACTGGGGGCTGGGGTTGGACTTCAGCAGCTTCACCCCTCAGCATGGTCGCCCCTGGAGAGGACCCAGTTGGCACTGCCCATGTGTTTACCATTTTCCCCACCAGCTGACTGCAGCCTCTCTTGGCTTCCCTGCCCTGCCCTCCAGGCAGTCTCATGCACCTGTACTGCTCAAGGGCCCTGATGGATGCATAGGGAAGAGAGGGTAGATTTGAATGGGGTCACAAGGCTTCGGGGTAAACAGGGCCAGTCTATCTGGAGTAAAGAGACAGGGAACAGAATAGTTCCAGCCAGCAAGCATGATGTCCTCTGGCGGTGGGCGGGCTTCTGCAGACCCTGGTAGAGTTGGGCCTGGTTGTGGAAGCCAGGCTCCATTCTTTCCCTCTGGCTTCCCTCTGGTTCTCTTTCAGTGCCCAGAACGTGACAACCAAGAAAGGGAGGTGGTAGCAGCAGCTACACATTCTGAACCTCTGAAATAGCTATGGCTTGGCCAGGACTAAGTTCTGGTGTCGGGCTTTGCTAGGTCAGGGACTATCTGCCCGCAATGATGATGATCCGGCTCTGAGGAGTAGATTCCTACTAGCCCAAGTCATGATGGCTAGATTGCTAAACTACAACGTTATTTTTTCAATACACCCTGAGCACCACAGGAAGGTCCACAAGTAGAGGGAAGTAATGGTGCCATCTACCATCTCTGCAACAGCCTTTGGGGTTCCCAGTCCTCCCTCTTCCTTGGCAGGCTGCACCCAGGACAAGCTCCTGCCCTTCTACAGCCTGCATAGGCCAGAACTTGCAGCATAGTATTGGCTCAGAGAGACAAAGGTGGGGAGCAGGAGCAGAGCCCAGCACAGGTCGTTTGGTAGGCATCTGATTTTAGCAGCTGTCTCTTAAGAAGGAGTGTCTTCAGCAAAATCGCGTTTAAAGAATATGT